>NC_134186.1:3479825-3820242 GCF_964188355.1 Buteo buteo
ACATTTGTGTCTTCCAGAATGTCTAAGTGAGGACCCAGGTTAGTGTGCTGTCTCAGGCAACCGGAAGAATTTAATTTATACTGGTTTTATGAGAAGTTGCTCACTCCTCTGAGGACCGGCCTTTGGCTAGGACGTGCCGACTCCTTGATCTTCTCCAAACAGGAAACTCCTCTTACTGTGTTGTTGCACAGGATCAGCTTTGGGATAAATAGTGTTCTTACAAATAAAATCCTTTCCCTTTATTGCTCTGATCAGTATATCAAAACAGTCTAGTTGTAGATGAAAGCCTGTTTGCTGTACAGTGTGTTCAAAACCATGTTCCCAAGCTTTGATGGAAATAAAGGCTAGTTAATAGATTAACCAAATGTGCTATGAAAATGAATGGACTTTCTGGCCCAGGGTGAAATGTGTGTTTGCTGTGAGTCCATAGCTTCCGCTCCATTGGTAATCAAAGTTCAATTGAATTTAAACAAGACCTAGATTTAAATCCTGCATTATAGTCCCAAAAGGGAGAGCTTCATCTCAACTCCACTCCTGTCAGCTGGAGAACTCTAACCCCTGGCTGCATGCACAGAGTAGCTTGAAAGCCTTTCTCATTCCTCCTGAGCACAGGATGATGTGCTGAACAAAAATGACTCTTTGGTGATCTGTGTGTCTCAGCTTCATGTTTAAAGAAGGCAAATGAGATCCGATTATATGTACTGTACTGAGATCTGTGAAGACAGTTTGTCGCTTAGTGACAAATTATTTCACATTTGAACTGATCGATAGACAAAACACTGTTTAGATGCAGCCCAAACAGGTCTACTTTGTGATCTTTTTTTTTTTTTTTTCCCCTTTGCTAAATTTTAATCTCTCTGGATTGCAAACTCTGGCTGTTGATGTTAGTTACAACTAAATCTTTTTACTTCTTTCTGGATGGTATGTAGGTAGCAGAAAAAGCTGCATGCACAGGGCAATGAGCATAGTAAGGGTGAATCAGGATTGCTTTAGCGAGGAGTGACTGAGATATAGCTGTCTGCTCTAGGACTTTGTGCTGCCTGCACTTAGTTCTGATTTTGCTGCCAATTTACCAAGTGACTTACCTTGTGAATTGTCCTAATGCTGCCCATTAAACAGAAATTAAAAGGAGTTCACCATCTGCCAGATAGCACAAGGTTTACAAAGCTGGTATTGAGCACTATGAGTTTATGGCTTCTGTCAGGGAAACCCAGGAAGGGTGTGTCAAATGGTAAGGAGATTGGAAGGAATCTGAATCTCAAGGAATACTTTCTTGTTAAAGGACATTAATCCTGACAGTGTATCTAGAACTGATGCGATATGCTCCTCACAACAGCATGTTTTATTGCTGGGGGTTGGAAGCAGCCTTCCATCTGGACTTTCTGGTTTGTAATCCTGATTTGAAGTGCAGTTTGCGACTCGGTAATGGGGCTGATCAGATTAGAGCCTCGTGTGGAATGTGATGGGGATCAGTGGTGCAGAACAGCAGCTCGTCTGCCCGACACTCGGTAAACCTGGTGTCCTTCCTGAACCCCCTGCGTTAACACCCCTCTATCTTGCTGTACTCTTGAAGCATGGGAGAGTTTCTTTAACAGGTGGCTCTTTTGGGGAAAAAAAACACCCTTCTTTTAGTGAGCTGAGAGCGGGGGAGGCAGAGCCCCGCTCTTGGCTGCGCTCCCACTTGAAGACGTGAGCCCCATTCTGGATGCTTTGTCCTCGGCTGCAGCAGAGTGCTGACAATCCTGTGGTCAGGATTTCTACATTGTACAGAATAAAAAAAAAAAAAAAGGTATTCATTACTGTTGATTATATGGGTGACCGCCCACAAGTTTCAGCCTCTGAACTTTTTTGTCTCTGGAAGCCGTCCAGTTACTGCTGTCCAGTCTTATGCACAGTATCTCCTCTGGCTTACTCTTCTTGCATAGAGGAGGAAACCGCTTTCTTCCTCTTGGAAGGGGGGTGGCCTCTCCCTCGCCTCCCCCACCCCCCTACCCCCCTCATCAGTGCTGCTTCTCCTCATGCAAGCAGGCGAAAGAGGAGTGGAAAATGGCCTTTTTTGTCTTGTGACATCAGTGCCGTTTGTGACTAATGCTGGATCTGCCCCACATCCTCTGGAAATTGGGTGAAAACATGCACTTTGGAGTAGGGCTGAGAAGGCTTGTGAGCAAAAGCAAAACCCTAGTTAGAACTTCAGGTTTTGTTTCTGAGGGAGATCTAGTATCAATTTGTCAACGCAGCTGGGTAAACCCTGTCTTCCTTTTTGGGTATGCTGGGGAATGTGCTGGGAAGGACATTCTTCAGGCAGGGTTTTGAGCTCTTGCAGGCTGTTGCAATAAGAAGGAAGCTGTGTTCGGGACATAATCGTGATTCATATCGTAAAATCTTTCAATGAGTGGTGACAAGATAAAAATGCAATTGGTGACTTGCTACTCCCTCCCTGCATTCTCTGTGCATTAGTGTACTTGGAGCGTGACTTGTCTTGCTCCTTGGTGCAAAGTCTCTGCAAAGCAGTAATTAATGGAAAGTTTATATGACTCTTAAGACTTTTCCAGATGAGACACTACAAATGACTTGCGTACCTAAATCACTTTCCTGCTGCAGTGCCTGCAGAGGAGGTTCTGCAGTTCAGATACCAAAGCCTGTAGAGGGAGAATATGAACAGGGGCACATTGTTGTAGAAGCAGCTATGCCTTCGTAGCTTGTGCAGCTGCTCATCTTAGCATGTGCCAGGGTGGCTGGTTCTGCACACTGATGCTCTACACTGTAGCAATGCTGGAGTTATAGATGTGCCTTGGAGGAATGCAGGACTCCGGGAGGTCCCTGTGGATGCATTTGGAGAATCAAAACCACTAGTTCTAACCTGAAGTGTGTGAAGTCCCAGCAAAACAGTTGTACTTGATTTGCTATATGGTGACAGCTGGGACTTTGGCCAAGAATTGGCTGCAGTGAGATTATGTGCAGACCTCTGTTTTATAGAGGTGTCAATACAAGGTTAGAAGATGAAAGTTTTGTATTCTTACATGTGTAAGAAGTCCTTACAATGGAATAGAAACTATGTGGCCATTAAGGAGTAACTGTGGCAATAGAAAGTTGCTGCGTGCATGGCTGTTGTGTAATCCAAAAGTCCTTGCTAATGTGAGGGTACCCTGCTGTCCATCATCAGGGTACAGAGCTAGGCAGAAATTATTCTTCTGGAAGTGGCAGAGCTTGTACCAGACAGCTGATAAACCCTCCTCAATATTTAGCATACGAGTTTCATACTGTCAGAGGATATGAATAATTGTATGCTGTCTGTGCAGGTCGTGGACAGCGGTAGATATGGAAAGACTGGTTGAACGGTTGGAGAAGGCTGTGGAGCGCCTGGAGACGGTGTGCCAAGGACCTGGCATGTGTGGAGATGGCTCTTCCAAAGGTAAGGCCCAAAGCATCTCCCTAGCAGCAGCATCTCTCTGGAGTCCCTGTGCTGAAGCATCGGACATCAGCAGTAGCTGTTGCAGAGCAGGCAGTGCTCATGCAGGGCGTTTAAAGGGCTGTTAGATGAACTGGCTGTGCACAGAGGGGAAGTGACTTTTGCAGCAGACACTGCGCAAACGCCAAGAGGCCTGCGGTTACCGTCCTGCTAAGATAAGGACTTCCTGTGGCTGCAGCGCTTCCCTCATCTGCGTTCGGCTGCATGCTTCGGGCTGAGCCTCCTGCGTTCGGTCGATGTGACCCGGGGAGGAAGGTTCAGCGTGGAGCAGGTGGGAGGCGCAGCCCAGGAGCGCAGCGCATGTGTGTGAGTGCTCCCAGCCCAGGAGCCCATCCGGTGCCTCTCGGTGATACCTGTGCTCTGGTTCCTTCTCTGCAGGAGTGGCTCAGTACGTGCAGGCTTTTGATGCCCTTCTGGCTGGCCCAGTAGCTGAATACATCAAGATCAGCAAAGAAGTTGGCGGCGATGTGCAGAAGCATGTAAGAACTCACGTTCTTCTCCCTTCACTCTAAATAGATGCTGCTCGTCCTTCAGGGCTGTTAAGGGCCAAGTTTGCCGTCAGTGTTTGCATTCCTTTAGCACCATATCCTAGGATGTTTGTAATCCCTGAGGATTCAAAACAGATACAGACGCCCAGATAACCTCCAGCAGATTGCCACCTACACACACACGATGAATCAGACCTCCTTGAAATCTTTGGTAGTTAGGTGCTTAGCTCTCTTTACAGACTTTGGTGTGTGCCTTTAGGAGGCCTGTAAACTACCCAGCCCAAGAGCTGTTGCAGTCTTGTGAGTTTTGTCTGAGGATGGGTGTCTCCAAGAATATATGCTTTGAGATCAGCATAGCTGCTTTCTTACAGACTAGGAACTGCAGGCAGCGGGAGCTTGAATGACTGTTAGCATTACACTGGGTACAAGGGAAGTGCTCTCATTTTTCTCTCTATTCTTAGGCTGAGATGGTTCATGTGGGCTTGATGAGTGAGAGGGCTCTTCTGGTGACAGCATCTCAACATCAGCAGCCAGCAGAGGTAAGTCTGGGAAATCACTTACCAGTAACCTTGTATGCTCTTACCTCAGAGTTGGAGATGACTGGAAGTGTAGGGGAATCTGGGCTGTTACAGTTGCTCCAAAACAGGAACCAAAGGAGAACTGGAGATGCTTGCATCCATAGCGTGGCACTTGCTGCAAGTGTGAACTATTCTGGGTGCTCACCCAACACTGAGCAGAATTGCAGAGGTTGATTCTTCGAGCTGCAGAACTGGCATTTTCCAGTCATTAGAGCAAAAAGTTTTCTGTAGCTGTCAGAGCAGCTTGTGAGCGTCATCTCACAGCATCTGTCTCAAGTTTCACCTGGCACCAACACAGCACAATCACTGTTCCTTGAGGATGCAACCTGCAGACAGGAACTTGTCTGAGACAGGAGCCACAGTGGGATTTGCGTAGAGTGTGCTTTTCATTGTGTGATGCTTATAGACTTTCAGGCATCAAACTCCTCCTGAAGTATAACAGACACTTGTCTCTATTGAATGGCCTCTGAATAATAGCTAGGCTTTTAGGATTGATTTGTCCTTAGCAAGTAATTTAACACTTTAGCCTAGGCTGCTGCTTCTCAGCAGGATGTGTGACTGAGAATCTGATCCTGAATGCATTGGCTTTTCCCTGCTGAGAACTGTTTTTCCTGAGCAACAGGATCCCACCTTGCTTTTCTTTGCAGTTATTATCTAGCTCAGTCATGGCTTCTACTGTTACATTGTGGTAGCTGGATTTCTGTGTTACTTTCTTATTCACTGCAAAATATATCTGCATCTTTTTTCCCCAAAGTCAGCATTGGAGGGTTGTTTATCTTTCACTAGGCTTGCCAGGATGCTGTTCTGCATAGCCTCTAGTCTGAGAATCTGCTTATAAATTCCACTGACACATTATTTAAATAAAGGATTATGAACAAAGAACAACCTTAATCTAGTGTAGGTCTTTGTGCAGGTTGTCTTGCAGGAGTCTAGTTGGTTCTGGAGTAGCTAGTTTAAAATGCAAAATGTATGAACTTGTGGCAAAGGATTTCCCCATCCTGTTACTCAACAGTGGCACTAGGCTGGAGCTTCTGAAAGTGTAGCCTGGCCAGTGGTGCTCGGAAACTCTTTGTTTTTATCTAAACAGAGGAAGGGATAGCAAAAGGAAAAGCCAAGGCTTTGAAAAGCAAGTTTTGCTCAAATTTGTCCCTCACTGGTGCCACCAGCAGGAGACTTTCTGATCTTAAAGAAAAGTTGCCTAAGAGGCATCTCTGGAAACGTGTAATTGGCTGCTCTGCTCTGACCTCGGAAGAGTTATAAGCACTTTCAGTCAGCATTCCTAGTGGGCAACACACAAACAATTTTTATCATCCAAATACTAAAGGCTTGGATTGACTTGAAGTAACTTGAATCCTGAAGTCTAGCTTGATAGGGTGAATTGAGAACTTGCTGCAACGCCGATTGTAATGCAGGCTGTAGATCCCAAACTACAAAAACCTGCATAGCACCCCTTTCTCTTAAGGGTTTGTAAAGGAGAGGAAAAATTTGACAAACTGTCTTGGAACAAAAGAATCCAGGAAAGGCAAATGCTATTTCAGTCCTCGTTACTAACAAGCTCTGTCAGTGTCTCTTGGATTGAACATGAGTCACAGTTCTTGGCGTACTCCCATAGTACCAATCCGGCTGGGAGCTATGACTTCAGCCCTGGAGGAGCTAGGCTGTGGGACTGAGCTCTGCTTGTGGGGAGGGCCAAGCCTGGACAGGAGCTGTAGCAGTAACTTGTGCCAGTTGGAATCTTCCTCCGAGTGACCATCATCTCGGCAGAGCCGCCCATGAAGATGTGCAGCCATTCCAGGGCAATACTAATATACTTAATTGTTATTGTCCCTCTTGTCCTGCAGAATGCATTCTCATCACTTCTGAAACCAATTTCAGAGCAAATCCAGGTGGTGCAGAATTTCAGGGAGAAGAACCGTGGTAGCAAACTGTTCAATCACTTATCGGCAGTCAGCGAGAGCATCCCAGCCCTGGGCTGGGTGGCCATGGTAAGAATTCCAGTAGGAAATGGTTTCCTTGGGCTGGTGAGAAAAGTCTGGCTCCCTGGTCAGCTGTGCCATGCCAATGTGTTCTTTCTTCTTTAGGCTCCAAAGCCTGGTCCTTATGTGAAGGAAATGACTGATGCTGCCATGTTTTATACCAACCGGATCCTCAAGGAGTACAAGGATGTGTAAGTTCACCTTCTCTCTTAAAGATGTCATTGAACACAGCTAACTGGGTGTGTAGGGGCTACTCCAGTGTCTAACCACAGCTGCCTTGGTCTTTAATTCTTTCTTTTTAAAGGCAGGGCGTATTTATAAAGCCTCACTTTAGCTGTTCTTCCCTGATCCTTAGACAAGGTTCCTTGCATTCATGTTGCAGCTGGAATCTCTGGTAGAAAATGTATTGCTGCTCTTGGCTCAGCATCATCTGGTGGCTGAACTGTTTCCCAGGACAGGAAGTTGTGTCTCGGGAATGGGTCTTGTTGGAAGTACCAGACTCCTCAATTAAAATGGGTTACAGGGCAGAGCAGGCTTGTGGCCTTCTGCCTGCAGGTGCAAGATTAATACTAAAGCTAGAATGCAGTGCTGGAGCTGCAAGGCAGCCATGCTGGTCCAGCTGTGTCTTGCCTGTAGGCTGAGAGGTGGAGAGATGTAAAGAACTAACTGTAGTCCTTGGGTTTTAATGGCAAATGCACCTGCTCACTCCTTGTGACCTCCTTATGTCCTCAGAGATAAAAAGCAAGTGGACTGGGTGAAAGCTTATCTGAGTATCTGGACAGAGCTGCAGGCCTACATCAAAGAGTATCACACCACAGGGCTGACTTGGAGCAAAACGGTAAGTTCTGGCTACATCTGCAGGAGCTTCTTAGATGAGTATTGCATGATTATTGCAGCAGATATGGAGCTTGTGCAATCGCCTTTCCTCTTGCTGGCCTCTTACAGGGTCCTGTAGCAACAGAAGGGGCTAAATCACCATCTGCTCCCCCAGCCGGGGCTGCGCCTCCCCCACCAGGCCCTCCTCCCCCACCCGCTCCTGCCCCCACGAGCTCCAGCACAGATGACTCTGCCTCCCGCTCCGCGCTCTTCGCCCAGATCAATCGGGGAGAAGGCATCACCTCTGGTAGGTGGAAGTAGCTAGCGGAGGGAGGGCAGCCACGAGTGAGAGTACTGTTGTGCTGCAAATCCTTGTTTTGCTGCTGTCCCTCAATACACCTGCTTAGAAAGTAGCTTGCAGTAACAAAAGGCCATCTGGTCTGAGTGTGGTGCTGGGAGCCAGAAGCAGCCCTGAGGCAGTTACAGGGACAAAGGTTAGCATTCTCAGCCTCATCTGTCAGGTGTAGCAAGAGATTAATCTCTAGCTGGAACAGAGAGAGGGAACCCTTCGGTTGCCTGCACATCTCCTATTGCACCTATTCGTATTTGCACAGGACTTACCCCTTTTGTGTGTTACCTGGTTAGCGTATCAGGATAGATGTGAAACAAAAGTGAGGTGCTTGGCTCAAGGCTTTTACCAGCTGCAGAGTAGAAGAGCCAGTGTCTTCTGGTTCTACAGTACATCTTGTGTTCTCGTCAATATTGCATCAGTGTTTCTTGTTCCCTCTTTCACTTGCTGTCACTTGTGCTTGGGCTCAACTTAGGCCCAGTTTCAATAATTTGCATTTTGAAAAATGTTATCGCGCTGGTTGTTGTAATCACTGATGTCTGGTGTTTGTGAAACTGCATTCTTGGAGGAGAGCTGGATCTCAGCTTTGACTTCTCTTGCAGGCTTAAGACATGTTTCAGATGACATGAAGACCCACAAGAATCCAGCACTGAAGAACCAAGGGGGTCCTGTGAGAAGTGGACCCAAACCTTTCACTGCTCCCAAACCAGCCTGTAATGCTAATCCCTCCCCAAAAACCTCTCCGAAGGCACCTGCACTGCTAGAATTAGAGGGCAAAAAGTGGAGAGTGGTGAGTGCCTGGCATTGGCATGAGTGGGTTGGAGGGATGGGAGCTTTGCAGCAGGGAAGGAAGGTCTCCTGAGGACCTTTCTTGTAAGAGGCACCAGCCCAAAGGCACACGCAGTTTACTTTTAAAGGGTCTGCACTGCCCTGCTGTACACATGGACTAATTGGTCTGCATTCCAAAAATAAAGGGCGTTTTTGCTGCCTTTTCAGGAGAACCAGGAGAATGCCACTAACCTGGTAATCAGCGACACAGAGTTGAAACAGGTAGCATATGTTTTCAAGTGCACAAATAGTACACTCCAAATCAAAGGCAAGATCAACTCCATCACCCTCGGTAAGTGGAGAAACCCTGAAAACTGCTTCTGTGTGCTGGTCTGTTTGCAGAAGGCTGAATCTCCAAAACCTTTCTCAGACTTAATCTGTCTTTTCTTTGCAGATAACTGTAAGAAGCTAGGTCTGGTGTTTGATGACGTGGTGGGCATCGTAGAGATCATAAACAGCAGGGACGTTAAAGTTCAGGTGAGTGTCTGCAACCTGTTCTCTGCCTGGGGTGTGACTGCTGCGCTGTACAACAGGGCATCTGTAGCATCTGCTCCTTTGAGTAGGTTTATTTCCGGAATAGGAATGTGCATCTGTGGAGAACATTCATGAAACACCATCTGTCCTACTGCTCTGCAGGTCACCCTGCCCAGCCCTTAGGAAGGGGCCGAAATTTGCCTCACTGGGCTGCTTCAGGGCTCTAGGTAAAAGATTAGTCTCTGTGAGGTGGGCAGCATGATATATATGACTGCTGAAGTAGGAGGCCAGCAGTAGAATCTACTCTGATTACAGTTCTGGTATCTGATTCGGGATGGTCAGCTTGTCCAGCGTTCACTGTAGTTTTGTTCTAAAGAGATCAAAACATGAAATAACTTTGGATTTTTGCCAAGGCGGGCATACTGGAATCCAGTGTGTCTGCGGTGGGCGGGTTGGAGTCAAACGTCTTGCCTTGAAGGCAAGCACAAAAGAAAAACGTTGCGGTTGCCCAGTTCAAAATAATGCTCCTCTAACTGCTGCTTTGACCATTCTGCTAGGTAATGGGTAAAGTGCCAACAATTTCCATCAACAAGACAGACGGTTGCCACGTGTATCTGAGCAAGAACTCCCTAGACTGTGAAATCGTCAGTGCCAAGTCGTCAGAGATGAATGTCCTTATTCCCACAGAGGGTGGTGACTTTGTAAGTGTTAGTTTTGAGATCATTGTGGAGGTCTGCTTGGGATTGCGGTAATGCAGGGTGGGATTCGTATTTTGAGCCCTGCAGGGAATGTCGGTTACAGTGAGGTCTGGAGGGACAATTCTAGACTCTAGACTTCAGAGGTCACAAATTATGGTCAGATGTTAAAAGCAGCAGCTCAAGTTGTTTGTCTTTATAGTGAGATACTTGCTTTTCTGTGAGAGCTGCTTCTTCAGGATTTCTTGGGGGCAGAACAGGCAGCATTTGTGGTACAGCAAGGGACACAGCATGTATCTAAGAAAAGAAATGCCTAAAGCAGTGGGAGGAGTTACTAGTCTCAGTCATAAACTGATTTTGACAACAGATTTCTATTTTTACCCTCCAGACTGAATTCCCTGTCCCAGAACAGTTCAAGACAGTGTGGAACGGTCAGAAGTTGGTTACCACCGTGACGGAAATTGCTGGTTAAGCAGAAAAGCTCCAAGGCTCATGCCCTCCCCTGGCCCTGCTGTGGGACAAATCTGCTTTCAGATGATTCTCTTAGATTTCTTGTACCTTTCTGCTCTCAAACTGCTTCTCTTCTACCCGAGAGACACAGCTACCTGCCGTCACTGAAATACCTCTGCCTGGGGTTTGGTGTAGGTGGCGGGTCAGTTATTGTCCACATCTATTAGCAGGAAGGTGTATTGTTTTGTTTTGGTTTTTTTTCTCCCCTTGTCTGATCTAACTGCACCAATTATCAAGTCAGATTTTTCAGTGAACTTCACAGCCAGTACTGGCAGTTGGCTTTCAGAGCGTTGTTCGGGGTTTTTTTGTATTGCCTTTAAGCAAACTGTTCATGTGAGAGGAATGAATTGTTGTCCCCTTTTTAACAAATAATGGTGTCTGTCGGGGTCCAGTGTACCCAGTTGCTATGGCAGATGTCTCAAGAAGGTCCTAGAAGCTGCTAATTCCAGCTCTATGTACTAGTTGGTGGCATTACAGGACATGGGAATGGCTTTGTCGGACCAAAGGCTGAGGACCTGGGCCGTAGCATTCCACCCTGATTTCTCTTTCATCATTCCTACTAGCTCAGTGTATTTCTGATTGTGCCATGACAGGAGGCTTTATATTAACCAGTGCCACAGGAAGACTGCAGTGGAGTAACTGTGGTTACCCCCCCAGCAGTCTGGCTGGTAGCTTGGAGCTGAGCATCTCTTATTTCCATGAGTCCTCCACCTTCGCAAGCAAATCTTTGCCCCAGGGCTTCCTTCTCAGAGCAGCTGAACTCAGGTTCAGTCTTCCAGGGCAGTTCTTCTGAACCTGTCCCCTTCTGCAGAGGAAGGGTCTCCTTCATTCCAGGGTCAGTAGTGCAGTATTGTGAATACCTGGGTTGGATCAAGTCGGTTCATCACTCTCTTCCGCATCTGCAATCAGTCCCCATAAAGTGAATCCTCTCAACCTCCCCTTTCCCATGTTGCTTGGCTCTTTACTTTGGTGGAAGCTTGTAGCCTCTGTTCCAGGGCCCTGGAGCAGAGTGATGGATCTAAGACACAGTACTGTACTGACCCATAAAGGGAGCTGCACGTGCTTTGACCTTCATTTTTCCAATGCCTCGGGTGGCATAAGCATATCTTAAATGCATTTCCTCTGTAAAGTGTCAATGTTCTTTTTCTCTAGGACAAAACTTACAAAAAATATGCAATTTTTTTATTTTGAGACTGTCCTGTGACTTGTACTTGTCTTCTCCTGAGGCTTGTGAAAAAACCTTTCTTATGTACTTAAGATTATACAGAAGATGATAGAATAAAGTTAATGCCAACTTGCTCATTACAGTGGCTCTGGTTTACTCTTTGGGGGCACACAGGACCTCGGGTAGGACAAGATGCCCTTTGCTGCCTAACCCTGCCTAGACTGCTTTGAATACTTTCCCAGGGGGAAGTACAGACTTTCCTCAACTCCCCTTGAATCAAATTGTCAGTAGTTGTCAAATCTCACCTTTTTTTTTTTTTCTCAGTTGGTTAGATGTAAAGTTCTTTATTGATTTCAGTTGCTGTACAAAAGTGCATAAAACAAGCCATTAGTTGAAAATTCTTCAAGCTGTTAATACCCACTTAATTCAAAACCCTCCTTTTTCCCAGAAACCCCTAAATTTGGCCCTTTTCCCCATCTTGAAGGAGAGGTTGTAATATCTTTCCTTTGCATACAGCCATGTAAGTCTACTTGCTGATCCCCTTAAGAGATGCAGCATTCTTAAACTAGTCATTTTGGTTAATACTGCCATTGTGTCCTGCGAGGAACAGGTAACAGGGAACACAAACCTCTCAAGCAGCTAATTATTTTGCCATCACCAAGTGACCAGCACAGCTGCAGCTCTGAGAACTGAAGTAGACTTACCAGGGCCTGTGCGGGTGGAGTGCTTCACAATTAGTGCAAGGCTCAGTCCACCTATATTGGAGCGTTATTACATCCAGACAAATCCCAGTCTCTTACTGCAGTGTAGCAGGTGCCACACTGTGGAACTGCTGAGCTAAACCCCCTCTTCTTCCCCTTCCCGAGATCCCCCAGTCTTGTATGCAGAAAGTGCTGTTGCACAGTAGCAGCTGCTCTAACTACAGTGGTAGACCCTCCCCAGTGCTCTCACAGGGTGCCTCCCCTTAGCTTCACTGGAGGAAGGGGAGGATAGTAGTGTAAAACCACTCTTCTGAGAAGTGCAGGTGATCCCCTTTCACCCCCAGGAACACCAGCTTTCCTGCTTTGTCCATCTCCTGCAGTCCCAGGCGATCCTGCAGAGAGAAGTGTAACCATAACTTCCTGGGGCCCTGCCACAGCCAAACACTGGCAATGGCTGGGGAACCCAGCATGGAGAAAAGCATGGATGGTCAGAGACTGTTGTTGCAGCAGAACTGGCTGGCAGGCTAGAGTGGGTTCCACTTCTGCTCTTCAAAGCTTCCCCTCATAGAGGGGAAAAGGCATTTTGGATGAGTCTTACAGCAAGGCTTTAAAAAGGAGCAGAATTCATTAAACGTGCTGAAGGAGATCTTGACCCAGGCATGAGACCACCACTGTAAGTCCCACTGGCCTGGAGAGAAATGCCTTCCCAGACAGCTACTGGCAAGAGGAGGCAATGCCCCAGGAACAGCAGAGATGGTGAGAAGAACAGAGCTGTGGGGTTTAGAGCTCCTCAAGGCCCCAGGGACACTATAGAGAGGAAACAGCAGAAACCCCCCAGCAGAACATACCTCTGTGTACAGCGAGGTCTCCTTCAGCGGGATGGTCTCCTTGGCTTGGCCGCTTTTGTAAAACCCAAACCACTGTCAGAATAAAAACAAAGAAAGAGTTGCTGAAGGGCTCGCAGGAGATAAGCAGGCTTTCACTGGCTTCTGCTGGAGACAGCGCAGTATCAGGCCTGTGTTTGTGCTCAGCGTGCTCCTTGCTAACCTCAAGTTCTGCCACCAAAGGACAAACCAGAAACAAGCAAGCAAGCACCAAAACGCCACCCAAAAGCAGCACCCACCCTGCCTGCCTCACCTCAGAGATCGGAGGGTCAACCATGGTATCATTGAGAAATTTCACCATCACAAACTTTTTCAGAGCCATCAGGTTTTTCTTGTATGTCTCATTGATGCCCTGGGTGAAAGCAACAGAGAACAGATCCAAGTCATTGGAAAGCCTGGTGAGACAGTCAGGGAAACCGGCTACTCCAACTTGCCCTGCACCTACAAAACCCTGGACTGCACCAGCCTAGGAGTCAGGAACGTGCATTTCTATCACCAGCCCCCCTTCAATATGCTCACGGCATTCAGCCTCCTCCCAGGCTGAGGCTGTAAAGAGGGGATGGGCCTCCCCTGCCTTCCCAGGGGAGGGAGAGGATTCACCCACTTGAAAGGTGATGGGTGGACTAAGCATGTGTCATATCTACACCAACCACTCCAAAAGAGTGCAGTGACACAGGAACTGCTCTGCCATGGACAAGTCTCATTCACAAATCTACCAGCAAAAACACTTTGTACACTCCTGGGATGCAGGGCAAAAAATGCTCCCCCTGAAACTCCAGCAAAACTACTGCCAGGGAGAACTAACGTGAATGAGCTCACTGGTAAGGCTTTTGCTCTCCTGCTAGCATTTAATCATCAGCCAGGTTCTTACTCTCTCCTGATTTATGTCAGCCAAAAAGATGCTGTTTTTCCTGTAGTCCTCCTCCTTCAGAGGGTTGTGCCAATATTCTGCTTGTACCAAGCTGGAGAAGAGAGAAACCAAAGATCAGACCAGAAACCCAGAGCTTCTCAGATGGAGCCAGCCACCATCGTTGCAGCCTGATGAATATACTCACTGCTCTTGAACAGCTTGTGTGTAGGCGCCCAGATCCAGCGTCTTTCGGATCCAGTCACAGATATGGGAGCTCTCGCCAGGACAGCGTGGAAAGCCGTACACGCCTGGGGTATGGAGACGTGTAACAACTCGGTAAGCCGAACTGAAATCCCTTAATCCCTCCAGCTGGTAAAGAACCACCCTCTTACAGAGCAGTAGCAAGAATTACCCAGGGAATAAGGCAGCCTTTAATCCTGCAATCTCATTAGACAGCCCTCCTGCCCCTGGGCACTATTACACACAAAGATAATGGATGATGTTCTTGAGCTGAGCATATTGCTCTGGAGAATGGAGGCATGCAGACAAGCAGAATACCGTCCAGCTTGCCTGGTGTGTTCCCAGGAGGTCTCAGGATGATTCCCTACAGGTCTTCCCACTACACTACAAAGAAATAGACTCAAGCCATGCAACACCTCAGGGGAGAGTATTTGAAATTCATTACCAGCCGCTCTTAACTGTACGCCTCTTAAATTCCACTTCATACTGCCTCTTTAATCTACTGCAAGAAGCACCTCCCTTTCCTTGGGGCTTTAGCCTTCCAGATGCTGATTGTAAAATGTCCTTGTGACCCAGAAGGCTTAGTTTCACAAACGCTTTGCTCTGTAGTTAGGAATTTCTTCTCCAGAAACAACTAATCCCAAGTGCTTCCAAAGTATGTAAGAATTCTAACCCAGACAATAAGGCACCTACTTACAAAGGTCCCTTCTCATTGCCAGTTAAGCAAGACCAAGACAGAAATTAATGTGGTCAGCTAAGAACTGGGCCAAAGCAGATCACCAGATTCAGACAGGAGCAAAGGTACAGTTTAATTCACAAGAAAACAGTCAGGTTTTAGGAAGAGGCTAAAAAAAAAAAAAATCATTCCTCCTGCCAACAAGAGCATCCCACCCTTCACAGCAGTTAGGAGGTGAGGTAGCTTAAGAGGACACTACCTTGGTGCTGTCCCCCAACTGAGATCAAATTGAGCATGGGAGGAGAAGGACACCTCTGAGCCACCGCCCTCCTGTGGAGAAAGATAAAGGTGCTCAGCATGCCCAGGCCACCAATGCTGGTTCACATGCAGCTCTCAGCTTGCCACTGCGTGGGCTCAGGCACTTGGGCAACATTTGCAAAGAGAATTAACCCTTCCTGGTAGAGGAGGACTACAGGTAAACACATTCTTGCCTCCTTTGGAGTGCTCCTACAGTTACAGAAGGGTTTGTCAGTTTACATCTGCTTAGTACTTCAAAAATCAGAACCTAAAACCCAACAGAAGTCACTGGAAATGGAACAGAAGTGTAAACTTACAGGAACTGGCCTCCTTGGGAGAAGCCCATTGCGTTGTAGCCTCCTTTCAGGTGAGGGTCCTTTGCAAGTTGGCTGCACACCTCTGTCACTTGATCGTTCACATTCATAAAGAAGCTGTTCTCCATATCCTGATGGATTAGCCAGATTAGAAAGTAAACCTTGTACCATTACAATGGCTTACACTATTTTAATCTCTGCAAATAGACCACTAACAATTCTGCTTTTGAAAGAGGATGTTAACTTTCACAATATGACACAAGTGAAACTCAGATTTTGAGATTTCCCTTCACCATGTCTTTGTTCCTACTCTGCCTGGCACATGTGGAACAGTGACATTTCCCCAAACTTCTTGACAATTTGAGTCCCTTCAGATTTTGTACATATATATAAATAATTTAAAAAAAAATAATCAAACTTCACCCATCTTTTCCAGATCCCAGAAGATAACATTCATTGCACATTATTCTGAGAGACTACTTAAATAAATTCAGTAGGGCTACACAAAACTGTCACAAAATACAAAGGCACAGAAAAAGTCTGTATCTTTACTATACTGAATGAATGGTTGTAAATCAAAAAGTACGGCATGGGATAAAGCTCTGCTTTCGCACGGTATCTTATTGCATGCCTTTGTATTACCTGGAGTGGTGAGAGCGTGCTAATCAGTGGATTTGCATATAAATCCAATTCCGACTAGGGATTTGGTTTTCCCCAATTCTTTTCTGCAGGTATTATCTAGACATTATTGGTTTCTACCTGTCAAAGCTGTTTACTTTACAAAGCAGAAAAACAGCAGGGAAAGCACTACAGCAATCCTTGTAGAACCACATTAATAACAAAGACCACAATAAGTATCGCCCTTTCAGATCTGCACACTGGCCACCACTCTGCGAAGCAGAAATGTGAGTGCCAGCAGTTAGTTACCTGTATCAGGTTGCTTCCAATCTTGAGTGACAGAACATAAATGCCTGGTATTTTATTCTCCACGATTTTCTTAATGTAGCCCATGCTTTGTGGATTGCAGCAACTGTCTCCTGTGAAAGGGAACGTCCGAAGTACCGTCACGCCACCGCCCAGGCCCTCACCTCGCTTCCACACACATCACACCAGGACCCCCCTGCTGCAACAGGGCCAGGATCCGTCAACGCACACACAGGCCTGGGGGAGCAGAGTCAGCACCTCCCAGCCTCCGCAGAAACCGGCTGTGCGGAGGAGGGGGACACCGGAGCGGAGCCGGGGGCGACCAGCGAGCTCCCCTCGGGCCTGCTGGGGTGCCAGCACGGCCCCGTCCGCGGGCCGGGCCAGCTAAGCCCCTCAGCCCCGCCCACAGAGCCGTTACCGGAGGATCTGCCCCGCCCCCCGCTACCGGTCCCTGCTCACCCATGCCGTGCCAGATAACCAGGGGGATGGCTGTAGCCGCGAAACCCAGGCGCAGCCCCAGCAGCACCAGCACCGCCGCCCTGAGCGCCGCCATCTTGACTGAGCACATGACTCGCGCTCGGCACGGGTCAGGCGTCGAGGGCGCGGCCTGGCGGGGGCGTGACCAGACAGGGGCGGGATCCGTGGTGGAGGGCGGTGCTAGCTGTGGGGGGCGTGGCCTAGACGTGCGGGGCGTGGTCTAGCGGCGAGGGGGCGTGACCCCAGTGTTCCCACGCTAGGAGCTGGTTCGAGTCCCGGCGTTGCTCTGCCCCACCCAGGTCCCTGAAATCCCAAATCCTGGCACAGCACAAAGGTAGCTGCCTCCCGTTCCCCGCCCCGGGAGACGGAGCCAGGAGACCCACGACCACGCTGGTCCCCTCTGGGCTGGGGGAGACACCTCTCCCCACACGTGAGCTACTCCCAGGGGGGGACTGGATGGGATGGGGAAGGAGCCTCCCTTTGCACCAGCTGAGGGAGGGCAGCAGGTACCCCCGGGGCATCTGCGGGAGCACCCCGGGGTGGGAGAGACCTCGTTGCCCTGTCAGGCTCTTGTGGTCGAGGGTTATAAACAACGGGTGCAAATAAGTCCATCCCGGGGAGGTTTTGAGGCAGCTGTAAATCACTGTGCTCATAAAGCATTTGTGCCGGCAGTGCAGGCATCTGCGACCAGCAGCCTGCTCTGCTCTCGCCGTGCTGATAATGGCTTTGGGAGGAAACGCCAAGGGTCACTGCCCGGCTGCTCCTGTGTTTGTTGATGTTTGAGATTTGCTTCGTAACAGGGCCGGACGTTATCTTGAGGAGAAGCAGGCAGCAGCGTTTGCAGGTAGGAGAGGATGCAGTGCCACGTGGACAACACACAGGCAGGGGATGGGACGGAAGCAGAGCAGGATGAAGCCCCTCTGCTTGCTCAGCAGCCCTCCTTCCACACAGGTAAATCCGCTCCCTGGGGAGCAGCGGGCTAAGTGCTGCCTCAGCAGGGCTTGGGAGCCAGTGACCTCTGGCTTCCACATGTCCCCACCATCCCTGGGCAAGTCTCCTTGCCTTTCTGCCCCTCCGTTCTCCTTCTGAAGATATGAACGGCCATCCCTGCAAAGGAGGAGGGCAGGGGCTCAGTGGTAGAAGTCTGGAGGGTACCTGGAAAGAGCCATTTGTTGCTGCAGTAAGGTGATTGCCTCGTGACACAGATCTGTAGGAGGGGGTTAGAGTTAACCCATGGCCTCTCTAACCAGCCTTGGTTTGTGGGCTGTCTCTTTCTACAGGGCTCTGCTCTGCTCGCTGTGGCCTGGCCCTGGTCCTGCACATCTCTCTCTTCGTGGCATATGCACTCCGGGTCAGCCTCAGCATCGCCATTGTCGCCATGACTAACAGCAGCCATCCCCATGGCTGGTCTGGCAGTGCTCCCCACAGCTCCTACCTAGCATTTGCTCAGGACGTAAGTGGAAAGCAGATGCAGATAACTGAAAGATGCTTCCTGGGCTCAGTCCACTCTTGCTTTTGTGGGAGGACAGACTTGGAAGCAGCAGAGAAAAGCCTTGAGGACAAGGGGGGTGAAGGAGCAGAGAGATCAGTTTGTTGTACTCAGGGCTGCGTTTCCTGGTTGCTCCTCCCCTTCTGGAGGAGTCTGTGCCTGGAAAACAGAGATCTCTGTTTGACAGACGTGTTCTGTCTCCTCCAGGCCCCCGTGTACAACTGGAGCGCTGAGACTCAAGGAATTGTCCTCAGCTCCTTCTTCTACGGCTACAGCCTCACACAGGCGCTGGGCGGGTACTGCTCAGGGCTACTCGGGGGGAAACCTGTCCTGGGCAGCGGGCTCCTGCTCTCCTCTGTGCTAACCCTCCTCATGCCCCAAGCAGCAGAGCTTGGCGTGAGCTTCCTCATCGGGCTGCAGGCGCTGCTGGGCTTGGCTGAGGTCAGTCGTGGCTCCAAGTGTTGCCAGGCTATGAAACCTGCTCTGGTTAGCCCTGGCTGTATTCCTTGTGTCCCTTTCCTCCAGGCTTCCTGTTATCTTTGCAGGGAGTGATATTTCCAGCTCAGTACACGCTCTGGGCAAAATGGGCCCCTCCACTGGAACGCAGCAGGCTTATGAACATTGCTGATGCTGGTAAGGCACAAGGACTTTTCCCTACCACTGACTCGGTAAGTGCAGGACCTCCCCTCAGCCCCTTCTTTCCAAGCCAGTCCTTGTAGCAGCCTCAAGTTCAAAGCTGTGGGTCCTTGGCAAAGAAGCATTAGCAGTGTTCAGCCTTTCCTCCTCTCCTCCTCCCATCCTGTGTCTTTTGTCTCCTCAGCTCAGGTGAGCCTGAGGCAGGAGAGGGAACCCGGACTCTGAAGGGAGTAAACCCAGATACAAGGGTGCTTGTTTGCACAGGTGCTTCATTTGTGCCACCCATTTTCCCGTCACAAATCAGGCTGTAGGCTGTAGGTCTGTCCCACTTGCTGCTGGTCACACAAAGTCCCATTAAAATGACTCTTCTGGTTTCTGATCCTTAGGATGCACTTTTGGGACTTTCTTTGCTCTCCTTGTGGCTGGGATCATCTGTCAGACTCTGGGGTGGCCTTTTGTCTTCTACATCTTTGGTGAGTAATGGCCCATCACGTCCTTCTCTTCCAACCCCGTTGCAGGCCATTTGCTGGCAGAACTCCCAAAGGTTCCCCATCAGATCCCTGCAGGACCAGCTCCATCCTTATTAGTCCCACACAGAGCTCTGGGCTCCCCTCTCACCTGCCAGGCCAGGATGAAACCATTTTGCTGGAGTACTAGTAGGGAACATGCCTTTGCTGAACCTTTTGTGCCATCAACCCAACCCCTTCCACTGTGAGCAACGGGATCAGGGGAGTTTGTCACTTTCTATCTTCCTGCCCTCGCTGTTTCGCTAGCATCAGCCTCCATCCCACTGGCTCTGAGTTCTGCCACAGGGGGCTGGCACTGAGAGTCTCACTCCTCACAGGTGGTGTTGGCTGTGTCTGGTGCCTCTGCTGGTTCCTCCTCGTGTACGAGGATCCTGCACATCACCCATGGATTAGTGCCAGGGAGCAGGAGTACATCATGTCATTGCTGGCTCATCAGGTACACACAAACCTTTTAACCACAACTGACCACGCTGCAGACACCTCGGCAAAGGGACTGCTCCGTGGCAGTTCAGCCGGGTTCCTTATGGAGTGGCCAGGGCTAGTCCCAGTCTTCTCAGCAGCAGGTGGAGAGGCCAAAGAAAGTCTGGACAGCTTGTGCAGGGGATGTGAGACAGGAAAGGAGGCACTGGCTGATGTTTTATTCCTTCCAGGGCAGCTCTCATGGCCACTCCCTGCCACTTGTGGCCATGGCTAAATCACTGCCTCTTTGGGCAATCACCATTGCCTGCTTCTGCACGGACTGGCTGTTCTACATGCTGCTGACCTCCATGCCCACGTTCATGAGCAACATCCTCCACTTTGACCTCAGAGAGGTGAGTGCTGCCCTGCAGCTGAGGCTGGTCCCTGTAACAGCGATGGGACTTGGTTCCTCTGTAGGCTGGGAATGTGGAGGTTCCTCAGGGACATCTCTTCCTGAAGACCGGTGGCTCTGGGACCGAGGGAGTCACAGTCTTGGAGCTCTTGGCTCCATTCCTCTGTGCCATGGATGTGATAATGCCATGTTCTCTGCTTTGCAGAACGGGCTCCTCTCCTCTCTGCCTTATATTGGGAATGGGCTGGGGCACATCCTGGCTGGGCTGCTGGCTGATTTCCTCCTAGCCAGGCGAGTGCTTGGCACAGCAGCCGTCAGGAAGCTCTTCTCAGCACTCGGTAAGGACAAGCTTTCATCTGCTGTCCAGCCTTTCAAACACACTTATGTGGCCTGTTATAAAACACATCCCCTTTTCCTCCCAAGGGATGCTGCTCCCAGCCATCTTCCTGGTGGCCGTGCCTTACATTGGCTGCAGTTCCACAGTTGTTGTGGTCCTTCTAACACTGGCCTTGACAATAATCAGTATGACAGGGGCAGGCATCAATATTAACCACATCGATATAGCGCCCAGGTAAGTGGGTCTGACCTCTGTGCCCTCCCTGGCTCTGCGTCCTTCCTGTTCCCAATCCCCCAAAGCTTCTGCAACTCCTACTCTCCCTTCCCTTTTCTTCTATAGCTGCTGGCATTGTAAGCTAAGGAGTAAAATAAAGGCTTAAAATCCCCCCCAGTCTTGCAGGGAAGATCCTAGTGTTGTTCGGCATGACAGGCAGTATTCATGCAGATGAGGGAAGGGACTGGCAGCACCTACTCCTCTCCCTTCTTGTGACAGTTTCCCCTCTGCCTCACTTAGGAAATCTTTGCTTCCTCTCCCCAGATATGCAGGGTTCCTGCTGGGAATCACAAATACCTTTGGAATAGTTGCAGGAATTATTGCTCCTACCGCAGTTGGACTTCTTGTTAGCCAGGTAATTTGGGGCCACAAACCACAATCACATCCCTAGAAGAAAACACAATTCTCAGAAATGGATTCCTTTCTTTGCACTAAATCAGAAATTACTCCAAGCCAACCCCCTCTTCCCAATGAACACATGTGATATAGCAGCCGGCAAACCAGAGCTCTGGACCATATTGAGGACATGGGGATGACTCAGAAAGCAGGAAGAGCTCCACATGGGCCCCATCTGGATGTACTTAGAGATGGGGAGAGGGTCGAGGGAGTGGGGTGACGGGGAAGCTCTGTGCCAGGCAGGAAAGCTTCCTGAATAGAGCACAGCACACAATGTTTCAAAAAATGCCAAAGCAGGAAATGCATCTCCAACAAGAGGGCGTCTGGCATATGTCTTGAGTTGAGCAAAGCTCTTCTGTTGTTGGTACTAGTAGCAAGCAGAGGATGGAGAAGATTTTAATGCCAGTGAATTGGGTGGCAGTAGTTGGGTGATCACTACATGGAGATAAAGGGAAGGGTGATACCATTGTGATCTGTTCTTGCCCCCCCAGGATCTCCAGACTGGCTGGAGGAATGCCTTCTTCGTATCTGCAGCCCTCAACTTGTTTGGCCTGATCTTCTACGTAGCCTTTGGCAGCGGTACCATCCAAGACTGGGCTAGGGAGGACACTGCTGTGCAATGAGAGCCACAGGCATGGGAAGGTACACAAGGGAATGGGCTGCAAACGGGCACGGGTCAGGCAGGAGCTCCCTCCGCTACCCTGCCCTTGCCTGCACAGCAAAGCTCAGCTGTCCCTGCCTGCTCCTGGGGCCCTTGCAGCATCCTCAGGTGACGGTGCACTCTGACTCTTGAAGTGCCCAGCACCTTCACCCAGCTCTGTCCACCTCCTGATCCCAATCTACGCTCCAGGGGAGGCACCAGCCCTGCAACCCACGTTGCCTGCTGTGCATTTAACCCTGCCCTCAGCCTTTGCCCACAGGAAGGAATGCTGCAGTGTGGACAGATCCTAAACGGGATCCATGGAGAGCTGGTAAAGCTGGCTGACAGCTGAGCTCTGTAAGAAGCCTGCAGCTATTTCCAGCAAAGCTGTTCTTACACGAAGTAAATCGATAATGAAGTAAATCGATAATGAAGTAGTAGAGTGTTACTTTTTAACTAGCGGATTCTCACACCTTCTGCACAGAGACTCCTAACGCTTTTTTTTTTCTCTTCTTAATGAGACAAGCTGATTATTCATTTATCCTCCATCCCCTTTTAGAAGCAACTGGGGCAAAAAATAAGTGAGGGTATTACAGAGTTCAACCTGGCAGCCCTGAGCACGGCCCCTGGGCGGCAGGGAAGGGGATAAGCAGGAAAAGATGTGAGCTGGTGTTGTTCTTACTGAGCAAGAGCCTCATTGCAAGCATTCAGCTCAGGATGTGGCCACTGAAAGACATGTTTGGACCAAAAAAAGGGTGTGAATTTGGCTTGTCCCCAGAGAAGCTGTTATGCTCTGCACCCAGCTGACTGCAGCGAGGGTGTAGGCTGTGACTCCTCCCTCGCTCCAGACTAAGTTAACATGGTGCAAAAAGAGGATCTAGATCCCAGGCAAGGATCTGAAACCCACAAACACTTCCCTGAAAGAGTGAAGTGAATGGAAATACGTTCCCAGGTCTCGTTCAGGGAACTCAGGGGTGTGTGGGGTGGGTGAAGCTCTGGGAGCCAGGCCTGGGTAAGCTACAGTTGATGCTGCTTGGGAGCGGTGAAGCTCTAACACCTTCTGGTGCCACATCTCCCAGTAAAACCGCTGCGGCTCACCTCCCTCAGCCTCAGCAGCAGACCGGGACTCCTGGCAGGACCCCAGCCCTCTTTGCCACCATCCGCCCCAGCGCTCTCGGGCGTGAGCTCCACGGCAGAGACAGCAGCTCAACGGTGGTGCAGGCCAGGCCCTCGTCCCAGCCTGGCTAACGGGGTGAGAGCGGGCAGGGCCGGCGGCCTCTCCGCATCCCCGTCCCCACGGGCCTGTGGGACAAAATGGCCGCGTCGCCTCCCCGGGGCCAACGCCCGCCCGCGGTTGCCACGGCAACGCGCAGAGCCGCCCTCCGGCCGCCAGGGGGCGCTGCCGCCCGCCCCGCGCCGTCCCATAAGACCCCGCGGCGGGGCTCGGTTGCTCTCTTCCCCGCCCCCATCATGGCGGTGAGTGGAGGCGCTCGCTCGTAGAGGCCGGACTGTGCCCTCTCTATCCGCCGCCATCCGTCCTCGGCGGGGCCCGGCCGGGTCACGGCCAGTGCGGGCGGGAGCGGGGGAGGCTGGGAGGGAGAGTTACGGGACCGGTATGGGCAGGGAGGAGCCGGTGGGCCGCCCTGGGGAAGCGGCTGCCATGACAGGCCGCGGCCTGCCCGGTGGCTGGGCCGCCGCGGCGGTGCTTGAGACGGGGCGGCGGCGCCGGCGTTCCCCCCCCCGGGGTGGAGGAGAGTTCGGTGTTAGGCTGCTGTAGCGGCCTGGCGAAGCCTTCTGCCGTTGGGGCGAGCGGTGGGCTGTCTCCCGGACGCCCCCCGTTAGCCCCTATATCGTTTTTCCGCAGCAAGACCAAGGTGAAAAGGAGAACCCCATGCGAGAGCTGCGCATCCGCAAGCTCTGCCTCAACATCTGCGTTGGGGAGAGCGGGGACAGGCTCACCCGAGCGGCCAAAGTGCTGGAGCAGCTGACGGGCCAGACCCCCGTCTTCTCCAAAGGTGAGGGGTGGGTTTTCCTGCCGGCTGCCAAAGTCGGGGGGGGTGGGGGGGGTGGCTGCGTGTGCTGGGTGCTGCAAAGGAGCAGTTTGTTTTCTGGTTGTTTTTCTTCCTTTCCTGAGCATGCAGAGGGTGAAGTGGCAGTGTGGCTCCCAGGGAAGAGGCTCCTTGGCAGAGCCGGTGTGGGTGGGGAGATCTGCTCTGATGTGGGCCTTGGTGTAAGAATTGGGGGTCCTAAATATTCAGGTGCTGGTGGTCGTTTCTGTCAGTTCAGCTCTGCTGTCAGACTTGGGCTGCTGCTCTGCCCTCGTCCCCAAAGAGGGAACGTGTGGTTCTTTTTTTCTTCACTTTAAAGTAATTTCTTTGGTTTTCTTAAGCAAGGTGTGTATTCCCTGGGTGGGAATTCTTTGAATAGCCTCTAAGTGTAATTATTGCTGCCTACAGCACGATACACTGTAAGATCCTTTGGAATCAGGAGAAATGAGAAGATTGCTGTTCATTGCACGGTTCGCGGGGCCAAAGCAGAGGAGATTCTGGAGAAGGGGTTGAAGGTGAGAATTTGGCTGGTCTGGATCTTTGATTTGTGAAAGAGCAAAACTTAATCTGTACCAACTGAAAAGATGTGTGCTTTGAAATGTTGCACCTGATCTAGTTACAGGTTAGTCGTGGGTGTTAAGGGTTGGGGGATCAGCTTTTGATACACAGGCTGCTGTGTTTGCACCGTTTCTCTGGTTGCTGTTTCATCCTTATTTAAGAGCGAGTGGGTGCAGTTGCTGCTTTCTCTTGAGGTTCTGTCTTTACTGCTGTGATTTATGAGCAGGCTGTGGGAGCAAAATCATGGGGTTAAAGGCTTAGCATATAAGCAAGTTGTGGGGCTGGTAGCAGTTGGAACACATGGGACTGACTGACAACAAATGTTTCAGGTGCGAGAATACGAGTTGAGAAAAAACAACTTCTCAGACACTGGGAACTTTGGCTTTGGAATCCAGGAGCACATCGATCTGGGTATTAAATACGATCCCAGTATCGGTATCTACGGCTTGGACTTTTACGTGGTGCGTATTCCTTGCTTCCTTGCAACTACTGGACTTGTGTGAAAGCTCTAGAAGGAACCTAGAACGATAACTGGCTCACGTTAACTTGCTGCCCAGTGCTGGAAGATAGAAAGATGTCAACAAAATCCAAGTCTAAACTGGGATTCCTAGGGCTGCTGTAAAATCCCTGATTTATGACGTGTCTCACAAAGCCTCTTCAGAAGCAAATACTGTGGCTTTTATTGGTACTCTTGGGATAACACTGAAACAGCTGTGCTAGGTTTGGAGAAGGAAGGAGCAGCAGGAGCTTCAGGAATGTGGACTGAAAGACGGGCTGCATTGATGGAAGATTCTCCCTGTGTTTAGGGTGCTGGGGGTGGGTCATGTAGCAGTGGTGCTGGCTGGTGTGTTTGAGTCGTTCCATTCTGCTGTGCATCATGCTAAATCTCTGAAATAGAGGGAAGCTGTTCTGTATGTTAGCAATGCTGTTCAATGTATCTCTTCTTGAGAGCTGAGGCCTCTGGGTATGGAATAGTGAATCTTCCATACTTATTTTGGTTTCTCTGAGTCAGTGTATGTGCTAAGTCGCCCAATCTAGGAGCTGTCTGTGTCAGTTTACCTGGCTGCTCAGAAGTTACTTAGTTTTCAGTTTACATTGAGGCTGTAGAAGAGAACACTTTCAGTCTTGAATGTGATGGACAACAAGATGTTACTGATGTGGAAATTTTAGCCTTCCCTCCTAGAAAACTGTTAAGTTTAAGAAAATAAAAAAAAATGCCAGAATGAAATAGTGCTGTGGGTCTCCTCTCCTGACAGGTGCTGGGCAGGCCTGGTTTCAGCATTGCTGACAAGAAGCGCAGGACTGGCAACATTGGAGCCAAGCACAGAATTGGAAAGGAAGAAGCCATGCGCTGGTTTCAGCAAAAGGTAAAGTCCATCTTTATTTTTTTATCCCGAGTTTCCTAGCAAGTATCAGCAAAATGCTTCACTGTGGAAGGGCTGGAACAAGTCACTGGGCAGGAGATCCTGATCACTGCTTAAATCACTGTTTTTTACTGGTGTGGGGCAGTAGAAGCTGTGTTTGAGGATAAGTGCTGTTCATACCCCTTTTTTGTGTGTGCTGAACTGAAAGAGCAGCTCTTGCAGGATAGCTGGAAGTATCAGCTCTTGTGTAAATATGTCTCCCACAGTTTTTGGGAGGTGGTGTGTGTATGTGGATCACAAGTGACGAGACAGGGTTAGACTTGTTTATCTGACACAGCTCCTAGCTCAGCTACCAGACTTGGAGGATGGAGCGATCCAAATAAAACAAGTTCTTGGGTTTATCTGTCCGTAGCCCTCTCTGACACAGACTGGATAATGAACAGGAGTTGCCGAAAGCTTGATTGGAAATGCTCAGAGATAGGGACTACTGATACTTTTTCAGAGGTGGAAAGGGTGGGCGGTCTGTCTGGAGGCTCTTTACTGGCTACTCTGCCTAGATCTGCACTGGTGATACCCTGCACAGGGTGGGCTCCAGCCTGCTCCTGCTGAATGGACTTCCCCCCCCGGCCCGCCTGGTTCTGCTTACTGTGGCTTAGTTACCTTCAGGGCCAAATCCTGGGAGTGTAAAAGAGACAAGTGTAGTTCTGGTCAGATCAACCTGTGAAGGATGGGGCTTCTTTCACTGGGCTGATGAGTGGAGTTCAGTGCTTATCTCAGCAAAGCCCCACTTGGAAGTCAGCAGCACAGCAGCAAAGTAGAAAGGCAGTTAGCTACAGGAGAACTGGTATTTCATGTCAGTGTTGTCTGCCTGGCTTGGAGTGAATGTGGTGACCCAGTTTTCTGCACAGCAGTCCTGCACCTTTACCTGATGGTACTTTCTCACTTGGTTCTTTTTTGTTTGTTTGTTTGTTTTTTGTCTCACAGTATGATGGCATCATCCTTCCTGGTAAATGAGCAGTTCCTGTTACCAAAAAAGCAAATAAAATTTTCTAACCTTTAACTTCTGTTGTGAATTTTGTGGGGGCTCCTGACCTGAGAAGCTGTTGGGAACAAGGGTCGGTCACACTGGAAAGGCACCAGAAGGACATGGACTGATGCTGTGCACTTGAAGAGAACGTGCTGTTCTTGAGAAGCAGGTATTGGATTTACACAGATACAGTCTTTACTTCTGTACTGTCCAACTGCACAAATAATATATAGAGCTTTTACTAGAGTCTGCAGATGGGTGTAGAAAGAAGGAAAAAAAAATATGCTTTTTGACCAATGGAGTAGTAGAGCAGAATTTCTGGAGGGTTAAATCCCTGAGGGCAACAAAGTAAGTCAGTGTGCTGGTTCTGATCCTCCACAGACTGACCTACAGTCTTAACAGCAGCCTGCTCTTTAATGAATGAGGGATTCTGAATTAGCAGAAGAAACTTAGTTGCTCTAGGAACTATTGGGAGTGCAAGTTCAATGGGAAGCCAAAGGAAATGGCGCACGCATCCTCTTAAAGCAGAGCCATAAAGACAAGATGTGGCTGAGGGTTGTCTAAGCAAGCATGACAGGACTGGTTGGAAGGGGCTGAGGGGATGGGCAAGGCCTGTGGTGCTGGTGGTGCCAGGGGACTGGTGATGCTTCTGAGCCAAGATTCAAGCCTGATGCCACAAGAGAGGGCTGAGATCAGCCCTGATCCGTACTGCTTCTGTGGGTAGCGTGAGAGACCTTGAGTGCCTGTACCTGCAGCTGGTAGAGTTGTTTCTACCCCAGAGATGGTGGTGCTCTCAATGTTCTGTAGAAATCCTGAAGCAATTACTGGATATGCTTGGAATGTAGGGGATGAATCTTGACTTGTTTGTTAAAATACTTCAGGAGTGTGAACTTATACTGCTTTAATTACACAGCCAGACAGCTTTCCCCTGCAAAGGAATGGCCTTTATTGTTCAAAGAGAAAATTCCCTGCAGGACAATACAGCTCACACAAGTGGAGTTCAGCAACACCCTTGCCTCTGCCCAGTGTTCAGTCCTCTCCTGCATCTTACAATAAAAAAATATAAGTAAAAAAATGAAGGAACAAACTCACTTCCATCCAAATCTGCACGTGTTGGCACCAGTGATCACGCAGTGTTGTCTCAAAGACTAGATTGTTCCCTTGTCAAGCCTGTTTGGAGTTGTAAACCAGGGGAGGTTGCCAGTGCTGTTCAGGATGGAACCCACTCCAAGATGCACAGGGCAGCGTGTGCTGTGCATGCTAAAATGCAGAGGAGAGTAGAATTTGAACAGGAATTATGTTCTGCCTCTGTATAGCTTTATTCTCAATGTGAACTCTTAATTGAGAAAGAGAATTCTCAAGAGAAAGATCAAGACCTTTATGTGAACTGTAACTTCTACAAGCTGCTCAGTTTTGGCAAGTTACGAAAGGAAGTGCAAACCAGCCTGCTTTGCTGAACCTCTTGTCTTTGCATCTTCATGGCATGTTGAGGTTCCCTTGAGGAGCTCAGGGGCTTCCTGGATGCAATTTCACTGTGTTGTGCGAAAAAGAACAAAACCAGGAGGATTTGCCTGGATGCTCAGCAGCGTGTACTTATCTTGGCCTGAGACAAAGGTGACGAGCCTGTCTAGGATCACATGTAAATGTGCTCCAGTAACAGGACCTGTTATCAGAAGATGCTGGCCTTAGCACATGACTGTTGTGCAATGTTTTGTCGTGACCATGGGTTTGAGACCAGGAAATAACCACCACTCTCTTACCTCCTGCTCTTCACAGGTTATCACTGCTCTGGGACTGTATCTCAGACCTGCTGGGCCAGGGTTCAGAGTGCTGTGGTGTGGTTTGTCCTGATGTACTCAGCCCAAGAGCCTGAGTCTGCTCTGCAGCACTGTAAGGCAGGGTCTGCAGCCCCTGTGCACTCTGAAAGGGCAGCCAGGGTTTTAATGAAGACTGGTAACTGTCTCAGATGCAGTGACAGGGAGGGTCCCCAGGCACTGAGCAACTGCTTGCCCCTGGAAATTCAAGTTTCCTAATCACTTCTTTTACAGGTCAGACTCTGCTTTTCCAGTTATGGGGAAGCACTGATTGAGTTCAAAATCAAGCTGTCAGCTTGATGGTACAAGTAAGAGGACCTGACTAGGAATATATCTGCGAGAGCTTGTGGTTTAGATGTGAAGGGATTCTGCTCCAGCTGATACTTATTTTCAGGGCACCATTTGCCTCTCAAATCTCCTGGAGTTTCATAGCATCCTCAGGCACTTCCCTGATTCCCTCTGCTTGAGCCAGAGCACAGCACTTGGAAGAGCAACAGATCTTAGTGAGTTGCTCCAATAGTTCTCTTCCTTGCTATCAAGATTCACTTTATTCCTGGTCTGAAGGCATCTAGCTTCAATGAGTAAATATTAAGTGTCCTTCCATTGAACAAATGCTACATGAGCAACAGGGTCTGTTCTAGATCTGTCACTTTCTTGTACCTAATATCAATACTACTGTTGTTTTGAAAGTGTCTCGTGATACTATTCCTACAGTATAATTTCTCCTGTGTTATTCTAGTTTGTTTTTCTTCTTTTTTTTCCATTTTTTTCCAATCCATGCTGTGATACAGTGCTGCAGGCTGAGGAGAAAAGCTGTTCTGTCCTGCTTGCTTCCATGTCTGCCCCGCTTGAGCAGTCCCTGCTTAAGCTGCGGGATGAAGATGCAGGCAGCTCAGAAGACACTTTCCTGGAGCCCAAAACTTGCCATGATGGAACAAGAATGTATGAGACTTTGCAGTGACTCCAAACATCAGCGTGCCTCCCCATCCAGCTACCCCACACTCCTGAGCTCAGTCTCCTTCCCTAGCTGCTGGCATAAGCCACGTGGCATTCAGGGCTCTTTACGTGCTGGCTGCTGCTGAGGCCACAGAGCTAGCCCGGGACCTGGAGCTCGGGGAGCGTGGGAGGATGATGGTGCAGCACGAGACACCCACGGTGGCCTCGGGGAGGTCCTCATCCTCGGTCCACTCGTTGAGGTCAGGGTTGTAGCACTGCACACATTTCTGATACTTCTTCCCAGTCTCGTTCCAGCCACCCACCAGGCACAAGCGCCCCTCCAGCAGAGCCACCCCAGCCGTGCTGACCCCCGTGGGCAGGGGTGCCACGTAACTCCACTGCCCTGTGAGTGGGCTGTAACACTCCACGGGCATCACGTCCACCCGCTCACCCTGGGGACCCAGCTGGCTCCCACCTAGCACATATGCTCGGTCAGCCACAGTGGCTGCGCAGTGCCAGCCCCTGGGGGTGCTGAGCCTTGCCTGCTCCCTCCAGGTGTCAGTGCTGGGCTCGTAGCAGCATACGGTGCGGGAATAGGCATGGCTGATGTAGCCGCCTGTGACCAGGAGCTTGCCGTCAATGACGGTGGTGGCATGGCAGCAGCGGTGCGTCTCCAGGCTTGCCTTGCTCTGCCAGCTGTTGGTGGTGGGGACGTAGCACTCGACAGATGCCAACGCGCCCTCAGCGTTGCGCCCTCCAACAGCGTAGAGGAGCCCATTGCAGGCACTCAGGCTGAAGTGTGTCCTCCTGTGCTGCATGCTGGCCAGGTGCAGCCAGGTATTGAAGCGTGGATCGTACCTGGGGGACGAAGGGCAGATCTGTCTGTCCAGGACTAGCATCAGAGCTGCGGGGAGAAGAGGGCCCTGCCAAATATCTGCCTTTGGAGGAGACAACTTGTGCTCTGGAAGAGCCTCTCTGTCTTCTCCAGCAGTAAAAAAGCATCTGGACAGGCAGTGCAGATGGAGACGATGGCACTGCACAGGACTGGATCCTGCCTGTGACTGCTGGGGTTGTTGCCACTCTAACCCTTGGAATGGCCCAGCGTTGCTCCTGCCACCACAAGCTCCGGCCTGGCATGGAAATGGTGAGTGCTACTCATCTGAGGTGTCCCCAAGCACTGTTATTTTCCCCTCTGTTGGGTCTTGGCAGGTAGAAGAGGACCAAGGGACAGGCCTTCCCTGCCCACCCTGCCAGGCCAAAGCCAGGCACTTGATAAGAAGCCGGCTCCTTGTGTGCCCACGAGGTGGCAGAGGGAACTGGAATGGCTGTGGCCTCAGAGCGATGCCACGGGGACTAAGGCCAGGCTGGAAAAGGTGGATAAGCTACTGGCCAGAAATAGAAAGGAGACCTGCCAGTGGGTCCCTGAAACCTCACTCCATGCAGCAGAAAGAGACCAGTGATGGCTCCTAACCAAGGGGTGGTGATCAGGGGCCGTGAAGGGCTGGCCTCGAGCAGTGCCCATGGTGTTGCGTGTGGAGCCTCAAGTGGCTGAGCCAAGCTGTGGGCAGAGCTGCTAGGAAATTCAGGTTTAGGTTGCAAAATACTGCATGTCAGGTTGCCATGGTTACTCCTCCTTTCTTTGAACAGTAATCCCTTGGCAATCCATTGACAGGTTTATGGGGATTTAGGAAACAAACCTTGTTATTTAAATAACAAAGAGAGAAATGGAGGTGGAGAGAAGAAAGCCTGAAGGGCAACAGGAATCCTACAGACAGTAAATCTACCTTAAAATGAATCCAGGCAAACCAGAGACCGGGTCGAGGCTGGCACTGGCTGGAGGAATAGCCACCAAGCGAAAAGGGGAGCTCCCCAGACTAACAAAATGCTAAATAATAAGGGCTCCCATTTCTCCAGGAGCCTCACAGCTTTGAAGAGGCCCTGCCCTGCCCTCATCCTGCACCGCTGCTGTGTGCTGCTGGAGGACGTGGGCAGCACAGCCCAGGCCCCAAAGTCCCCAGGGAAAGCCCAGGCCAGGGTCACGCAGACCAAATGCCTGGAAGTGGTTTCCAGGTCTTGGGTCTCACAGACCAGCACCCTGTGCTGGGCCTCGCTGCATTTGTCCCTCCCTGGCAGCGTTATCCAAGGGGCCAGACCTACCTCCTCGTTACTGATAGCAGAGGAACCTTTCTGACGTGCTCATCCCTCACCCCATGGGGGATGCTGGGGCACAGGCAAACACAGCGCAGCTCTGAACCCCTCCCCAGGGTCTGTGTGGCCAGGTGAAGCCCGTCTTACCTGCTCAGGCTGCTGACGGCATGCTTGGCCTGGTTCCTGGCATCATTTTGGTCTTCACCACCCGCAATGTAGATGAATCCATCCATCACAACCACACACTGGTTAAAACTTTTTGCTGGCATCTCCGTCAGCTTGTTCCAGTTTCCCTCTGTGTCCCTGTAGCTGATCTCCCTGCTAAGAGCCTTCTCGGTCAAAGCTGGACGACCCCCAACTGTGATGAGCACCCTCTGGCCTCCCCGAATCCTGGTTCTCCGTGACTGAAGGCTGTTTTGCTGGTGGGGGAGCAGGTGGTAATTCATAGCATCCACGAGGAGCTTGTGGCACTGCGGGTCTTGCATCATGCGTGGCACAGGTTGCACATGGTTGACCAAGTCTGGAGCTGAGATTGTGCCGAATCGAATGTTGCTCAGGAGGTCAGCAGCATATCGGACCCGTTTTGGGTCAAACTCCAGCCACTTGACAGCTATCTGGAAGGCTGCAACCTCACTGGGTATCTGCAGGCCATCATCCATCAGCAGCTCATTGATCTGATCGAAGGGGAGTTTCATGAACTGGTCAGTCTTGGAGAACTCCAGGAAGTTTTCCCGGATGAATTTCCGCGTGGCGTCTTTCACCTGGTTGAGGCTGTAGGTGGCTGAGATGTTGGCGATGTACACGCAGTTCTCCACGGCCATCTCCCGAACGAGGAAGTCGCCGCACATGTTCAGCAGTGCTGGCACCTGCAGCTGAGTGGCTGCGGCGATGGTGCTGCCGATGGTGTACAGCGAGAGGTTCAGCTTCCCCGTGTAGGCGTAGGTGATGACGGTGGTCAGGCCCAGTGGGGAGACGTCGTGGAGCTCCACCCGGTGCAGCTGAGGGTCTCTCTGCAGCAGGCGGTGGAAGTACTCGCTGCAGGAAGCCAGGACGAGTTTGTGCACGTTGAAGGACTTTGTTTTGGTGGCAATGGTGAGATCACAGAGGAACTGCTTCTGGCGCATCTGGTTCATCCCCTCCAGAAGGCTGGCTCCATGGTCGGACGCTTCAACCTCCGTGGCTGTGCAGTGGAAGCCGTTGGAGCCGCTGTCGTACAAACCATTCAGGTGATTGAGGTGTTCGACATCTAGCAAAGCATCTTCCACCATCACCGGGGTGATGGATGCATCCTCTTTATCCACCTTGGGCTTCTTGGTTTTCTTTTTGGGTGCCATCCTGGCAGAATCGGAACAGGACCTGCTGAGAAAGGAGAGGTGAGGAGCCTTGTAGCAGGGGTATGGGTATTCTTCTGCTCTTTAAGACATTCAGTTAAGCAAAGGAAAGACTCCCACTGACTCATACACTCTTTGGGTCAGGCCAAGGGAAGGACGGAAACTGCCTCCCAAGCCCTGTACCCCTCGGAGCCACGTGAAAGGCATCAAGGGCCATGACTGTGAGAGAGGATCCTCAACTCTCAGCCAGTACCAGCACCTTCGCTGTGTTAAAAAAGGACTGGGGATTTTGGGTGGTTGCTTTGGGAAACTGGGAGCACCCACTGGTTCCTGTGGTGTGGGGCTGTGCTTGGCCCCGCTGACAGTTCCGCTGTCTGGGGTGACACAGACTCCAGGCAGAGCGAGATGGCGATCGCAGGGTGTGTTTTGCCTGACTCAAGTGCGTGCCAGATGGGATGAATCAAGTCCAAGCAGCTCTGACAGAGGTTTCCACACAACAGTGAGGTGAGATGAGTCCCAGCACTGCATGACCGCATAGAAAAGGGTGTGCATTTCCCCCTCAACCCCTTGGGCACAGTGAGGCACTGCTGGGTAACCAGGGGGCCAGCTGCCCTTTGGAGTGACCAGTTCAGAGTGCAGGTGAAAGAGGAAACAACAACAACAAAAATCCAGCTTTTGAATGTTCCCAAATTCCAGTTTGAAACTCCAGTCTGAAACTCAGCAGTGACCTCAGCTCCTCTGAGGGAGCTTGGAGCAGCCAATATATGAGGGAACAAATCTACTGGCCAGAAATAGCTGTTGCTGCGCTGTCTCACATGTCTGGGTACTGTTTATTATGCTTGGCCATAAAGATCAGGTTTCTTGGAACTGAGTAATCAGCTCGTATTTAGCACCAGGCAAAGAAGGGGGGCATTATGAGACTTCAGCAAAAACACAGAGAAGGGAAAAGTTTAGTAAAAGTCCCTGCCAAGAAGGAAAGAGGATTCAGGACTGAGTCTGAGGGGGAGAGCAGCAGTGCCAGCCCAGCCGAGCACAGCTGGCTGGGTTGAGCAGAGAGAACGGGGATGACACAGAAGCCAAGGGGATTCAGGAGCAAAGTCCCAAGCACTTGAGCCATCCCTGGTATTGTGGCGTTTCATGGGGCTACCCCAATTTACACGACTGAGAGCTTATCTATCACAGTGTCATATCCTGGAGTAGGCATCAGCCCTTCTGAAACTGGGATGCAAATGCTGCTCTGTGTGTTTGAATATGAAATGGTTTCTGACACCCAGCTCAGGATTGGGAAAAGGAACTGGGATTTATCCTTTCAGAGCAACACCACTTTGATATTTCCAAACACACATTTTGTTCAGACTATCCATTTCCCAAGAAAATTTGCAGTTTCAGCTTTTCAGCTGGATTTAAAGTGAAAATACAGGTTAAATATTGCTTAAATAAATATAAAATATCATTTTTCCAGGCCTTCTAGCCAGATCCCTCAAACCTGTATCTCTTCGAGATAAGACACTGCACAAACATCCTTGCTGCTAACAAAGCCAAAGAGAAGCAGGACTTGTCTTGCAGGAAGGTGGCCATTCTGCTGCCCCCATGCTGAGACCTGTCCCAGCAGGACGGGTGCCAGGTCGAGGTCTGCAACCTGCTGGGGCAGGAGGGTTTGGCCTTGTGAAATAAGTGACCCGGGTGTCAGGTCCCACTGGGCTGTGCTGAGGATCTGCCTGATCCCTTCTGCTCCCCAGACGGCTTGAATTTTGACCTTTTGTTACAGAAACAAGGACAGTGTCTGCCGCAAACCACTGTTTCTGTCCATAAAACTCCTCACCCCCCTTTCAGGGGCTCCAGACCCCATTTTTGAGAGGTGACACCAGTGCTCAGCAGCTCTTGTGTGCCTGGTGTGAACCCCAGCATCACAGTTGGGCTAGCTGATCTCCGAAAGCCTTCTTAATTCCTTCTGGAAAGCCCAGCAATGCAGCTGGCTTTCTCCATTGCCCTGTCCACCCCACTCAGAGTCAAGGGGGGAAGTTGTTCGGGGATAAAACAGAGGTCTTCTAACTGCATTACACTTCATAGAAGTACAATGGAGCCATGAGAAGTTTTGGGCTCATATTGATGTCCATGGAATCCTGCCTGTCCCCTTTGGGCACCTTTGACAGGCTCCGGTTTGAAGCACGTGTTCATGTTATTCCAGTGTCTGGCTGCAGGAGGGCAGAGCGACCTTTTACTACCTGCAGTTAATTAAAAATGGGACATCATTGCTGCTTCTGATTGAAATACCACTGTAGTGACTTGAAAGGGATATTTTTCCTGCAGATTAATCCTGGCTGCTGGATTAATCTAGGGAGCTGGTATGAAGAGATTTCAAAGGGCCCAGACAGGAAGGAGGGAAGACAGGGCTTTTTTCTAGCTCTTTAAACTTCTCTTAAAAGACAGTGGTTGTCCTCACATCCTTTCGGTGCTGCTAATCTCAGCCCTGCACTGTATTACTGAGCTAACAGCAAAGCAGGACCTATGCTGGGTGATACTGTGTCTTCAGGAAGTTACAGCAGGCTCATTTTAATATCTAAGCAAACAGGCAGAATCCCTCTCCTTTACCTACCAGTGCCCACAGCCCTGGGTTCAGGCAGGGTCTGACTGGCAGCAAACACCGAGCTGGCCTGGGAAGCTACCTTGGACACTGCAGCTGTGGGCACTATTTTGCTGCCAGTAATTCCTCCAACCCCATTTTAGAAAACAACAAAGTCTTTCCCCATGCCATTATTTCCATTATTCAGCAGTTCCCGTGCCCCATGCAAGGTCTCTGCAAATCCTGCTAGGCGAGCTCTGATTCTCCATGACTTGTCTATAGGCTGGGTCTGCTCCTTACCTTGCTGTTAAGACCGGTTAGTCCAAGGGGAAGCTCTGACCAGCACAGGGCTCTGCAGGTTGAGAGACAGAGACCCTCAACTTTCCCCACACGACATCCTCCTCCCTCCTCTCCCCTCCCAGCCAGCTGACTGCTCTTATCACTTCTACATTTACAGCAGCCTTTTGGGGTGATGCGAGGACAGACGCCCTCAGCCGAGTCCCAAGAGACATGGAAAGGGCTGGATTCAGGTAGCACTGCTCCAGCCAAGGGCATCGTTGCAGCCAGCACCAGGAGAAGGCAGTAAACCAAAGGCCAAGCATGATTACCTGGCCACTGCCAAGGCTGAGGCAACAAGGAGGCAGCCAAAGGCCTGGCTCCACCATGGAGGGGTTCATCAGGACATTTGGGGATGATATGGGGGACATCACCTTGCTGATGCCTTCCCTGCTCTCCTGAGCGAGCGGAGGGGACGGCAGCTCCAAGCCCCCGGCCTGGGCAGCTGTGGCCCTGCTTAATTTGCCTTTGGCCACGAACGAATCTAAAAAAACCTACTTTCTACTCACTTCCAACAGCCGTGGTGGAGCCGTTGGGAGACAACGGGAATAGGTAGGAACCGACGTTTGCGTCAGGAAAGACTGTCCTGACCGCGGTAGGGCCGGAGGTGGCACCACTACCCCAGAGAGGGGCGGCCATGGCGGCCGCGCTCCCCTCAGCAGCGCCCTGCCAGCACTCAAGATGGCGCTGCCCGCCTTCCCCAACCCCGCCCCCCCCGCGCCAGGTCCCAAGATGGCACCCGCCGAACTCTTGCCCGCAACCGCCATGGCCGTCACCACGGCCGGGGCAACGGCTGCGCCGCTTCCGTTTCCTGCCCGCAGCCAAGATGGCGGCAGCAGTAGGGAAGTGCCGTGTGGCGAGCGGGCGGTGAAGCCGTTTCCGCCGCGGCGGCCTCTCCAGCAGTAAAAATGGCGGAGTCGGTGCTGGAAGTTGTGGGCAAGCTGCAGTCGCGGCTGGCGGGTAGCTCGGAGCCCAAGAAGGTGACGGTGGGCGGCGGGGCGGCCGAGGCTCCCCCCTCTCCGGCGGGGGTGGCGCGGCGGAGCCGGGGGTCGGGAGGGCCCGGGCCACCCCGCGGAGGAGGGGGGGGCACGGGGAGCGGGGCCGGGCCGGGCCTGCCCTCCGCTCCCCACCCCCGCCACCCCTTCCCCGAAGTTTCCTGCCCGGCCGGGGCCACGGTCCGTGGGGTCAGGCGGACGACCCGCCGCCTCCGAGCCGCGGCAACGGGGTAGGCCCGGTGTGGGGGGTTGTCCCCGGTGGGAGCTGCCCCCTCCCCGCGTTGCTGCCAGCCTGGGCTGGGTTCGCAGGCCCCCGGCTGTCCCACGGGAGACCCGCTGCGGCGTGTCGGGGTCGTTGCGTGGGGTCCCCCCGGGTGACACACGGATGGGGTGCGGTTTGAGAGGCAGGCGAGCGGGCAACGGGAGAACTTGCCGGAAGAGTCTTGCCCTGGTGACGTGTTCGTGGTGGAAGAGCCACGGGTGCCCGGTGTGAGGTGACAGGGAGGTGCAGCCCTGCCGTGGGACCGGGGAGGGCCAGGACCGTGGCAAAGCCACCACAATCGTCGGGGAGTTGGGGTCCGGGCAAGAAGTTGCTGAGTTTTAACTCTGGTTTTGGGGTAGTTGCTTGATGCCTCTTGCCCATCTCCACGAGGGAACATGTCGGCTGCCAAAATGTGCTGCCCGCAGCAGCTGTCGCGGAGCGGCTGCCCTGCGCCCGCTGCCCTGATCTGTGCTGGTGCTCCAATCTGTTCGGTGACATTCGGCCGCGTCTGTCGCTGACAGCGACTCTCCTGCTGGGCACCAGGATTCTGAGCCGGTTTTTTTTCAACTGAAATTTGGAATTAGGGTTGAGCTCAGGTGTGGGCCCAGCACATGCTGTTATCCCATTCTCTAGGATGTCATATTTGAAAGGGGGAGCATCTGTTGTGACTATTTACAGGTGCTAGGTTTGTGTTTCACTTAATTCATGTGAAAGAGGAGGCAGTGAGGACTGTGCAGCCACTCTGCAAATTTTGTTTAACTGAGGCAAATGCCTGCAGAACCGCTCACTTTCCAAGACCTCGCAGCACCCGTGAAGAAGGCTGGATACTGAAGTGCTCAAGTGCTGACCTTTTGAAATGGAGGCTCCTGTACCCAGATCCAGCCTAGCTGGGGGCAAAGCGATGGGAGGGTCTGGTCCTTTTCTCGCCCTCTCAGCCAGGACCAGAGCAGGATTTAACCAGTGGTGCCCCAAATGGAGCTGAGGGACTGCTGAGGAGTCAATTCCAGGGTGTCTTGGACTCCATGCTGCTGAGAGTGTGCGCAAGACTTCAAATATTGGCTCAGCACACTGTGCACAGAGAATTAGTGCTCCTGTTTCCTGACCCTTGTGTCAGCTGGGGGCAATAACTGCTTGTGTATGTTTCTTGGGCATTGTAAGTCTTTGGGTGCTGTTTGCACAGGCTAACTCTTTCTCCAGTAACCTTGTGGTGTTCAGTCATTTCTTTCTCTGTTGATCGTGTGCAGTTTTGCAAGAGGAGGGAGAGGTGATAAGCATTCGCAAGCTGTCACTAGCTATGATAGTGACTTTAAACCTTTTCACTTCCCCAGCAGAAACGTCTGGTGACCTGTACTCTTTTTATTTCTGATAACTTTTCAACTGTATCCTCGGAAGTGTTATTAGTGTTTCTAGGCTTGAATTTAGTTGCTGTTGCAATGTCTTGATAGATTGTGTATCTTCTGAGCACCTTCCTATGTCAGAAAATGGCTTTCAGCTCTTCTGCTGTAACTGTTTCCACTACAGTTCTGTAGCAGCTACAGCTTTACGCTGTCAACAGGACAAATCCACAGCACCTCTGGGTGCTATCCACACGTTACACCATTTCTACTCTTCAGTTTTCTTGCCTTGTCCTTTTGCAATATTTTTTCGGTAATGTGAAAGAATAATATTTGCCCATCATTGTGTACAACTTTATATTGCCTTGCTGAAAGGTGTTAAGTATTAATATTGGTTTTGGGTGAAAATTGGGCTGCTGGCACAGAACTGTATGAGTGAAACTTTGGACACTGTCGTAATGGTTTGGAAACAGTCTTTTTTCTTTTTTCTTTTTTTTCCAGCAGAGAAGGTACAAGCTCTGCTGCAGGACTGAGGGACAAAAGAGACTAAGGGAAACATGAACAAGAGAGCATCCTCACAGAGAGGAAGAGGCCAGGCTGTGCTGTAGTAATTTGATGTTTATGTGTGTTGTTAGTGTTGTAATGGTCTGGCTGACTTCTTTTAGAAAAAGAAAACAATCCACCTGTGTTAAAACTTTACTGGAGCTGGAACTAAGTGAAGGTTTTATAGTTTGTGTCTTGTGGCTGATTGACTGAAACTCTACACTGGGGTGTTTTAGAAGAGCTTTCTCATATGTATTTCGTCTGGTGTCTAGCAGGATATGAGCCTTGTGTTTTCTGTCTTCTACCTGGTCACCTTTTTCCCATAGGACTTGCAGGATCTCAGTTATTTCTGATATGAGCTGCCAGACTTGAGTCTGCTTGGCTGAATTCAGCTGAAAGCAGTGAGGTGTAATCCATCAGCTTGTTTCCATAGGAAGTACAGATTAGTACAAGTTCTTAAGCCTCACTGCATCGGAGTTGTCTCACTTGGTGCGTCTCATGCACATGGACCTGTGGTCCACAGAGGTCGCAAGCAAAGCAAGGTTTTGTTGTGCTCTGTGAACACAGCTCCCAAATGTATTCCTACTCTGATATTGCCAGGCTGCATGGCACTTGGACAGTGTCAATAAACACAGGTTTTGATATCTGAGATTGTCAGATAACTGCATTACTGATGACGCAGGCAACAAAAATGCTTTGTTTCCTGACAGCGTTGTTTTGAGATTTACAACTTGTCTGGGAGGTCTGCTGAACTCAAACTATGTTAACATTTCCAATGAATGTGCAGGTATAAAAGCTTAGTAAAGTGACACTTAAGCAAAAGTATGTGTATGGTGGCCTCTCAGAAAGTCAGCTCTTGGTGTTTTTTGTTTTTTTTTTTTTTTTTTTTTTTTTTAGATGTGTGGAGGTTTCCAACCATTGACTGCAGTGGGTGTGGAATAAGCCAGTTTCCTGTGAGACATGTTTTGGATCAAATGTGTGGGTCCCCTGGTCTCAAACTACACTTCCCCTGGCTATACAAAATCCAGAGGTGGCCTCTGTGAAAGATGCTACAGTGGGATGTAGCTAGAAAATAATTGGGAGGCTTTAAGAATACCATAATGAGTTTTCCCTTGACTCTTACTCTCATGGTGGGATTTCGTAAGCTTTGAAACAACCTCTCTAGGAGAGTAATCAGCTTACAGAGATGCTATTGTTTTATTATTGCCCTGTTTTACTGTTTTTTTCTATCTGGTACAAGATCTGTCCTTCTTCCCCTCCTTCCTGCTCCCTTCCAAACAGGGCCTTTGCGCACACTAGTCCAAGCCCCTGTGTTACTGATGCCAGAAGGATCTTGACCTTCCCAGAGGCATCCTGACCCATGAGCCCTGGCAGGCCTTGCCACAGCAATTTGAGGGGAGGCAGCAGACACAAGCTGTGTCTGCCTTTGCTGCTTCTGTTCAATGGCTTTGCTTGCTAGTGGGCTTGTTAAGCCGCAGTGCTGGCAAAGTAACAGCAGTTTTGAAAACTGAAAGGATGTTGGGATGGTTTAGCTTAACTGGCTGCTTCTCCCCCTGCCCCATCAGTTGAGGTAGGTGGTGGAGCATGTTACCTGCCTCAGATCCCTTGAATCCTGGGGGAGACTCCACGTTACCATGAGCCTGGAGTTGCAGGGACAGAAGGCTTGAAGACCTGGTTAGCTGTGGTTACAGCACAGCTAGAACTGTTGCATTCCCCTCAGCATCCCAGCTAAAGAGTGCTGAAACACACTGTTACTGTTGGTATCAGTGTTTCACTCTTCTAAAACAAACAAGAAAACCTAAACCTTCAGTCACAGTAATTGTCCTAAATATAATGGAGTAGTTTCTGGTGAACAGAAACCGTCCTGTGGTTCTACTTAAGCTAGATGAACCCTTATCTCTGTGTCAAGTATTTTTTCTCTGAAAGTAATCACACTCTTCAAATAGGTTAAAAGAACTTATTTCCTTCAAAAGGAAGGAAACCTCTAAACCACCTTGCACAGTGGAAGTGGGGGTGATTGAAATAGCTTAGGCCAACAGTGCTAATTTGAGCATGAGCACAGTGCTTTAAAGAGAAGATCTTCTGGATCGGGGACAGCCCTTTGTATGGCATATAGCATAGCAGTGCTGAACAAAGCCTGGGCTGTATAGGGGCTATAATAATGGGAATGCTGACAAGGCTGGTCTGTGGCTATAGCTGAGCTGTGGGAAATAATATGAGGGGCAGCGGTGCTGTTGGAAGTGTGCTGCCATGTACTGTAACTAAAAAGTTGGTAGACATCTCGGTGAAGTGATGTCCCAAACCACCTGGGTGGCAGAGGTGCCAGTACATCCCTTCCACCTGCAGCCCCTTACTGGGGTGCAAGTCGGAGAGGGCTCCTCTTCCTTCCCTGGCCCGTGGAGCAGCTGTACGTGCTGGCAGGGGCTCACTTGGCAGCGCATGTGTGGAGGAAAACAACATTTTTCACTGGTGTATGGCGAAGGGAAAGGAAAAGAGTGAGGCGAGAGGCAGTGGTTGTGGAAGGGATCAGTTGCCTTTTTAGCACAGACTATAGCTGAGAGGAGAGAGACTGTCAGCAGCACTGACAGAGTGGGAGGGTCTGGAGGGAAGGTATGGGTTCCCTCTTAGATATTTAAGAGTCTCTAGAAATCTATCTGCCCTCAGTGTCTAGCTTGCAAAACTTCAGAAATGACTCAATATTTTTCTCCCCTCTTCTTGACAAGTGATGCGATTCTCAGCACCCCCTTCTGAGAGTCACAAGCTTCCGAGTCCTTTCTTCCACTTGCTGTACAACAGAGTTGTGTGTGTGTCTGTTACTGATGCTTTAAGCCAGAGTTAAGCTGCAGTCCTGTGTGAAGAAAGCATTAATATTTGAGTGTGTTTTAAGATTCTCAGATGGGCCCTGGTAGGCAAAGAGACGTTAATTTCTTTACAGTTGGTCCTCATGTTCAGCTTCTCAGGAGTTTGATTTGGAGTAAGATAGCAGCTGTCTGCCACTTGGATCTTTCTAACAAGCTCTCACGCAGTGCAGAATTTTCCTTTCTAATTGCAGTATGTGGTTCAGTATGACAAGTCTGAACACTTTCCTTCTTGTCTCTGCAGCTGCTGAAAAGTCTGAAGAGGCTGTCTGAGTTGCCCATCACAGTTGACATTCTTGTGGTAAGAGCTGTGAAATCTCTCACACTTTCATCGTGTCTGTCAAGTCACTGGATAACTGTTTGCCGTGGAAATGCTGTTTTCCCTGGAACAGGGTGTGTTGCCTCAGCCACCTGCAACAGCCCGGTATCACAGGCGTGATTGTGATAAGGTTCTAGAGATTCTGTGAGCATGTCAGAGCAAGTGTGAAGCCATGGAGGACAGTTTGTCATCCTTGGTTCTTCCAAAAGCTTAACACTTGACTGGAATATGAGAGTTGGAGCAGTTCCTAACAATAACTGAATCAGCATGAAATTAGGAAGTGCTAATCCTTAAAATTGTTAGTGTCTTCTGTCTTCAAGCTTACTAACAGTCATGGTAAATACTAACTTGGTTTATTAATACAAATAATTAGTGTTCGACGAAGGTAGAGTTAAGTTGTCTTTGATTTACAGAACTGTAGTAAAAGATACAATGTCTGCTGAAAACATAATGTATGTGATATCTTTGCTGTTAGATCAGGGAAGTTTATTTCTACCTAGCAGCCATAGGTAGCAGGTTAACTTTATTCACTTTGTAGGAAATTTAGCAGAGGTGAGAATGCTGACTATTTTGCTAAGATGAATTCATGTCTTGGCTCTCTCATGAAGGAGACAGGTGTTGGGAAGACTGTGAACAGTTTACGGAAGCACGAGTTTGTAGGAGACTTTGCGAAGAACCTTGTAGCCAGGTGGAAGAAGCTAGTGCCAGTGTCCCAAGAGGCAGACAGGTAAGTGAACCTGTTTGGTTACCTTGATGGATAAGCTTTGTTATATTTTTGCAGTGGAGATTATGAACTTCTCTGACCAAGGAAACAAAGTGAACGCTCTGGAAAAACTTTTAACACAAGTGTGCTAACTCTGCATGGGGTTTTTGCCTTGTTTTGGCATAAATTTCCTGCCTCTGCTAGCCACAGAGCATTGGGTTGCTGATGGCTGCAGTTTTGTGTGAAAGCAGGGGCCGATTTTCAAGAATTTGCAATTTGATGAAGAGATTAACAGTAGATGCCAGAAAAGCGCCCTTCATAAAGCAAGACATGCAATCTGCTTGCTTCCCATTTTATGATGCTAAAGAGAGGATGTTCTAGGCACAAGTAAAGGAAGTGGCTTGCTTTGAAAGAAGGCTTTTAAGTGCAAAAGTCCTATGGAAACTGAAAGTTAATGCTAGCAAGCATGTTGCAGTAACAAAGCTGTGTTGAACCCAGCAATGAGATAGTTTAGATGTGGGTGATAAAGACCCAGTTATTCGTGATAATTTCAATGGCTGTGGTATCCCTGCATGCTTAACTGGCAAAGTGGGGGACATGTTTCCCATAGGCACCACACAGCCAGGAGTGTGTACGTATGGAGAAGTCTCTGTATGCATCTGTCTCTGCTTCCCAGTGAACTGTGAAGTCTCTAGTCCTAATAAAAATGCTTAATCAATTCCTGCACTAGAAATGCGGTTTCTAAATCCCTGAACGTCACTGTGCCTGAGAGAATTAGTGGTATTCTTGGCACAAAACTAACAAATACAACCCTAGTCTTCAAGAAAGATGCCCGTCCACATGGTCCATGGGGAGTGGCTCTTTTCATTCATATTGGCAAGTTTTAATCTAACTATTTTGTTTTCTTATCCCTTCAGAAATAACCTAGATTCTGAAGACCGTGACTATGAGAGGAGTAGCTCAAGCAAAAGGCATCAAGAACCCTCCCTCAGAGAGGATGAAGAACCTGACCAGGAGTATTCAGAACCCTTCCAGCCATCTTGCAGCCAGTCCTATAGCCCAGATCACAGGGAAAAGAAGTCCAAAAGGTATCCTAGGCCTGAGAGAGCCCATGAGACTTACGGCTATAGCAGCCACGAGGGGAAGGGTTGGGGCAGATCTTCCCCAGTGCTCTCTTCAGATCAGGAGTACTCGGACTATGGACAAGCTGTGTCACCTGAGCCAAGTGAGAGCCCTCAGGATATGTACACAGACCCTTATGCCTCTGAGGAGCAGGAAGAACCAACAGTATTTCATCGGAAAGCCAGTAAAGGCCACAGCTTTCAGGAGAAGTTGGGGGGAGGCCGGGAGAGGAACCCTGGTGAGTTCTGCAACAAAGGGAACATGAGTCGAAGCAAAGAGCACAAGTCTTCTCACAAGAAGCAGCGACTTGATGGCAGAGGGGAGGACAGGACCTCTGCCTTCAGCCCAGAAAGATTGCACAAGACCTCTTTTAAAGAGCAACTCCAAGAAGCCCCCATGGCAGGGAGCAGCAAGGAGAAGCAGAGGATGTCAGATGGTACCAAGAAGGAGAAGAACCGAGAAAGCAGTGCCTCCAGAAAGGAGAAGTTGCACATGTTGCCACATTTGGAAGTGTCTTTGGACAACCATGTTAAGAAGCAAAAACATCGGGACTCTGAAAAAAGCAAATTGGAAAAGCCCAAGCTGAGCCTGGAGACCTCTAATACAGAGCAGGAGAAACGGAAAGCTGAGAGTGACTCGTCAAATAGGATTAAAGAAAAGGGGATTTCTGGGAGCTTAAAATCTTCAGAGGGGAAGCGCAAAGTCTCCGATGTGGACAAAAAATCAACGGGCTTTTCCTCAAATTTTGGGGAGGGGGAAGCAGAGGATGAATTTGAACAACCTACAATGTCCTTTGAGTCATATCTCAGCTACGACCAGCCCCAGAAAAAGAAAAAGAAAGCGGCCAAACCCTCTGCATCAGCTGGGGAGAAAGACCAAGGGCACAGCAAACAGAATGGATCCAAAGCCAGTACCAACAGCTCAAGCTCGAGTCGCAAAAGTCCAAGCCACAAGCGAACAAATGAGAAAAAGGCAGAGAAGAAACTACCAGAGCCTCCTCAACCAAAGAGGGTAAGGTTTGAAGGATCTGAGAGTGAACAAAGAAGGTGGGATCAGCTGCTTTCAGTCCTGCCATCTGGGGCTTAATAGTTTTCCCCTTGGAGGTGCTGGGCTGCGTTCTGCATCAGGGTGTGCTTGCGGTGTCTCACTGATATCTAGGCCTGTGACTCGTGGTTCATGCTGGGAGACACTGTGTTTCATATGCCGTGTGCCGCAGGCATTGCTTCGTCCTGTTAGAGTGGAAGTCTGCTGGAAAAGTGGGTGAAGAGGGAGGGTAAAAAAGAAATGCAATAGGTAAAACCCTGTTTATTCAAAAATGGAGAGAGTAAAAGAGAACACCTTCAGCTAAATACTCATGAAAGCATATTGGACTTGATACACTTGTTAAGCATGCAGAGTATCTCTAGATACGAGCCAATGTAGAACGCAGCCTAATATGCAGTGCATCTCCACCTGCTAGCAAGGTTCGCATGTCTCTCCTCTCAAGTATTTATGCTTCTCTAAAATGGACCTTTTTTTTGTCTGTGTCAGTACTACAGTTTTGTTAACTAAATCTGTTGGTCTCGAGAAATGGGAGAGCTGGTGTTACCATGCAGCTTATTCTAGACGACAGATCTTCTCTCATGAAAGCTTGAAAAATGAGTGATATTTCTGTACATGTTCATTGCAACCTGAGTGCCAGGGTTTTGTATATAGATAGGGACTAATGTGCAAAACCTTTACTCCTTAATCTTTTTACTCAACTTTGAAACGCTTTGCTCTTCAAAAAGTGTTTTTATAATCTTAGCAGCATTTAAAATTCTGCCATGCTATTCACTCTAATAAGTGCCTCATATCAGTTTTAGGTTTTCCTCAGTTTGTGAGGTTCTCCTCTCCTCTACCACTGCAGAGTTTTTTTTGCAGGAGGCAGAAAGAAGAGACAGAATGGGTAAATGAGTGTTTGAGATCAAGGAAATGTTTCTGCCAGCTTTCTCTTCTGTTTTTTGTGTAGTTCTTTGCATTGTTAATCTGACTTGGGTTCTTGCCAGAGGCCTTCAGCACTGAACCTAGTAGGTTAAAGATGTGGATGGCTCTTGTTGGAGGGAGCTGAGTGATTCAGATCCCAAATTTTGGCTTCTTTGTATTAACAGCCTAGGCAGAGCCACAGTAATGTGGCAGAAGTGCAGCCTCCCCCTGAGGCTATTTCCTGGTGCAAGCTGATAGGTATTGAGTGACTTACTCAAAATATCAAACAAAGTGCAGTTCAGTGCTGTTTGTATGCTGGCAGGATGTAACATTCTTCTGTATTCCTGGCTTACTTGCATGTACATCCTCCTTCCAGATACTTTTAGATGTGGTACCAACGTTACCAGACATCCCACTGCCCCCGATCCAGGCCAATTACCGCCCTCTTCCTTCAATCGAGTCCATTACCTGCTCCCAGACAAAAAGGAAAGGTATGTTGGACAGGAAAACAAGTTTGAAATGGGCTGCAGCCGTTGTTTGTGGGAGAGAGTGGATGCTGACTGGATTCCAGTCTTTCTGTTGGGGTCTGGTGTCCTGCCTCTGATGCCCAGAGCCTAGGTTTCAGAAAAAGGTAGCTGCTTTCCCACATGCTATAGCAGAAATGAGGAAGATCCTTTGCTGACCCTTTTTGAGGTTTGGGCTTTGGACTTGCCCTTCCTGAACTAGGTTGCAGGTCTCTTAGAGAAGACTTTGCCTTCTAGGTTGCTTCTGGATAACTCCAATTTGTGTCTCCTGTGCCATTTATCAGGGTGGGCTATCCTTTTCTCTGTTCCCTTCTTACTCCAAATCTTTCGCTTTACAGCAGTCTCCTCACCAGTGGAAGAGAGCGAAGCGGGTTTTACAGGCCGCCGGTTGAATTCAAAGATGCAAGTGTATTCAGGCTCTAAAACTGCCTACCTCCCAAAGATGATGTCTCTGTATCAGCAGTGTATCAGAGTCCTCAGTAACAACATTGACTGTAAGTACCTTTCCTCATCTGTCTTAGTCATGTTGCCATGCAGATAGTACTGAAGTCTTGGTAAATTGTTTGTATATATCCTAGCAGCATCTGGCTTGGAACATGTGAACAGTTAGTTGCCCCTTGTCACAAGACAAGCTAACTAATATGGGACATCTCACTGAAAGCTCAGGTGCTGCAGGAATCAGACCCAGCATGCTTTCAGGGACTGCTAAAGCACTGGCAATAGTGGTAAACAGATCCTTGATCCTTCCGCAGGCACTTTTTGGAGTTATTGGTGCTTGATGACCCACTAGAGCTATTGCACCTATGGTTCTTTTCTCCTTCCCCTTGTATTGTGTAGTAGCGTGCAGCACTGCTGGTTTTTCCACTGCATTTCAGGGCATCGAGCCCTTTCCTTGGCAAGGAAGGAGCAGGATAAATACTCTGTGCGTCTTGCTTCTCTCTAGCAATCTATGAAGTGGGTGGTGTCCCTTTCTCAGTGCTGGAGCCAGTATTGGAGAGATGCACCCCAGAACAGCTGTATCGCATCGAGGAATGTAATCACGTGAGTGCCTGGGCCTGGGGAAGGGGTAGTGATGTGGGAGTGATGTTCTGTCCTCATCTGCAATAGCAGAATAGTAAAGAACAATGCTCTTTACAATAAGAGGTGGCTTTTGCTAGTCCTGAGTTCCTGGATTTGCCATCAGCCCATCTCTTGCTGCAAGTTGGCCCCTAAGCTGTCTTGTGCTCTGGTATTCCAGTGACACTGGCACTAGCTGGTGCTGAGGGCGAGGAAAGTAAAGGTGTTGGGAAGGATCCCAGCTTACACATGGGTTTGTTTCAGGTCCTTGTTGAGGATACGGATCAACTGTGGCACAATCACTGTCTCCGAGACTTCAAGAATGAGAAGCCAGAAGAGTTTGAGTCCTGGCGGGAGATGTACCTTCGACTTCACGACGCACGAGAGCAGCGGCTGCTCATGTTAGCACGGAACATCGGCTCAGCTCATGCCAACAAACCCAAAGGTAAAGTAGGGCTGAATAATCAGAGAGGGGTCTGGGAATGCTGCCTAGGGGATATCTTTGCGTGGGGAAGGTCTTTTGGAATGACTGGTTTAAATCTAGTCCAATTTAGGAGTTGCTTAGCTCTCTGTTCTTTATGCAGTGGCCTTTGCTTAATGGCTTAGCAGGCTCTTGATTTCATCTATAGTGCTGCTGATGCAGACTAGACAGAGCAATATTTTACAGCAAGAACATGTAGGTCTGCAGAGGCACCTCCTGTTCCACAGTGGCTTCTACATGCTGGGGTTGAAGAAAACCAGGGTGGGGGGAAGCATTCCTGCTCTTTTGGTGAACATAATGAGAGCTACTGACCTGATCAGTCTTGATTTCTCACAGCCCATGTTGTGACTGCAAGAGATTCAGATCTTAGGGAGGAGGCTATCACCAGAGCTTTGGAATGGATGGATGGACTGGGGAGAGGTGGTTGGAGCTTGCTGTAATAAGACAAGCACTGAGGAGCCTCCTTTATAGTAAGTTGGATGTAAGCAATGTTTCCCTCTGGCCTCCTACAGGTAGAGTGGCCAAAATGGCATTTGTGAACTCTGCAGCAAAGCCCCCTCGGGACGTACGAAGGAGACAAGAGAAGTTTGGAACTGGAGGACCTCTTCTGCCAGAGAAGACCAAGTGAGTGTTTCTCAGTAGCACTTGCTGTTTAGGGCCTCTTTTCCTGTGGGCTTCTGCCAGCTTCCCCCTGAAGTTCTGCATCCTGGCAGAAAAGGATAGTGTGTGTCTGGGAGGTCCTTTTGCAGTGAAACTTGTAACTGAAATAGCTTCTTTCTTGCTGGGAAGTGTGGAGGTCCTGGTCACTGCTGGTTCCAATGTGGTAACAAATGTGGCTTGTGTCTGAAGAATTGCATCAAACCACAGTGACTCCTTTACTGGAATGTCTTTCCCATCTCTGTTTCAGAATAAAACCAGTCCTGTACACATCTAGCAAAAGCCACGCTCGTGTGAGTGAGGAGCAGTCCTATGACGGGCCCAGCACCAGCAGTGCCCATTCTGTCCCATCTTCGGGTAGCACCTTCTCCTCCTATGACCCCAGGAAACCACCAGTGAAGAGTAAGTACAAACCACAGAACCTCCATGTGGTCTCCTAGAGCTCCTCCTTTACAAACGCACAAATCTGCTGCTTCTGCTGTAAGAGAAATCTAGGCTATGCAGGAGGGTTGATGTTGGCAGCCTCTCTCCTCTCCATAAGGAGAGGGTGATAAAGTCTGTTCAAACTTCTTGCACAAGAAAAAGCATAGGGAAACATCCAATTCACTTGCCTGCTCAGTGCTGACTGTATCAGGCTGTCCTAATGGTACTAGTGAGGCAGAAACCCTGCCTTACTCCTCCTGGTGTCCTTCTGTGTCTGTCCAGCTGTTTGGAACAATGAAATTGTAATGCAGCTCCCTGGAGAAGAAAGCAGGGAGAGTTTAACCAGAGAACTGTGTTCTTGCGGTGCAGAAAGCAGAGTGGGCTCTGCTTGGTCTGTGACGTGAAAATACGATAGCCTACGATCGGAGAGCACACACGCCTGCTGTGCATCTGTTTTGCCAGGGCTGCAGCTTTGAATTGCTCTCTGCTCTCCTAGTCTGTGACTGCTGCTTTAATGCACAGGGGTTTTTTTTTTGTTTGTTTTGATTTGTTTGGTTTTTTTCTTTCTCTGTTGCAGAAATTGCACCCATGATGGCAAAGACTATCAAAGCTTTCAAAAACAGGTTCTCTCGGAGATAAGTTTGCAGTGCAGATCTGGGACTTTCCCTCTCGTGGGGGAGTGGCACTGAAGGGGGAGAAGGTACCCAAACAGCTCTTTTCTTTGAACTTTTTGGAGGCTGCAGCTGCTGGGAGAAGCTTTGATCTGCACAAGACAACAGCACAGTATTTTATCTTTTATTCTGGTCCTTTTCTCAGTGTCAAGTCCCCCTCTTTTTCCCCTGCCCTTAACATCCTGTTTCTAGTTTTGTCATCTGTCGAAAGAAGGGTGTACAGAATCTCCTGACACAAGAAAATGTGAAGTCTTGGCACCTGCTGAGAGTGGAAGATCCAGAGACTATTAACTATTTAACCTTTTAATAAATTATAAAATGGTTTTAATTAATATTTTGCCCCTCTATCCTGCTGGTATTATTTATGTCGCTCCCAGTAGTCTTCCCCCCTCCCAATCCAGTACATGGGACAGCCTTCCTGTGACTAGAGCTGGCAGGAATCCATCTGTCTGAGTGGATACTGGGTGTCATGAGAGTCTTTCCTCGTGATCTGGTACCTGCTGGGCCCAAAGTCCCTCCTGGACTCTCTGGGACAGGTAGGACTGGTGGCCCATCTGCTCGTCAATCCTTTGGCAAGCGCATCAAGTCCTGAGGCTTTGCTCTCGTGTATGTTAATAAAATCTTAGCTCTCAACCTTCTCTCTGCTGTTACTGTAGATCTTGTACAGATGCTTACGTTGTTGTGCAGGGATGCCAGGAGCCATTGGGGACTTTTTCTCTGCTGCTGTTGTCTTCTGCTGGCTACTGGGAATAAAACTACGAGGGGTTTAGGGAGAAATTTTACTGTGCACCAAGTCAGATTTTAATACTTTTTTTTTTTTTTGAGAGAGAGAGAGAGAGAGAGAGACAGATGGGACCTTTCCCTCTGGAACTGAAAATAGTTTTTAAATATCAATGAAGGCATCAGTTTGCCTCTTTTAGTGGAAAGAAGGAATAGTTTTATCTTGTTTTCTGTGTGGAATAGGGAAGGATTTATTTCTGTTCAGAAGCTGGTGGTTAAATCCTGTCTTTCCCCTGTATGTTTTGCTCTGCCTCCCTCTTTGGAAAAAGCAAGGATTTTAGTCTTTGAACTTGAAACCACTTGACTGGGGTTGGAGGAAAGTGAATAACTGAATGTAGTTTGTTTTTAATGTGTGCATTCATCATAGCAGGAGTTCAAAAAGCTCGGTTGTACTTGGTGTCTGAGGAACTGGAGCTCTGGAAGGAAAAGGTGTGTGACGTGACCCGGCGGACCTGGGGGTTGGCGGAAGCGTGAGGAAGTGCCCTGGAGCACAGCTCCTCTGGGGAGGTCGGGAGCCTGAGTGATGCATGAGGTGATTTCAGGTGGACTTGCTGAGGCCGCTGCAGAGAGCAGGGAGCCGGACACAACTGGGCACTCACTATTAAATGTGAGGCCTTATTGTGGTGAACATTTCTGCTTGTGGGTTACGTCTGCCTTGAAAGTGAACTTACCCGGAGGTGGTGCAAGCAGAGGATGGAGTTGTTTAGACCCAGGTCATGTGGTGAGGGAGCCAGCCTCTCTGTTAGGGCTCAGAGGTCCGACTGGATCGGAAAGGGGAGAGATTCTCCTGTTCCAAGCCATATTTGCTGCCCTAGGACTAGGACTTTGCTGTCTAGGTGGAAAAGGTGCTGGTAGTGGATGCTGTTGTTGGTAGCTCTTGAGAAGCTCTGCTGCTGGCTTTCTGTGGCTGGCAAATCCTGAACCAGTGGAGTTGTCTGTGCGCACTGACCGGGGGAAACCTTGCTGTGAAGAGTCCTCCCTGGAGGCCTCTAGAAAAATCCCTGTATGCTTCTGGTTTCTGTTGATTTCTTTCTTTTTCTCCTTTTCTTTTTTCTTTCTTTCTTTGAAACCATTCTGAACACCTGTCTCTTGTTTATGTTCTTTTCCTGTTTTGAAGGTCTTGGAAAAACGTTCTCAGACTCTCATGTGCTGTAAGTTTGTTACAGTCCCAGATGCTTTAATGTTACCGTGCAGCATTTCAGTGTGTGTTGTGCTGTAAAATAATGGCTCCTTACTCTTGCATTTTTGCTGTATTTAATTTTGCTGTATTTTTAATTAGATAACAATATATTATCTTCTGCTGACTGTTGTGCTACCATTTATTTCTCCTCTGTACTTGGGGTAGGGGCAGAGGGGAGGGAAGGGGAGCCTGGCATTGTGTTCAGGCCCCAGTGGAGCCTTGAGCAGAGGATCTGGGTGAGGCCCGAGAACAACCTTGGGCACTGCTAAAGTGCCACTTAATTAATACTACAGCTAGATACTTGGATGTGGGTATTGCCCAAAGCGTTGCTGTTACGGGGTGATGTACCTTGCCCCTCGGAGCAGCCTCTTTGCTCTAGGCTTTGCCAGCTGTGTCTGTATTTTAGCTTAGCTGGATTGCAGGGGCGGGGGGGGACAGAGAGGATCAGATGGGATGCTGTGTCTGAACTGACTCTGCTCTGAGTGGGTCCCACTGGTTCTGGGACCGATGCCAACTGCTTTTGCTTCTCTCCCTTTTGCTCAGGCACTGAAACTGTGCGGATGGAAGAGCTGGGCACCAGCCCTCAGCAGGGAAGGCAGGAGGGTTACTGCCATGAGACACAAACTAAGCAAAGTCTAGGGTAAAAGTGCTTGCGTTGTTCCCAGTCTCTCGGTGCCCGGGGTGTTACACTTGTGCAATTTTTCTGTGCTTACACTACATGCGAAGGAACTGAGCAGAGCTGCCTCTTCCCCCTTCGCTGCCCCACTGGTGGTGGGATGAGTAATGTGGGCAGGAGGGGGAGTGACTTTGACTTGCATTTGTATTTTGGTCCCCAACTGTGTATATACAATTTTCTATGTTCCTTTTTTTGTGGTAACTAAGATGAATATTTTAATTAGATAAGTTATATGAAAAGAGGAAAACCATGTCTCAATAAAAGCCAAACACTGGACCCCGTCTGCTTGTTCTTTTCTGTCTCTGAGCAACGACTGTTAAACACGCTATTAGCAAAAACGCGGTGGTCTCTATGGCCCTTAGGAGGGCTTCTGCTCGAGTACCGCAGCGCCAGCTGGGGAAGGGGGGGGGATGCTCCCTTTCCCCCTCCTGGCTGAAACAAGCCCCAAGTCTAAACCGCAGCCGGCGCTGCTGGAAAGCAGCTTTCCTTCTCCCCCAGCGGCTGGCACTGCCGGTGCAACCCGGCCTTCCCCGGGGTCGGTCCGAGGTCCTGAGCACCCCCCCCCGCCCCGTTCCCCGCTGCTGCTGCCGCTGCTCGGTCCAGCGTGGGGAATTGGGGGGGGCGGGGCGAGCACGTGCGGCGCCGAGCACCGCCCCCTGGGGCGGTGGGCGGGGCCGGCGGCTTGCGCGCAGGCGCGGTGGGCGGGGCCGGCGGCGGTGGGCGGGGCCGGCGGCGCAGGCATGGCGCACGGTCACGGGCGTTGCTGTTGCTGCTGCGGGGAAGCGGCGGCGGTCGGCGGGGATGGCGGCGCGGCCTGGGGGCTTTACCTACGGATCGACCGACAGCGGCTGCAATGCCTTAACGAGCGTCGAGAGGGAAGCGGCGCTCTCGTCTTCCGCGCTTGGGAGGAGCGGGGTGACCGAACCCAGGTGGGGCCCGGGCCGGGGGTCTGCAGCGGAGCCGGGCGGCGGCGGGAGGGGGTGCGGGATTAAGCGAGGTGGTGGTGGGGGGTCCTCGCCTTACCCCTGAGCCCCCTCCGAGGTTATCCGCCCCACTGCTCCCTGTATTCACCCACCCCGTGCCTCCCTGCGCAGCTGGGGCCGGCCCTGACCTGCTCCTCTCTCTCCCCAGTTCGTAGAAAGCGACGATGATGAGGAGCTTCTGTTCAATATCCCGTAAGTCCTTTCCCTGAGCTCCTTCGGCATCGTTTTGGCCGCTGACAGGGCTTATTTCTCACCTTTTTATTGCTGGGAATGAGGCACATCTGCGTGCTGCTGTAACCGGGGCTGATCTGGAGAGAACAGAGATGAAAATGCCACTTCTGCGTCTCTTGGCAGGTTTACGGGTAACGTGAAATTAAAAGGAGTAATTGTGATGGGAGAAGATGACGGGACACATCCAGCAGAGATGAGACTGTAAGTAAAATGAGCGTTAACTTGGCCAGAGCCTAAACTGAACTGATTGACTCGTAGCTAACGAGAACAGCGATTCTCATGCTTGTTGGGTGCCCGAGCACCCAGCGAGGGTGCGCAGCATGGGAGAACGCAGTGTTACTCTGCAGCAGCTCCGTCATCCCAGGGCCTCAGGAGGAAAAAGAAACCGTAACCTGTACAGGGATGAGCGCGGCTGCTTGCTGCCTTTTTCTCTAGAGAAATGGGGCACCGATTTTAATTAGAAGAGAAGGTTTGGTTGCGACGCTGGCTGTGCGTTGTGAAGAAATCAACCTGCTGCTGGCTTAGCTGACTGCAGAAGGATCGGTGGGCCAAGAGGGGTTACGCTTTGGGGGGAAACTGAGGCCTGGGAGGGACACAAGTGACGGAGTGTCCTGCAGCTAGGTGAGGTTTGTAAGGCTCTTGGCAGTGGTCCTGCCGTACTGAGCCACGTGGCCTGCTTTAGCTCCTGAAGGGAGAGAAATGCTTCTTAATACTGCCTTTATTTAAAAAAAAAATGAAAGAGTATTGAGTACTCTGCAGTTCTTGCTTGTGGGGAAAGAAATACACCTTTATCGAGCCCCTATTTTCCTTGGTCTGCAGTGTACCGGGTCTGGGTTTCTTCATGTACCCAAGCGTGCCGAGATCTTATCTCCCCAGCTTTGTTCCTCGCTCCTCCTTGTTATTTCTTCAGGGTGTTGGGTATTCTGGAGTGTGGTGGTGCTTCGTGGTAGCGTTGGTATTTTTTCCCTTAGAAGACAAAGCAAATCCATTTTCTTACTGTTCAGAAGAATCCGGGTAGAGCTAATGGATGGGGAGGAAACCAATTAACTGACTTGTATGTTAATAACTTCTTGGGTTTCCTCCCTCTCTTCCCAGGTTCAAGAACATTCCTCACATGTCCTTTGATGACACAGCCAGGGAACCGGACCAGACATTCAGCCTGAACCGGGATCTGACAGGCGAGCTGGAGTATCCCACCAAGTACGATGCAGACCCACGTGCCTGGGGGGTGCAGGGGGCTGCTCCTCCCGAGCGCAGGCGCTGCGCTCCATCCAGCCTGCTGGCGTGCCACCGAATTTTAGGAAAGTGTTAGCAGAGGACAGTTCCTTCCCTTGCATTTCAAAGCTGCCCACAGTAGAATTTGTCTCCCTGGCTCTGTCCTGCCCTTGTCAGGTGAGAGCTCTGGTCTGAAAGCCCCCTCCCTCGAGTCAGGGGGGTGCCTGTGCCTGTGACCCAGGACTTTTTAGGGTGCAGAATCATCCCGGTGTCAAGTCACCTGCTCCTGGCCCCAGTGACAGCTTGTTGCTAGCCTGCCCGCCACAAGCGTGAGGGAAGCTGCTCCTCCTGCACCCTCAAGTTGTTTGCTCCCAAGTCTGACTTGGGTTAGGGTAGGAGCTCAGCGCCGTGCTGAGAGGAGGTGGCAATGCAGCGGAGTGGCAGCCTGTACGCACAGCTCCAGTTTCAGAGTGTGTTTTCTTTCAGAATTGCCCGTTTCTCCAATGTTTCCCACCTCTCCATCCACTTCCCGAAGAACTTTGGAGCGGAGACAACAAAGATTTTTTATATAGGCCTGAAAGGAGAGTGGACAGAGGTAGGTGAGAGCAGAGATGAGCAAGACTGTGCTGGTAGTGTAAAAAGGGCTTTAAATCATAGCTTAAGTTGAGCTCTAGCTGTGGCAAAGAAGTGGGAACAGTGCAGGGGGGTGTCTGTGGTTGAAAGTCTGTAAGATGGGAACCTGCTCAGGTCTTGCCAGTCAGGTGTTTTAGGAGGGACTTGAATGCTGCTCTCCTCTGGACTAACGCATTCCATCTTAACTCAGGCTCATCGCCACGAAGTCACCATCTGCAATTATGAAGCATCAGCAAACCCAGCTGATCACAAGTTGGAACAAATCACCCCACAGACTCACTTCATCTCCTAACAGTGCTGTCGGGAATCTCCCGAAGGCTCTGGTACAAGTGTATGGATGTGACGGGCTGACTCGGACAGAAATGGCTTCCTGAAGTACTTGGAGAGTGTTGGATCAGCTTTACATTTCGGTCTTTGCCTTGGAAAGCAGAGCGCCGAGCGTGTGCAATGCCTGTACGAAGGTGGCCACTGAGGGTGGCGGCGCGTTGGGTCCCGCAAGAAGGCAGCAGATCTGCTCTCGTTAACGGGAGACTCGGTCTTTAGGCAGTGGCAAGCTTGTGTCTGGTATCGTTTCCTTCTCTGACTGTCAATAAAACACGCGCTGAGGTGCAGAGCTCCGGCTGCGGCCTGGTCACCCGCATCCCTGTCCCTGAACGTGGGGTCACAGCCTGGTGTGCGGAGCGGGCCTCCTCTCCCCCGAGGGAGACGCCGGGTTGCGGGGTTGAGACAGCGGGGATGGCTGCAGGCCGCGGCTGTCACCGGCGGTTGTCTGGCGGGGAGAGGGCGACGCTCGGTGCCTGAGCGGCGGCAGAGAAGGGCAGGGAGGCGGTGGGGAGGGGGAAGCGGCCCGCTGTGGTAACGTCGAGGGGGACAGTGGCCGGTCCCGCCGCGTTCGCCTCTGCCCTGAGCGGAATCCTCTACGAAAATGGCTGCCCCCCTGAGGGACGGGTAATGCGTCACTTCCGCCGCGCTGAACTCCCCGACCGCCACCCGGCGGCCGGAAGTTCCGGTGGGAGCGCGTCGGGGGAGCCAGGAGGAGAGCGCGCGCCGGGCTCCGCGGGAGAGGTGCGGGGCGGGACGTACCACCGGGAGGGGACGGGGGGGGGGGGCGCTCCCTGAGGGCTGGGATGGGGTTGAGGGAGGGGGGGACCGCCTTTCCCCGGGGTGCTGCCGGGGTGTTTAACGGAACGGGGGCGAGGAGGGGGAGGGGGAGCGGGACGGTAGATCACCGGCTGGTGCAGCGGCGGGCCCCGTCAGAGAGGCCGGAGATCCGGGGCTTTGCCCCCCTCCTCCCCCCCCCGGTGGCGGGTCCCGGCGCCCTGCGGCCTCCTACTCGGGGCGGCGGGGGCGCCGGTAACCGGGCCGCTCCACCTAGCGTGGAACCGCCTTCCCGCCCCAAACCCACCTCCTCCCACGCCCACGGGCTTCCCGGGGGTCGGTACGAACCCTCCAGCCCCCCCCCGCCCTGCTCAGCCTTTAGGACCCCCCCCCCCCCAAAAAAAAAAAAACCCAACATTTCCACCAAAAATTGGGTTTCTCCTTCCAACCGGGGCAGGCGGGATTTCTCCAGCCTCCTGTTGCCTTTCTCTCCCTTCACCGGTTCCGTGCCGCTTCGCCACCGGCTGGTTTTGGGCCTGCGGGAGCGGGAAAGGCCGGGCCACGTTAATAAAACAACAATTAGCGATTTGCTCCCCTCCTGACGACGCGTAACGCCGGGTCCCGGCCGTGGGTTTCCCGCTGGTGTCGCTCTCGTGGGTGAGGGGTGTGATAGCTCTGGGGCTGCTACGGAAACAGCTGGAATCGGACGCAGATCTCTCAAAAGTTCGTCTTTTTTTGTGTGTGTGCGTGCTTTTTTTTTTCAGGCACAGACCCCTTTCAGGGGCTTTATCCTTCCCGTGTTATGTTTTGGCCTCACGGCTGCCTCTACTCAAGCTGTTCTTGTGGCAGGAGCCCTGGACCCTCCTGTAGATACCCCAGGAGTGGGGCAGAAACACCCCAGAGAAATCTCGGGTGTCTCCACGGGTGACTCGTGGTTTTTTTCGGGCAGCCTTGACCCTCGAAACCCCTCCTTTCCCTGAATCCACTGTGAATAAGGCAAAGACGTGAGCCTGTGTCTGCTCAGGGAGCACGTTTCAGCATCTCCATCTGTCATGGAAGATGCTTTTATTTATGGCTCTTCTCGCCAGGATTTTTGGCAGGTGCTGTTTTTCCTCACTGGTTGCTTTGACCCTGGAGTACACACGAGCACGTGGGCTGTGCGTCTGTGAGGTTCGCCAGACCCGAGGAGCTTGTTGTTCCCGGTGTTTTTATTTGAGTCGGGCAAACAGCTGACGAACAGTTGGTGAAACGAGTCGGGCGGGTCTTGGCCCGAGCTGGTAGAGGAGGCGGCTGTTTCTGTTGGGTAAGGCTGTCTGCCGGGGCACCGGGAGTTTTGGGGGGTTCAGGTGGTCCCGTGCCATCTGAAACCCTCTGGGGGTGGTGCTTGCCGTGAGATGTGAAGAGTCAGGCAGACCACGGGGGGCTGATCTTGCTCCCGGGAGATGATGGCAGTGCTGTAAGCGTGCTCCGATCTAATTAGTCCTGGACGGTAAGTGGCAGTTAGGGCCTGTCACGTGAGGAGCGGTAGTTTTAGTGATTTGCACGGGACTGGGAACAAACACCATCGACTGTCGCGTCTGAAGGTGGTGTCGCGGGGGTGTTAGTTCTGCTGGAGCTGCTCATTCTGCAGGTGACAGGGATCTGGGAGGTGACAATCAGCCCTTTGTGCTGGCAGGAGGCTGTTGTGGTGGGGACAGAGGTGGTGGCCCTGGCTGGCTGCCCATCGGGGAGGGACAGGGATGCCATCGTTGGGGGGGGACGCAGGCTCTGGGAGGCAGCGTAGGGCTGGGTCTCAGGCCAGCGCCTGAACGCTCCGGTTTATCCCTAAACAGCTCCATAAAAGAGGGCTGGACCTTTTATTAGTGCTGTAAAGCTTGTGTTGTTGCATGCGGAGGGCTGGCGTTTCCTGCTTCGCCATCAGAGCAGATGTGGGTCAGGCTTCTCCTTGGCTCCGCTGGCAGCCGGGAAGGGACGCTGAGGCTGCACGCCGCCCGGCCGCCCTCTGCCCACATCGTTACAGTCACAGAAATAACTTTGGCTTTGAGGTGTAACAGAAAGAGCTAATTTTAACACTTCCAACACCCTACGCACGCATCCCTGCTCGCACGCATCTGGTGCTGCGATGTGGGAATCATTTGCTGCTTCCTGGCTCTCTGGCGTTGCTGGGCCAGGGATGGAGTGGGGCTGTCCCAAGGGCTTAAACATCAAAGCCTTCATGTACTCTTTAATTTTCCTCCGAATAGCTGGTCCCTCTGGTGCAAATAGTTGCCAAGGGGTAAGAGGGGTTTATTTTCCTGCCTTACCTTTGTCCCTCTGTCCTGCAGGTGCCAGTGTCTGAGTCCCTCTCGGTGTATGTGTGGTAACAACATGTCTGTCCCCCTCCTCGCTGATGCAGTGACTGTCTCAGGGGCAGAGCGGGAGACTGCCGCGGTAAGGGCCGGACCCCTCCTGCCTTACCTGCTTCTTCCCTTTTAGCAATCTTGAAAATGAGGAGCTGCTTCCATGGGGTTCAGAGGGGCCATGAGCTGAACCTGTAATCCCTCAGCTCTTCAGATGTGCATCCTGGTACATCAAAGGGGATGCAGGACCAGCAAGGTCTTGTCTTACTGGGGAAAAGTAACTGCCCTTTGGGCTGGGCTGTTCGTTTCTGGTGCTTGGTCCAGCGTGGAAGCACGGGTGCAGCCTCACAGCTAGGCTTGACCTGCAGATAAGTCAGTGGGAGTTAGATCTGATTTGGCTATTTAAGCTTTTAAAGCCAAATCCCCCAAAGAAAATCCTCTGCCCTTCCCTGGGGCTCAGCAGGCTGCCTTCCCTCTTCTCCCTATTGCTTAGGGGTTGCTCTAGCCTTAGATGAAAAGCCTGTAGGGATGGGTTTCGTGAGTTCTTGGCAGGCTCGGCCTCCGCTCAGCGTGTTGCCATGCAGCCTGGCGGGATGATCCATTGTCCCCTGGCCCTCTGCTCTGCTGGGCAGCCAAGGGGCCGATGACGCCCACGGACCTGGCTGTGACAGCAGGCTCTGTGGCACGATAACGATGATGTACCTGTTCCACCCATCCGTCATGCTCAAAGCTGTGTCATTAGCATCAGCTAGTTTCTGCCTGTTAGAGTCTCTTCTAGTTAGTGACTAAGTGGCCTTTTGCTGCTTCCCTGCGAGCCCAGCCCTGCCTCTCTCCCAGGGCACCGGCTGTCGCACCAGCTAATTCTTTTGTTTTTCTGCTTAATTTAACAGGTCATTTTTTTACATGGCCTTGGAGACACAGGGTGAGTATTCCTGGAGCTGGCTCTGGCTGTGACGCGTGGTTTGCTGAAAGCAGACCCGGGTCCGGCCGTTTGCTGCAAGCACCGATGCTGCTTTCCCCAGGGGCAGCTCTGAGATTTGTCTGGGGCTTTGAGCTCGGTCCGATAGCTGTGCCTGCGCCACCCTCACAGGGAATTGCCGGCCAGCAGCTGTCTGCACTTGAATATTTATGATCCCGGCAGCCTGGCAGCCCCCCGCCTCCTGCGGGTTTGATTTTCTGCTTTCTTTAAGGCAAGCAGATAAGCACTGCGGTTTTTCCAGTCCTTGGGAGGGCTGGGAGGAGTTGGGTTGTGTCTATGCGAGTGCATCGCTCTAATGTGCAAGGCCACCTTAGAGGACAGCGTGAGATACAGCAGTAACAAAAGGTTTCTCCCTGCGCAGGAGATTCTCCCTCCTCCCTTGCTGCTAGCAGCTCCTCTGCCTCCAGCTGCAGGGCTTTGTGTGCCGCCTTTGCCCTGCCGCAGAGGAGGTCTGTGCCGGGGATTCACATTGGGCTTCAGGCTGCCGGGGTGGGCAGGAGCTGGTAAAGTAATGTCAGGGCAGGGGGCCAGCAGCCTTGGAGGAAACCTGTCCTTGGGGGAAATCCCTCACCTTCGCCAGCATCCTCCAAAGTGCTAAGGCAAGCCTTGAACTCCTCCTCTCCTCTCTTCCCAGGCACAGCTGGGCTGACGCTCTCTCCTCCATCCGCCTCCCCTACGTGAAATATATTTGCCCTCACGCGTAAGTGCCATCCTTGCGTCGGGAAGGGGCCTTGGGGAGCCTGGGTGGGCTGTGACACTGGTGCCCGCTGCCAAGACTGTTCGGAGAGGCAGACGGTGGCCTGTGCCCTGACCTACCCGCAGGGCTGTGCAGTGAGGCTTGCTCTCCTGCTGTGGCCAGTTCGTGCAGGGCCCCAGCCCTGACATTTGCTGCCTGCAGGCAGAGTCGTTTCCCACAGAGCCGATCAGCGTGGGAGCTGCTGCTCTGAGTCTGTTTTCTTCCCCCCTCCTGCCCTCCACCTCTCCCCGATGGCTGCAGCGAAAGCCAAAAAGCACCACAGCTCCTTCCCCGTTCCCCAGGCAGGAGGGCACTCAGCAGAAAGGGAGGGAAACACTCCCCAATGTGTCCCCAGGGTGGATAGCAGCCCATGCAGGGGGGGCACTCACCGAGCAGGGAGGGCTCGGCCCGCAGTGGCGTCCCCAGCAGCAGGGCCTCGGCTTCCCGGTGTCCCATTTCGGCAGCAGAGGCAGCTGCTCCGTCAGCATCTCCTGGCTCAGCAGCAGCAAAACAGGAGAGGGACCCAGGTGCTCTCCTCCCCAGGCAGGCTGCTTGACAATGCCCTGGAGCTGCCAGCTCAGCTGGGATCTGCTCGGGGCTCGCGGTTGATCCCTGGGGTCACCTTGCAGCCCCCAGGCTGGGTTTGGTGGCGCTGACCTGCTGCTGTCCCTTGGGAGCCTCGTCCTGCAGCTGCAGGCGGGAGGGCCGGTCACCCCGCTCCCCTCGGCTCGGACTTGCTTCTCTTGCGCTTAAACTAAAACACCCAAACTGTTTTTTCTCCAGGCCCCGGATCCCCGTGACCCTCAACATGAAGATGGTTATGCCCTCCTGGTCAGTGCTTTGGGTGGCAGTGGTGGGTGGGACCCTTTTGGGGGTGTATTTTGGGGAGTGGGGGGAAGGGGACAGGAGGCAAAATCCGCTGCCCTGTAGGAGTCAGGGGAAGGGCAGAGCACACCCAGCTCCTGCCTCCCCACACCCTGGGTGCTGGCAGAGGTTTGGGGCTGACCCTGCTGCTTCTCCCAGGTTTGACCTGATGGGGTTGACTCCGGATGCACCTGAGGATGAAGCTGGAATCAAGAAAGCTGCAGAAAACAGTAAGAGACTTTGGGGAGGGGAAAGTGCTGAGCTCCTGGGCACCTCTCCCTCACTGGGACAGAAGCGGATGTCTTCTTTCCACCTCTCCTTCCTTTCTGCTCTCCTGTGATCCCAGCCCACCTGCTTCCTGGCTAAAGCCAAGTGTGTTCAGTCCATGGGACCTCTGGCACCTGCCTCTCCCTGATGTGCTGAGTGTCCTGTCTGCACCCCCAGGCCTCGGGTGATGCTCTTCAGCCCCCCCTCCACCTTCTACTGACCCTATTTCTCTGTCTTCTTCCAGTTAAAGCAATTATCGAGCATGAGATGAAGAACGGGATCCCACCCAACCGCATCATCCTGGGGGGCTTCTCACAGGTGAGCTGGGCTGCAGGGGGCTGAGGTGGAGCAGACTGAGGGTTGGGACCCCTCTTCGCCCTCCGAAAACACCCCTCGAAGGGAGTGTCTTTGGCGAGGAGGCGGGTGAATGCTGGGTTATCCCAGAGCTGCCGATCCCCCTGCTCCGGCACTAACAGACTTTCCTCCCCTGCTGCAGGGTGGTGCCTTGTCGCTGTACACGGCTCTCACCTGCCAGCACCAGCTGGCTGGCATCGTGGCGCTCAGCTGCTGGCTCCCGCTGCACAAGGCCTTCCCACAGGTACCCTGCGTTGCTGCCGCCATGCGTGTCTGCAGGGAGGGTTGGTGGGGGGTGGATTTTCTCCTCCAGAGTTTGCTGCAGTGAGCTTGGGTCTGTGGGAGGCACGAGGTGCCCGTGGCGGGGGCTTAATCCTGTGTCCTTGCTCCTGAGACCCGGAGCGGGCGAGGGCACAGCAGAGATCAGGGCTCTGCCACCAATCTGGTGTGGGCATCTGCGAGCCGATCTGCTCCCCAGGCTTCCTCACACCCGCTGGGCAGCAGCTCGATCCTGGTGGCAGCGTGGGAGGAGGCATTTGGTGGCAGAGCAGTAGGTGCTGTGTGAACAGCTTTCCGAGAGCCCTCTTGAGGAGGGGAGCTGCCAGGTGATGGGCATGGGGATGCAGATAAAGCACCTGCCCTGTTCCCCGCTTGGCATCCAGTCTCCTGGGCACCCCTGAGCGCTTCCTTCCTTGCTGCAGGCGGCGAATAACGGCGTGAACAAGGACATCGCCATCCTGCAGTGCCACGGGGAGATGGACCCCATGATCCCAGTCCGCTTTGGGGCCCTCACTGCTGAAAAGCTGAAATCTGTTGTCACTCCCACCAAGGTCCAGTTCAAAACCTACCCCGGCGTGATGCACAGTTCCTGTCCTCAGGTCAGTGCCTCGGGGCAGAGAGAGGGGATGGGACCTTCAGGGCTTGGTCTCGCCTTTGGGACTGACCCCGGCGCAGTGGGTCAGGCAGGGCAGGGACATTGCTGAGTCCAGAACCCACAGGATGTGTGTTTGTTCCCTGATTCACTCCGGGGAGGCTGCACAGCCTTCGTGCCCCCACGTTTGGGGCAAGGCATGGCCCTTGAGGAGCGCCGGAGTGACGGGCTCTGTGCTCTCCGCAGGAGATGATGGCGGTGAAGGAGTTCATCGAGAAGCTGCTGCCCCGGATCTAAGTGGAGCCAATCGAGACTGTCGCAGGGAAGGACACCAAGGTCGCACCCACTGATCTTTCCCCCGTGACCCGTCCGCTGCAAACGGAAGCCATGGCACCCCACCGCACCTCCCGCCGCACCCCCGGCCCCCGCCTCTTCCCGTCTCCTCGCACTGCGTCCTCTCCGGCTGGGTGTGCCCCGTCTCTCCCTGCTGCTCTCGGAGCTGAGATCGGAGCTGTCTAAGGCGAGTCTTCGAGTGGCCTTTTCTCTCCTCCTCTTGCTCCGAGTGGTTTCTGTGGGGGTCACCATCCCCTCGACTCCCTGTTCAGGCACCGCAGTGTGTGGGTCTGGCACGGCGCGGGTGAGGTTTTTTTGTTGCGTTTGGGTTTGGTTTTTTTTCTAACAGTATTAGGGGTGGGATGTGTCCCCGTGCGGCGGGAGGAGCGGTGCGGGCACAGGGCAGGGCTGGGGCACCCTCTGGAACCCTCTGTGACCCAGAGCAGCCTGTGCTCCTCCTCTGCCCTCGGCCCGTCCTCTTCTGCGGCTGCTTTCGGCCTCCGTTCAGGTGACTCACGGGTTTTCAATCAGAGCTCAGGAACCCGGGACTCTCCTGCGAACACCTCGAGGCCCAGGGGAGAGGCTCTGCTCTGGGCCGGTACCGCCAAAGGCTGCCCCGTCTCCCTGGGGCTGGCAGAAAGGCCTCCACGCAGCTCCTGCACCTCCTCGCTCGGGGCCCCGGCCCCCGCCCTGTCACACACGCACACTCCCCGGTGGGCTCGTCCCGCGTTCCAGCAGCCTCAGCCATCGGCTTGTGGCAGCTCAGCCCTCCTCGAGATAATCGCCTCCTTCTCCTCCTCCTCCTCTTGTTGCTTTTACAATCTCCTCCTCAGCCCAGTAAGGGCTCCCAGAGGCATCTGTCCCTCCCTCGGCCTAGCTCTGCGCCCACCGAGTCCCAAAGCGCTGCCGTTTACAGCTGGCGTCCGAGCAGCTTTGCCATGGAGCCTGCCCGGCGCTGGCCCGGTCCTTAACGTCTCTCTTGCTGCTACTTCTCCTTCCCTTTGGACTTGGGCTGGCTTGGGGAGGGAGAGGAGAGGAGAGGCGAGGAGAGGTCCCCCTGACCCCCAGGGATGGCTCCTGGCCCAGGCTGGCACAGCTGGAGGAAGCAGGTTTGCTCCCAGCCATCATCTCACCAGCATCTAACACCTGGGTACAGCTGTACCCCATCCTGCAGGGCAGCACGGGGGTCTCCGTGCTTCCCAGGGCCAGGGCTGTGGGCTCTGTTGGCCTTTCCGTGTACAATCAAAGGTTTCCCCGGGCTCCCTCGTGCCCGGCTGCAGCCAAGGTTTGTCCTCTCTCGAGCGGTGGCCTGGCCGTGCCGTGGCTGGCTGGGGCACGGGGCCTGGCCTGTCCCCACCAAGCAGAGCGGGTCCCCGGGCACAGGGCCCCGAATGTCGCCTCCGCGGGTGGGCTTCTGGCCGCCCCCCCTCCCCTCCCGCAGGGCCGAGGGCACTTGCTGTTGAGCAGCGCTGCCCTTCTCCTCGCCTCTCCTCCATGGGCTGAGCCCACAGCACTGTTGGGCCCTTCGGGGCTGGAGCTGTACATGTCTTTTAAAAAAAAATACACCACAAAACCCACCTAGCCTAAGGGCCGTTGCTCCCTCCCGCGTGCTCCGGCTCTGTGTGGGTTGATGCCCTGTCCGGCCCCTCGACCCGCAGACCCTCTGCTCGGTGCCCCGTGGCCGGGCTCGCGGTGCCGGGGCCGGCATCTTCCGGAGGGTGAGGGCTGCTCTGGGGGGGCAAGCGAGGAGGGGGGGGCTCGATGCCAGCAGCTCTGCTCCAGCCGTGCCCTCCCCGCCTGGGATGCGCAAAGCAATAACCCGCTCTCCGGAGAGTCGGATCTGTCAGACCCATCCTTGGTTGGTTTCTTGGGTTATTTTGGGTTGGGGTTTGGTTTTTTTTCTCTCCCCCCTCCCCTTTTAGGAAGTCTTAAACCAGCAAACCTGCTGCTGGTGTTGGGGGGAGCCCAGCTCTTCCCCTTGCTTGGGGTTCAGTCCTGCTGTTTCTTCTACTTTTGTTTTAAAGCTGCTGTGTCCTCCCCTCCCTGCGCTCGGCTGGTGGGGAGGCGAGAGGGGCTGGCTGGGACGGGAATGCAGCTCCCTGCAGAGGTTACCTGAGGGCTGGCGGACGGACAGACTGACCTATTTGACTGTGAACTGGAACCGTGTGCGTAGCGGGGGCCCAGGACTCGTGGCCACGCTGGCCCCTTTGCAGAGCATTCCTGCTCGCTCCCCGCCTGAGCAGCACGTGCCTGGCCGGGGCCGTGCTGAGGACCCGGGAGGGAGAATGGCTTCTCTCCATTCCTCAATACAGCTTTTTTTTTTTCTTCTTCTCTCTCTTTTGTCTTCCTTGTAAATGTTTGGGGTTTTTTTGTGTGTGTGTTCCACAGAGTCGGAAACAAGGTTAAATAAATCATAAGCCTCTCCCAGAGCCGAGTTGGCGTCATTTGTGGCCGGGCAGGAAGCGCCGTCAGCACCTCTGTAACGGAGGTTCGGGGGGAGCAGATTAGCACGAGGCCCCAGGGGCAGCAGCTATGGCTGAGTGGAAGCAGAACAGAGCTGCCACTTAGAAAGTAAGAAAGTTTATTTAAAAACAAATCAAAAGCTCAATTCATAATTTAGTAGCATAAGTTATTAATCCAACTGACAGCAAACCGGGCTGACTGCGTCATCACTGCCTAATGAAGCCGTTAGAACTGCCAGCAATAAATAGGACCAGTATTTGACAGCTGAGCAGAGCCTTCTCCCGGGAAGCCTTTGGCAACGTGATTATGGAAGCGGCTGCCACAGGCAACGTGGAAGCAAAACCAGGCACCAGCCAAATCTAATGGCAGCGGTGGAGAGGGGCTGCGTGCAGCCTGGCGAGGCTGGCCATGCCCAGGGCTGGCACAGCCATGGGCAGGAGCTCCTCTGGCTCAGCAGGAATATGTAGGAGATGAGACTTGGTCCCCAAAACCATGCTGGGGGGGGTGCAGGGGAAAAGGAGGGGGGGGAAGCCCTTGGCAGCCATTAGGGCCTTCGCCCTGGGGAGCTGGGCTGGGGAAATGAGCCATGGTGGCCTCAGGATGTGACTGGTCCCTGCAGGAGTGCGGGGGTCTGGGGGTTCCTGGGGCCCGAGGCCATGAGGTAGGTGCTCAGCAGCTCAGCAGCCCTCTCCCTGCCCAGGGCAGGGGGCAGTGGGTGCCCCGGCTTTCCCCCACCAAGACTGGAAACCACCCCTGCTCCCCGAGCTGGGCAGGTTGGGGGCTGGGGGCAGCAGGGAATGGGTGGTTTCATCTGCAATTTGGGCTCGACAGGACTCGCTTGTTTGGGTGCTGGAGGTGGCCACTTCCCAGAGCACAGGGAAGGCCCAGGAGCAGCTCTGAGAGTGGCTGCAGAGCCCAGCCAAGCGCCTTCTCCCTGCTGGGGCTGGCACCAGCCCCTGTGCATTCCCACAAGGAGATTTTGTGCCCTGGGTGCCAAAGCTGGGCCCCGGCTCTGTTCTTCCTTGCGTTTCTGCTCTATGAGATGCAAAGGACCTGGGGGAATGAGGATGAGGAGTAGAGAGGCTGGGGATGCTCCTGCCTTCCTGCCCCACGCAAGAGGCAGGAGAGGGAGCTGGAACTGCACCCAGGATGATCACAGTCTCGCTGGAGAGGCAGGCAGAGCTGGCCCAGAGCAACCCACAGCAGCCAGGCGAGCCCTTGGGCCACAGCTCAGTTCTTGCTGAAGCCTGTGGGATTCTGCAGCTGCCACCGCCACAGGTCCTCACCTGCAACAGGGAGAACGGCGGTGAGGGGTGGGCCAGGAGGGGGGCAGCCGACAGCACACGGCGTGCCGGGGAAGGGGATGCTCTTACACATCTTGTCCAGGCCAAAGGCAGCTTTCCAGCCCAGCTCACGCTCGGCCAGTGCTGGGTTGGCGTAGCAGGAGGCCACATCTCCCTCCCGCCGGCCCGTGATCTTGTACTTGATCTGCAGGGAAAGCAGCACCGTGGGGTCTGAGGGCTCCTGGGGCCCAGCAGAGGGGACTTGTCTGAGGCCCAGGACCTCAGGGAACGATGCCAGTGGCTGCCACAGACACAGGCACAGGGGCTGCTGCGGCAGTGATGGCTTGGGGTGGCGAAGGGAAGCCTGTGGGAGCAGCTGGCTCTGTGCTGGTGGCCCTGCAGGCTCTGAGTCAGACCTTACCTCCCTCCCCGAGGCTTTCTCCATGGCCTGGACCATCTGGAGGACGGAATAACCGGTGCCTGTACCCAGATTGTAGATCTGGGAGGAGGATAAGGGACATAAGTCAGCTTTTTCTGGAAGGGGAGAAGGGCCAGGCCCCCTTTTAGCTCCCCTAGGGCTGTGAAAGCCTGGCCCTGGCCCAGCCCTAGCAGGGCTGACAGCACCCCAGACAATGGCCCCTTTGGTACCTTGCAGCCGCAGTTCTCCTTGAGCTTCTTCAAAGCAGCGATATGGCCCTTGGCCAAATCCACAACATGGATGTAATCCCTGACACCTGTGGGGACACAGAGGGTGAGCACAAAGCCCTCCTGTCCAGGGTGCAGCCAGGCTGAGGAGCTGCGACAGCTGCCCCAGGGGATGGGGTGTCTCTGCTCCACCCATTCTGCGATGTACCTGTTCCATCATCTGTCTTGTAGTCGTTCCCAAACACGCTGAGGAATTCCCGGCGCCCCACTGCCACCTGCACACAGGGAGACCCCCATCAGCCCATGCCCTGCACAGGCACTGCGAGCCGGGGGATCCTCAAAGGCTGCAGCGGGGCGGTACCTGTGCCACGTAGGGCATGAGGTTGTTCGGGATCCCCTGAGGATCTTCTCCAATCATGCCTGACTCGTGGGCACCAATGGGGTTGAAATAGCGCAGGAGAACAGCATTCCAGTCCTGGGGACACACACAAACATGGCTGCCTGGGGAGGGTGTAGTGCTGCACAGTGCTGCCTGGTCACCCCAGCATGCTCCAGTGGGAGAAAACCTCAGTTCCCAGCCCTGCGTGCTTTTGGGCAGCTCCTCACCCTCTCCGCTTTGCAGAGGTCTCGAATCATCTCCTCAATGAAGTACTTGGATTTGCCATAGGGGTTGGTGCAGCCTCCAGCGGGGTGGTTCTCATCCAGGGGCAGGTACTTGGGGTCTCCGTAGACGGTGGCAGAGCTGCTGAACACGATGTTCCTCACGCCGTGGGCTTTCATGGTCTGGGGAGCAGGGACCAGCTGTCACTGAGCCAGCAAGATCTGCACCCTCCAGCTCAGCTGTGCAGCTCAGACCTCTGCAGGCAGCAGCTCCCACCATGCAGGCACCATTACACCCCTGGGACAGGGCCCAGGCACAGGGAGCACCACAGGGACCAGGCTGCCAGCCAGCACAGCCCCCCCCACAGAGCAGGATCACACCCAGCACCAGTCACCCAGCACCCATGTAGCCCCGAGCACCACACACTGCCCTCCCAGCTCCGCTCACCTCCAGCAGCCGGATGGTCCCAGTGAGGTTCACCCTGTAGTACTCCAGGGGCTTCTGCACAGACTCCCCCACTGCCTTCAGCCCCGCAAAGTGCATCACAGCTGAGAAACGGTGCTGCAGAGGGAGAAAGAGGTCGGCATTAGTGCCACGGCAATAGGAGACAGAAGCTCCAGGCAGAAACCAGTCAGAAGTCTCCCCAGGAGTTTCATTCAGTCAGCCCATGTGGTTTCCATGGCCCAGAGGAACATTCATTGGTCACAGCGTTTCCTCAGCACTGTCCTCCTCGCTCAGCTCCTGCGCAGTCCACATTTCCCTCCTGGCTCCCACCCCCAGCACAAACCCCTCTCACCCCTCAGAGCCCACGAGGCCACCTTGGAGCACTGTAGCTCTTGCTCCTACCTTACTGAAGAGCTCCTGCAGCGCTGCCTCATTGGTGATATCCAGCTCCTGGAAGAGGATGGGCTGGTTCACAATCTGCTGCACACGCCGGAGGCTCTCAGGGAGCGCGTCTGCCCCTGGGGAGATGGAAGGGGATGAGGCACTGGGATAGCTAGAGGTCCCGGCACAGGCTGAGAGGGGTCGAGCCCCTTATACAGGAAGGGATGAAGGCTCTCTGTACCTCGGATGGCATTGTGAAAGTTGTCTATGACCACAGGGACATAGCCAGCCTCCGCCAGCTCCAGCACACAGTGACTGCCAATGTAGCCAGCTCCGCCAGTCACCAGGATCTTCTCTGCCATGGCTCCCTGGGGGAGGAAAGCCCTTCAGTGCAGAGCGCTGTGTGAAGCAGTCAGGGGCCCTGGGAGGGAAGGGGCAGGCAGGACTTGGACACTGTCACGTCAGCACTGCCTCTAGGCACTCCCTTCGCTTGGCATGACGTCCGGAGAGGAATGGGCTGGGCAGGTTGTAGCACACCCTGCCGATGTGGTTCACACCTTCCGGACAGGGAGAGTTTATCTGACACTTGTCACATACTGGGGAAAACCCCTTGTTCTTTCTGTTAAATCCAGTCAAGGTCCTGGTGTCACCCATATCCTACAGCACAAATCCCTCAGGCTAATTCACCCCATAGCACAAGGGCAGGGAATCATTTAACGGTATTAATTTGGGTGGTCTCCACAGGGGTATATCAGCTCTGCCCTCTTCTACCTATTCCCCCTTTTTTCTCCAGCTCTGAAATCCCCTCTTTACAACAGTCCCACCACTCCCTCCAGCCTCCCTCCCCAGTGCTGGCCCTGTTCCACCCCTGCTTCCCAGGAAGGTGGGCACTGGGTCACTGCAGATTACAGGGACATTTGCTGGCATACACAGAGTGGAAACCTGGAAAATAACCTGCGAGAAAGCCCCCACCCCTTGGAACTGAAGAGCAGCTCCTGCCCAGTGGGAAGAAGGGAGAATCCACTTTATTACCAAGGCATGTGGAGGCAGCGCAGGGTAAGTTTCCTCCCTGGGTGACTTTAGTCACTCTCAGAGCTGCGTCTCAGGCTGAAAACCCAACTGAAACCCCTAAACTGCTCTGTCCTGTGTCTGCTGCTGGCCCCAGAGCTCCTCTGGCAGCCAGGGAGGGCAGCTCTAGGGGAAGACAGAGCCTGAGCCAGGCAGGGAAGGGCTGAAAAGCCAAAATAATGCTGCTTTTTGCCAGGCAGGTGACCAGGCAGCGGGGCAGGGCAGGGGCCTCTGGGACAGGGTGTGGACGTGGGACACGGTTACCTGCAGGGCCAGGGATACCCATGGGTCTGGGGTTGGGGCTGGGAGTTACCTGAGGAGCTGGGACTGGGGCTGCCTGTGGGTCCGGGGGTCTTCTGAGGGGCTGCACATCACCTGGGAGGCTGGGTTCAGGTCCAGGACTTACCTGAGGGGCCAGGACCGGAGGTCCCTGTGGGGCTGGGGGGCCCCAGAGGGGCTGAATGTACCTCAGGGGCTGGATTCACCTCAGGGGTTCGGGGTTACCTCAGGGGCTGGATTCATCTCAGGGGCTGGATTCACCTCAGGGGTTCGGGGTTACCTCAGGGGCTGGATTTTACCTCAGGGATCCGGGGTTACCTCAGGGGCTGGATTTTACCTCAGGGGTCCGGGGTTACCTCAGGGGCTGGATTCACCTCAGGGGCTGGATTTTACCTCAGGGACCCGGGGTGGGGGATCTCCCTGCTGAAGGAGGGCACAGCCGAGCACGGCAGCATGTCCCTCCGCTCGCCCCCCGCCCCGCCCCGCCCGTACCCCCCAGCCGCTCACCCGCCGCTCCGGCCGCCTCCCGCCGCCGCACTCGCTCTGCCTCTGCGCCGGGTGCGGCCCCTTTAAGGCCCGGCCGCGCTCCCCGCCCCCCGCGGTGCCACGCGCACCGCTCTCCCATGGAAACGTGTCACCGCCGCTCCTGCTACAGGGCGGCAGCGGGGACAAAAAAACGCGTGGGGAGCGCATGCGCGGAGTGTCGTCGCCACGCCCCCTCCCCCGGGGCGGGGAGTAGCGTAGAGGGACGGCCGGCCATTGGCGCGCCGGGGAGAGAGGGCGTGGCCACACCAGACGCGCCGCGGGGAGGGCGGTGAGCAGCCGGTCGCGCAGCGCCCCCTAGCGGCGGGAGGAGGGCGCCGAGCCCCAGGCTGAAACCCACCGATTTATTCACCGAATGCAGCTTATTTCAGTGTTACGGTTTATTTAAGTGTTACAGCTTATTGAAGTGATGCGAAGACACCCGGAGGGACGGTCCCGTATGCAGCACGCTGGGAAGGTCAGAGAAAGGTGCAGCACACAGCTACAAGGTCTCTGCACTTGTCTCTGGTCTCACAAATAAACTATTAAATAAATTATTTTAAATAGAAGACTGGGGGAGACTTCCCTAGGACCTGTCTACCGTGAGGAGTACATGTGTGTACAGAATCAGCGTGTTCCACGCTGTCTGCTCTCAGGGGATCAGCCACAGCCCACGATGGTGCAGCATTTCCACATTGAGTGCTGGTAGAAGAGGCACTTGGAACCCAACGAGCAGCAAAAGCTCTTTAATGGGTTTAGTTAAACCAAATTTCTAATAGTTTAGAATGTTAAATAATGTGATAATTACTCCTACTATTTAAAAGTATCTTACAACAGATACAGTCCGTTATTACAACCCCTAGATGCTGAGACAGAAGGTCCAAGGTTGCCCCTTGACACGTGAATGACAAAGGGGAGACTTTCGATTTCAGTCTTAACATTTGTAGCGAGGAGAGAGAAAGGAAGAAGGGTCAAGCCCGACCTGGAGAAGTGCTCTAACTGGAAAAGCTGTGGTTTATCCTCTGCTGGGAGTTTACGGCAACACATTCTCGAAGCACAAGTTATCGGATGCTGTTCTGAGCTGGTGCCAAAGACCGCAGCTCTCTGTGAGAAGGCAAGTGTTGCAGCCGCTACTTCTCCCTCAGCCCACCCACGTCCTCCCTTCTCTAAGGCAAGTGGCTAACACCTTCAAGGTTGAATATAGTCTTCTTGGCTTTCTCATTTCTTTATAGATTCTGGTGGATTATGCATTTCCTCTCAAGCGCTGAGCCTGGAAGGAGCACTGAAGATCAGAGGCAGCAGAACAGAGGGGGAAACATGGCCAATGCCGGATCCTTGCTTTCTTCTTAATCCAAGGAGAAATGCGATTCAGTATCACAGTCTGCAAGATGCCTGGGACACTTTGGAATTGGTTCGTCTGTTGAGAGCATTGCAAATAAACGTGCCTGTGTCCATCAGCTTCTGCAGATCTACACCCTTCATGGGAAAAAAGATACGACATGCCTTGGTACTGGTTCTGCCACGTAAAGCTGTCCACTAACAACTGGCATCACTGGGAGAGACTAGCAGGGAGTGAGGGAGCCTTTAAAGGTACATTAACGAGGCCCTCAGTGCCTGCTGCTCTCTAGTGTGATTCTGAGAGCGAGTGTCAAATCGCAGAGCACTGAAAAAGGGAGAGAAGGAAACGCTCCAGGCAGGCGGGGGTGGGATTAGCGTGGCAAGACAAGGCCCCCAGGCACGGCCTGGCTGACCCAGAGTGATCCTCCAGCTGTACCCACTATGCTCAGGCTCCCTGGGCCAAATTTTGAACTCCTGCTGAAGCCCAAACAGAGCCATTGTGCAGGAGGCTCAGCTGCTCCAGGCAAAAGCTGCTTGCGCTTACCGTGTGGATCCCCAGGCCATTCAGCATGTACACCAAGTCCTCTGTAGCAACATTTCCTGATGCTCCTTGGGCGTAGGGGCAGCCTCCAAGGCCAGCGACGGAAGCATCAACCACACTCACACCCATCTGCAAACAAAACCGCTATCAGTAAACTCCTCTTAAAGGACAAACTGTGGTCCTGCTCCTCAAATCTATGGTTCACAAGCAAGCACTAAAAAAAACCTCAAGGAAAGCAAGAACCTTACCTGAAGTGCTACCAAGATGTTGGCAAGAGCTTGCCCGTAGGTATCATGGCAGTGAACAGCAAGAGCCCCAACTGGCACCTCTTTCATGACTGCTGTCAGCATCTCCTTCATGCTCCCTGGGGTCCCAATACCAATGGTGTCACCCAGGGAAATCTCGTAGCATCCCATCGAGTACATCTTCTTTGAGACCTGTCCAAAAGCCAAGATGCTTACTGAAAAGGCAGCTTTGCCATTCCCTTCCCCAGACCTGGAGACCTGCCATACAGAGGAATCAGTGCATGCTTCCCTGGAGCACGACAGCCATGGGGACAACAGCCAGGAGACTCTTCTCTGAGATCAAAAATCTCCAGGTTCCCACACCTCCCTGAATTCCCCTGTCCACTGCAGCTAGACTCAGTCTTCCCTCCCCCCTGGGGTGGCAGCCAGCTATAACCTTCCTTGGTCTTCCTGCTGTCTTTGGTTAAATGGATTGACACATCCTCCAGCCCCCAGTGCCCAATTCCCATCCACAAAAGGAACAAGAAGCAAAAACCTCTCAGAAATTCTGGTTATATTTATGAAGAACTCACCTCTGCAACTTTAGCTGTAGAAATCTTCCCTTCATAGGGACATCCAAGGACACAGGACACGTATCTATGATTAAAAAAAATACGTACTTTTAGCTAGAGAACTGAAGCAAGATCATGGCCAAATTAGTCAGGACTTGTGCTGCATCTTGCATGCTCTATACAATGGAAGAATTAATTTCATATTCTAAAAATCAGTCATGTGGACAAAGCTTATGTAATTAACTACTCAACAATTACTTCTTCCATGGACATGAAAAATTTGCCAAGACGAGAGTACACAGGACTGCTAGGTTTGTGGATCTATGCAATTCCATGTGGAATGTCTGCCAAGAAGCTAGTATTATTTTGGACCATTTGGTAAGGCTGAAGACAGAATAATTACACAAAGGGCGAATCCAAATGGAAGAGTGTAAACTGTCATGAGTGCTGCAGGCTTTGCACCAAGCCAGCATCTGAAACTCTGTTAGTGTGGTGGTGTTTCCAAATTAATGCTTCTCAATGCACTGAGCTCACAACTGCTTGCTACCATCCAGGTAGAGAGACACCCCCCAAAAAAAGGTAATGTTTAAAAGAAATCCCACTCCCCAGCACTGTACGGCCTGGACTCCAAAGAGATAAACTCAAGCAGTCACACCTCTCCACACGACCTGCTCGATGCAAAGTTCGCAGCAGGAACTTCTTACCCCCGGACAGGAATGCTGGCTGCTCTCGCTGCGGTCATCACTTCACTGAATCTCTCCAAACTCTCATCTATGGAACAGTTGATGTTCTTCTTAGTGAAAAGCTCAGATGCTGCTCCAAAGATCGCCACTTCTTTGGCCCCTGCTGCCACCTGCCAACAGAAAGCATAAATTAAAGCAAGCTGACTTCTCTTGCAAGGGAAATGACAAGCACAACCATGAGTACAGTTACTTATTTTGTAAAAAATATTTTTTCCCCAATTTTTCCCCAAATAACCCCATGCTTTTCTCAGTTCATTCTACAGCAAAAGCATGATGACACATGCAAGTTTGTCTTCAGATGAAGTGTAAAGTAACAGATGCACCAGTAAAGCTACATCAGCTGGATGTAGTCAGGAGAGCTGTGGGACATGCAGGTAAGACTGAAAGCATCACTGTCAATTAAAATAGATTACTTTTTTTTTTTTTAAATGATAGAAAATGTATCAAGGTGTTTTCTATTACAAACAACAGGTTTCTCTTTCCCCAACAAAATGATACCTTGGAAAGGAACTACAAGATGAGACTGCTGCCTGCCAGAATGAAGTTGCATTTCCCACCCTTAACCACGATTTAAACGTTCCTTCGTAGACAACCCTGCACATGAGGCACCGTGAGCATTCAGACGCTGCCATCTCTTACCGCTGCCTGAAATCCTTTCAGATTAGGGGTCAGCACAGGATAACTTATACCAGGCAACTTATTAATTCCTCGCATGACTTCAGTATGGTCAGCCATCTGCAAAGTAAACACGGAAAGGTTTCTAAAGGTGACAACATCCACTTCTGCAAATTCTAAAATTATTTTTTAAATTCCTTTTTATAATGGGAACAGGAATATTTAGGAATAAGAGAAATGGGCCTCTAAAGAGCAAACAGCATTGCGCCCTGCGAAGGATCATAGTTCAGTCACCCAGCCAAGCCAACGCCAACACGTGCACAACCAGTTGTTTGTATTTGAGCTGCACATGTGCTCTTTTGCCAGGTCCAAAGGGAATGCCTGGGATGTTGCAAGCTCTTTTATTTGGCTTTGGTGCTTCTTGCCCAGTTACAAGCCACAGTAACAAGGATTTCGGAGCCAGCAGAATCTTTTCACTGGATTACTATCTATTATTAGGCATTTTTATAACATACAATTGTAAATCCCATTTGAATACTGACCTGAGGAACCCATTTGGGGGAAACAAAGCTGGTGGCCTCTATAACCGGAAGCCCTGTCTCTGACAGCATATTGATTAAGTTGATTTTCACTGGTGTCGGTACAACATTCTAAGAAAAAGAAAAGAAAAACGACCTGAAGTTATTATTTCCACAAGAAACTTTTCCACCACTGCAAACCACCCACCCTCAGCCTTCAACATCAAAAAGCGGTGTTTAAAAAAAACCAAAACAACAAACCCACGACCCTGTCAGTGGGGCACAACGGCACCTCACGGGTATCTGGTTAGAGAAACCCCCCTCAGAGAGGGACCGGGACGGGCTGAGGGCTCCCAGGCCCGCCCGTACCTTCTCGTTCTGCAGCCCGTCGCGCGGCCCGACCTCCACCACCTTCACACGCTTCGGGAAGGCTCCGGCGACCGCCGCCGCGGCGCTCACCTGGGGACAGAGGGAGAACGTCAGCCGAGCTCCAAGCCGCCCAGCCCCGAGCCCCCCGGCCCCGCTCACCGGCCGCAGCGTTACCGCCCAACGCGGCAGCAGCCGCCGCGCCGCCACCATCTTGGTCCGCTCTCACGTGACCACCCCCGCCCTCCACACGTGACCCGAGATGGCGCGGGGCGTGTGTGGCTGCACGGTCACATGACAGCGGCGCTACCGCCATCTCCACGTGGAGCCGGGATCGCCCCACGCTCGGAGCCGGAGCAGCGGAGCCCCGTCCCCGTCCCCTCCGGCTGCGAAATGCCCTCGCTGCCCGCTCCCGGGCCGCCGTCGGGGTTACGAGAGAGAGACGCCGACCCGTACCTGTCCCCGCGGGCCGTCCCGCGACAGCGATCCCGTAGCGCACTGTGGCATGTTTCCCTCCGACACCGGCACTGCCCGGTCGCTCCGGGGGCCGCCTACTTATAGGATGGCTTTTCGGCTGGCTCGTGCCGCTAAATAAACACGGCGTGTTTGTTTTGGATGGGACACCTCCACGCACCAGAGGTTACCAGCGTGATGGGGCTGGGAGACAAAAAGGCCATCGCTCCGTTGTCCCTTTTTTTTTAAATTTTTTTTTTATCCCCCTCTGTGTTCGTAACAGCGTCGTCACCGGAGCCAGGGGTGATGCTCCTGTGAGTAACTGGGTCTCTGGCAGTCAGTGCCAGTTCTCCAAAGTCCACTCAGGTTCGTCAGTACAGATCGTTATTTGTCCGTTGAGTAACAGCTCCTACACCACCAGCTCAGCACGTGTCCCAGCCCTGGGGCTTAGTCTGTGCTAAACTCTAAGCGTTCTGGCAAATTTTGCTTGCACCACATTGCACAGTGACAAAATAAAGCCTGTACGCAACATTGTGGGGCCTTCACAACAACTGTGCTGCAGAAACACACACTGTTATGCGCAGTTCCATCATTTAAGTACGTATCGTTCAACCCTTTATAGAGGAGTTCAACATCAACACAGGAAATCTTATTTCACTGAAACAGCAGAAGTCAGAGGTCCAGTTCAGAACTGTGGGTCCTCTGTTAAATTCACGTAAGAACAAAAACTCTCCTGCTTATAGCTGTCTCCACCAGAACATAAATAAAAGTTTGTTAATGGATTTGTAATATTATTTTCTACAGCTGATTTCTTCTAGACCTCTTCAAACAACAAGCTTCCATTATATTTATTCGTGATGGAAGTATGTGATCGTAATTGTTTCAATCAATACCAAAGTAATACAATGCATCTTATCGAGGAACTATTTTTATGCAAGTACATCATACGCAGCAATCTGCGATGGCACTGTGGTTGGTCTTCATTAGAACATGCCAACCACATGCAAGGCTTCATGATTCCTCATATAAGAGTATCACACTGGTTATCAAAATTAATTTTGATGAGTAATTAAGCCAGGGAAGTGGCAAGACCTGCTCCTGCCTGGGAGGTGCGGACCCTGCTGCTGTGTGTAGCCTGGCTCACCGGTGCTGGCGACACGCACATGAACATGGACACTGCTCCCGCTGCTCCACGTCCTGTGAGCTGCTCTACCAGTCTAAATTCTTTCACCATTAACACGTTCATCTCATCTCCTCCTTGGCAGGACGCATCCTCTTGGCAGCTTCATGCACTAATACCTAGGTGCCACATGGCCTGGCCTGACACCCCGAAGCAGGTCCTCTTAACTGCCCTGTACTAACTCTGTTCAGCCTCCCACCAACTCTGAGTCTGTCCAACATCATCACCTGTAATCACAGCAGCAAAGCAGTAACATCGGCCAAGAAGCCCAGCTTTATATCAAAAAACCTTCTTGTTCCAAGTGTAGATGTTTGGCCGATGGGCTGTCACATCCCAGCAGAATACTGCAAAGGATGTCCCAGCTTCCCACTGCTGAGCAGAGGTCAGTCCTTTGCTGCCAGACAAGGTCCACTGATCTTACAGATCGCTTACAGGCAAAAGGGATTAGAAGTGAGATTCTCTTAAGAGAAAAACTATTTATTCAACAATAAATGAAAAATCTTCTTAAGACTCAATTTAAAAGAAAGGCGGAGGGAAATTGCTGCTTTCCTCCTGCAGACGTCACTTCACACCTTCAAGCTTGACAGTCCAGCCAGACTGAAGAGGTAGAGGAGATGGAAGCATGTAGGGCAAAGTTATGACCAGTCCTTTACCTGGGGACTTCTGCCACTTCAGAGTCCCTGAAAAACCCAACATCGACACCTGCAGAGGAGGGCAGGGGAAACACTCAGTTGTAGCTCACACAGGTACTTCTCATTTGAACACCCCAGTACACCCAAAACATGTTTGCAGTCTCTGTACAGCACTTCCCACACACTCAAAGCAGTCCTGCACATTTCCACCCATCACTCACAGTGCACAAAAGATAATACATGGGATATTTTGGGGCCAAACCTTTGACTGTAGTTCATTATGCGTGGGTTTTTTTTTTTTACTGAGAAGGCTTTACCTCTGTTTGTTTAGAGCAAAGGGCACTCTAGCATTTGCGTCACTCACAATTACAGGGGTAGTGTACCTGATTTGAATTTGAGATGCAATACCAGTGATCCCTTCTATGTGTGAGGCTTGTTATTTACTTCATCTCCCTGTGTCAATAGGATCAAAAGACTCTGGGGGAGAAGTGTCTCTGCCTATTCTATGGCAGACTATGAGCCTGTCCTGGCAAGTCCCCTCCAATGTTCTGTGTCAACAGTGAGCTAAAGCCTGGAGAATAACCTGGGATGCTGCAAGGATCTGGAGGGAGGTCAGAGCAACCCAGAACAAGAAGTACAGGATGACAACTTCCACACTCTCCCCAGTTTCCAAATGAAGTCAGGTTGGACCTTCCCAGCCCACATGTGCCCAAGATGGGCTCTGAGTGTGCTATCTTTTTTCCAAGTTCCTTACTTGTGTCGCTGGGGATGGAGTGGGTGAGGACAGCTCCAAAACATTGCCCGGAGGCCAGATCAGAAAGATGGCATAGACAACTGGTCCCTTAGAAGTGTACCTAAGAGAGCAAGAGTTCAGCAAGGTGAGGAGCCCCATAACAGAGAGAACCAGACACAAGCTTGACCTGTCCAGACAGCACGACAACACCAGCTTGCCCACTGTCACCACACAGGGGTCACCTACTCTCCCCTCATTCCAAAATCTGTCACTTTGGACCCACCATTTAGCCAGTCAGCACTGGCTGATGAAACCCAAACAAAGTCTGTGCGTGCTTCCTAAAAGCAAATGTCATTTGCCAATCTGTCCTTGCCTCAGCTTGTGGTCAACAGAGCGGATACGCTGCCTTATCCTGGTAATTGCTCTGCATTTCTAGACTTGGACACACTTGAGGAAAAAGAATAATTCCATTTTGTAGCAATTTCTGGCTCTTGACTCACTATGCCTTTCTCAGTCAGTATAAATCTAACAGTTGGGTACTGTTAGTACTATTACTATTATATAACAGCTTAAAAGCAAATATCGCTACATTTACAAACTGTATGTGTTTAGATGAATGACAGTTGTGACATTCAAACTAGCCAGGACCACAGCTTAAACAGTCCTGACAGCAGCAGCTTGCAAATTTTTTTTAAAGGAAGAGTTGTTTATTTTTCAAATCACGCAAGATAGATGAAGTCCTGATTGTTATTCTCTTCTTTCAAGCAAGATATTCCTTAGGTAACACCCTAGGGCAGTAACTGAGCACTCCAATTGTAGGATATTACCTAAACACCATCTGCACCTGATGGCAACACTTCAGAATGTACCAAATTTAAGAACAAATAAGAAAGAAACATCAGCTCTGGAAGTCCCAGCCCAGATGGTCTGAGCAACGGAGTCCTTACCAGACCGTGTCTGTGCTGTTCTCCATCTGTACTCTCCATGGCTTTGATTCATAAATTGCCTCCCCGTTAGTGTCCAGCCACCTCCCAAGAGCCAGAAGTCTTTCTTGGAAGATGGGAACAATCACCCCTTCTTTTGTAGGTCCCACATTAAGAAGGTAGTTGCCTCCAAAACTCACAGTCTGTACTAGCTCCTGTGACAGATAAACTGTGGTAACAAATTGCATTATCTTCACCTCTGACAACAAAGAAACCTGAGGGCTTTGTCCTCATCAGCTGCTCCTTTAACTCCAGCCTGATTGTATGAAACACATGACAACTCTTTCTGCAAGTAGGATGATGAAGGAAAGCTCTAAATCTCAGTAACTCCCCCACACCTGTTATTTTGATTTCAGATTTCTTACCTCAATGATACTTGCTTCATCCATTAACTCGGCAATGTTCATGTTGCTTCGATAGCCCCAGGAAAGCTTGTCAATGGAGGAGCACATCTCCCACTTGTGAGCTAGCAGGGTCCCTGGCTTGTATTTGTCAGCACAATTGTAGTAGCCTCCATGATGGCAAGAGCAGTTATTACACCAACGATCATTAACAACAACAGTGTCCTGAAAGAAGAAACTCAGCTCAGTAGGGAGAATGTTTTGTCTTGGACTTTTCAGCTTGCATTCATCCCTCCTAAGTTAGCAAAGGCATCCAAGTCAGGAGGTAAGCACCTAAAACCCCCTGTGTAATCAATGGAAAGGGAGAGAGGATCCTCCAGGGAAGGCTGAATCCCTCTCTGGGAGAACCTCTCTCTGTTCGCTCAGGTAGAAGTTGAGGCAACAAGGTTCCTGGCCTCTAAGCCTCCCACGTGTGTGCTGTACAGGACACTAGAGTCTTCTCATAGGAGCACAGTGTAGGCTTCTTTTTTTTTGTGAAAGAATAAAGCACATTTGGCATCTGTCAAGCGGGCTTCTGATTTGATCACATTGATATCTCACTGCTGCCAGACCTTACATACCCATAAAATGCTAGCGGCCATGAGAGATAGCTGAAAGTGATACCTTGACGGGACTATCGTTATAAAGCCAGGCAAGGAAAGAGGTAGAATTCCAGTATGATTCCGGAGCTTCCCAGTCTCCATCCGACCAAATCAAATCTGGTTTATATCTAACAGAGAGACGAATGTTATTTCAAAATGGCTTATTTACTCCTACCACAAAGGAAGCACTGTGTTTCTTGTGTCTCAAAGACTCCAGCTTCACTTCCTCTTCATATTGCCTGACATTACTGGGAGGTTTATGCTATCACTTTCTGCTTCAAAGCTTTAAGTGAGGTTCTTGCAGCAGCAAAGAATGATGTGTTCATCAAGGCTCAAGAAAGGATGCAATTCTTCCAAAAACCAGAAGTTTGCATCACAAAGGCAATTACGAGGCACATTCTTGACCTGGGACAACAGCCATTCTGAGCAACATGTGTCCAAGTCTTGTATTTTTGTCAACAAGGGGAAGCAAGGCAAGGACGTAAATTCAGAGTGAAATCGCTCTTCTACTCTACTAAATACTAAGCAGCTTGCTCCACTTGCAAAGCCACCCTGCACAAAGGCAGTATTAAAGGGAATTGCTCTTGCATGAAAAATTTGTCCCTACCTTATTCTACAAATTAGACTGTCCGCAGGGCAAATGTGAACCCCTTTTCTAATTACCGCAAATCATCACCGATAAGTAAACAGATTTGCCTTGGCAAAAACTAACATTTGTTATCTCCCTTCTCTGCATCCACTTTGTGTCTTTCTCTACAGTATTGAAACCAGGAAATGCTCTTGATTCCTAACTGGTTGCAGCTCTTACTTTAAGACAAGATCATAAAGTTCTGGCATGGTCTTCTTTAAAACGAAGTTCTGGGTCTTGAAGCCACTTTCTTTGTCAGCTAGATAGAGTGGATTAAACCACTCTAACAGAGAATGATACAGTCCATAGCGTATGTTGCTGAGGACAGAAAACACAGAGGAAAGAGTTAGGCTGGCAGTAGGGATTAAGAACCAGTCGCAGATTAGATTACTGGCATTATTATTTCACAGAAGATTTCATGACTTTGCAAGCACTACTTTCTTGATACTAAACTCATCGTTTTCCGCTGTTTGTCAAGAACAGCCAGGAGAATTCAATGCACACAGATGAAAGGAACAGCAGTTTGGCAGTGCCATACCTCTCCCTGAGGGCTTGTCCCAGCTCTCCTACAAGATCTCGGTGGGGCCCCGTATCCAGAGAATTCCAGTTCCAGGACACGGGTGACCCCCAGTTGGTGAAGCCTTCATGATGCTTTGTGGTCAGCACCACATACCTGAGGGAAAAAAAAGTACTCGATCAAAGGAACTACCTAAGATACTTTCCAGCCTCACTGGCAAACCGAGTCACTAAAAAAGCAAGGGACTGAATAACCATGCTGTGAGGAGCCCTCTTTCATTACCCTTTAAATTTAGAAGGAACTACAAGAATAATAGAGGCTTTTAATGAATTTTAATGCTGGAAAAGAATGAACAGTTGAGGTTTAGGAAGCAGCAACACCCGCCATCTCCTCAGCATCCTGGGCATGACCCCTCAGGGATCTCCAGCACTGCTCAGGGACCCCCAGTCCCTCAGAGATCCTCAGACTTGGCCCTTCCATCCCCTCAGGGATGCCTGCATCCTCTTGGGGACCCCAGGCACAGCCCCCCCCATCCTCTCGGGACCTTTCCATCCCCTCAGGGACCCCCAGACACGGCTCCTCCATCTACTTGGTGACCAGGGTCCCCCATTTCCTCACAGATCCCCAGAAATGGCTCCCCCCATACCCTCAGGGACCCCTGGGCACAGCACTCATCCCCTCAGGGACCCCTGGGCACAGCACTCATCCCCTCAGGGACCCTCTGTCCCCTCAGGGAACCCCCAGACCACCCCTCCATCCCCTCAGGGACCCTCTGTCCCCTCAGGGAACCCCCAGACCACCCCTCCATCCTCTCAGGGACCCTCTGTCCCCTCAGGGACCCCCCAGACCACCCCTCCATCCCCTCAGGGACCCCAACATCTCCCCCCCGCCCCCCACCGCCAGCACCTGAGGCTGACCTGGCGCCAGCCCGCTGGAAGAGCTGTGCCCACTCGCGGGGCTGGAAGTCGTGGGCGGTGAAGCGGGGCGCGAAGTCCGTGTAGGTGGTGTCGGGGGGGTACCGGCGCTGCACGAAGCGCTCGTAGTCGGCGCGGTGCTCGCCCTGCCAGTGCCACCAGAACCACTCGGAGCCCCAGGCCGGGACGGAGAACACCCCCCAGTGCACAAACACCCCCACCTTGGCCTGGTCGAACCAGGCAGGCAGCGGCCTCGCGTCCAGGCTGGCCCAGTCCGGGCGGTAGCGCGACGCGGCCAACACCGGCCCCAACGCGACCGCCAGCCAGAGCAGGCCGGCGGCCGCCATGCTGCCGCGTGACGTCAGCGCGGCCGCCGCCATGGCTACCGAGGCAACGGCGCCGCCATGGCTACCGAGGCAAACGGCGAGTTCGGGGCCGCCGGTTCGAGGCTGCGGTCCGCCTGGCAGCGGGGCTGGCGGCCTCATTCCTCCCGCCCAGCCCGGTTCTGCTGCACTGTAGCCGCCTGCGTGCCTCTTCCTGCGGTTTTGAGCCTCTGTGTCTACCCCTTGAGGAGCCAGGAGCGACCCCGTGGCGTTGACCCCATGGCGGCTTGGCCTCCATGAGACCCCCCTCTCCCCCTGGGCCTCCTCTGCAGCCGGAGCAGGCCCAGGCCCAGGCCCTGGCTCCAAAACCCGCACGTGAAGGCCGGGTGCATCCTCTGGGGAAACAGGGCAGAGTCCAAGGGCCTCGCGGCCGTGCCGCAGGCAGCCCAGCCAGGCTCATCCCCGTCGGAGGCGTTTCGGGAGCCGGCAGAAGCCCTGCTGCTCTCCGGGGCACTCTCCTGTCCCACTTTGGTCTCCTTGCATGTTTTGCAGCTAAAGCTGCTGTGTTTGTGTAATTTGAAAAAAAAACAAAACCCTATCAAGTGCCTCATGCTCTGCTCTGCCCCAGCTTGGGCTTAAACTTGTTGCCTGGAGGAGTTTGTGCCCCAGAGGTTAATGAAAGAAAAGGCTGAAAAATGGCTTTAATGTTTAATCACACAACACCCTACAAATGCCTGCGTGGCACAGGTTAGCTTTCCTTAAATTTGCTGAAAGAAATGTGCTGCCTGCAGGGTCCTGTCCGCCTCGAAATCCTCAACAATGACAGAGTCCATAAGCCACAGTGAGAGTATTTCGGTTTTCCATAAAGAGTTAGACGCTAAAATCGACACGATCCTAAATGCTGTGAGATACAATTAGCCAGGACCGTCTGCAAGTGAGTCCAGAGAAACCGCCTCCACCTTTCCCAGCAAGAGCCGAGGTATCTCCCGCTGCCGCCAGTCCTGCTCCTGCAGCAAGGCATTCACCATTGGTGGGAGCTCGTCACGACTTGGTGTTGTTCTCTGCCACCTTTGCCAGGACCTGAAGCCCTTTTGTCACCGTGCTGCTAATACATAACACCCCTGAACGGCATTCGAGTCTGGTATAAATAGATGTACCTCTGCTACATAGCGATGTGCTGTTATCACTTGGCTGATGGTGCTTGTACAACTCTGCCCGTGCCTGGTTAAGAGGTTTAGAGAATTATGTGACACCTGGGGATTTCTAAAGAACCTGAAGGTCTGCAGAGTGTTTCACTTGAGGTTTGCTGTATTTTATGGAGTGTAAAGAAGATACCACTGGGTTAGGAGGTTACTGGTAGACAGGTGTGAGGCCAGGCAGGAGGAGTTGTCATAAAATACTAGATTCTGCTGTTCTGGGGCATGGCGGTATCTGCTGCCTCATGGCTGGCACACTGACACGGCACCGGTATCTCTGCAGCTTGGGGACCAGCTGCCTGTGTAAATCTGGGCACTTTATGTCCCAGGGTCTAAGAATAACATCAGCAGGAGCTCGCTCCATGACAGGCCTCTGATCCCTCATCTTCCAGGACCTTCATAAGAATGGAAAAGAAAAACAAAAGTGATCCAGACTGTATCTGCCAGCCTGAGCGCAGACTTTCCACGGCTGCCTCCCTACGTTACGCGCATGTCCTCACAGACCGTCTCTATCACGGAGGACTTGCGGGTGCTTTCTGCTTCTGGGCTTTCCTCAGAGGCCTTCAGCTGCCTCCTGAACCGAGACAAGACCATCCTCAGGGAGGAATATAGCTCCTTGCTCCGCAGGGCATAAATAATGGGGTTCACCATGGAATTGAGCAGGCAGAGGGTGCTGCAGAAGGCAAACACCTTGCGCAGGTGATTGCTCAGCCTAGCAAAGATGCTGTAGATCATGAGGACAAGGACCGGAGACCAGCACAGCACGAGGACAGTCAGCACCATGACGAGGGTCTTGGCCAGCATGACGTCCATCCTCATCCTGGTGTTTTGCTTTCCTGCCTGCGCTTGGTGCTTCTCCATGTAGGCCACGTGCTGGTGAGCCCTCCATAGCACGTGCGCGTAGGCGTAGATGATGCACCCCAGCAGGACCATGACGAAGCAGATCCAGCTCGACAGGTAGTTGTCATCCACAAATGGGAACAGCTCGGAGCACGTCGAGTCAAGCGTGCAGCAGTTCCAGCCCAAGAGGGGCAGGGAAGCAATGGTCGCACATGTCACCCAGAGCACCCCTAGGGCTATCCATGCTCTCTTCCTCGTCATGAGGAGCTTGTATTTAGATGGCCGGCTGATGGAGATGTAACGGTCCAGGGCTGTCAGCAGCAAGCTGCTCAGGGAGGCGGAGAAGGACGTGTTCACCCCTCCCAGCTGCAGCAGGAACATTTCTTTAGAGAAATTGGTTTCATTAAAGACATGGAAGTTAACAAAACTGCAGACAAAGATGATGCTGGCCAGAATGTCAGCCAAGGCCAGACTGCTGATAAAGAGGTAGGAAGGCTTTCTCCTTGTCCTGGGGGAGGAGAAGATCAAGTACAGCACCAAAGAGTTCTCAAAAATGCACAGTGTCCCAAAGAGGCCACACAGTGTGGCAATGCTTATCTTCTGCGCTTGTGTGCTGAGGACCATGAAGCACTCCATGGTGTTCACACTGCATTTGGAGGCATTTTCATGTATCTTACAACTATTCATTGTAATTAACCAGAGCCAGGCGCTTGCAGACAGCGTTTTTGCTTCCTTCTGCACTTCTTCAGATGCTCTGAAAAAGACCAAGGGGAAGGGGACTTACAGGAGCACAACGAGCAATAAATTCAACCCACTGGAACACATCCCTCCCTTTAGAGAGAAGCACACAAAAGAAAAAGAGCCCAGGGAGACCTACTTTCAGGTCCACAGCCCAAATGCTGGAGCTGACTTCCACACTTTCCCAGCAGAGATCCAGGCTTTGTCCCACTGGTGATTTGGCTGAGACCTGTCTACCACTGCCCACGGGTACCACATCCGTCTCTCGGGCTGTTTCCTCACCACAAGAGGGAAGCAGCAATGCTGAGAACTGTACAGATCCTGGGCCAGCTCTTACCAATCCTCCGGGATTCACTGCTCAGGGCCAGCAGCAGTGGAAGGGACTGCTCACGGTGACACTGTGCTGTGGCTGGAGACTGGCCCTGGAGAACAGCCTGTCCGGGTGAAGCTGCCCTGGGAGATGGCTGGGATGGAGAAGGATGAGGGATATTGCACTGCCGGGGACTCGGTGTGGCTCATCTGGGAACACAAAGTGCACTTTGAAGCATTTAAGTCTTCACCAAAGCTGTCTGAACACATAAAATAACAAGACTGGTTTTATATTTTAAGCTCGCCTGTTGCAGTTTTATAAAGCTCAGCCTCATTAAAGCTGTGTTTCTCCCCCCATAATCCCTGTGTCATGAGTCAGTCTGTCCCATGGTCAGAGTGATTAAAAGTTACTGTTTAACATCAATATTAGAGTGCAAGTTGGACATAAAAATGGGGACATGCAAGAGTTAGACCACCTGAACCTAAGGATTCCTGTCCATGCCCAGGCTTAGGTTAATTTTAGCAATAATTTTAGCTTCAGCAGAGATGTGATGGAGGGAAATGCCTTATTTTCCCCTAGGCAGATGTTGAGCTGCTCGATGCACTCTGTGGCAGCAAAGTCATGTTTTTCTCTACACTTCTGCAGCTTAATGCATTTAAATCCCTTCACCTTCATTACACAGATGACCTTGTCCTTCAGATGTTATTTTTCTTCCATTCTTGCTCTTGATTATACTTGTGCTTTAACTAAATGCACTTTCACTGAGGGCTCAGCTGCCTTGTGTTGCCTCATGTAACAGGGGAAACAAGGTCACCCTGGACGGGGTTATAGAGAGCAGATGAAGAGGCGGTTTTCGGATACACTAAAGGTGCCTTATTAGCAGAGAGATGCTATGTTACGAGTGCTACACACCAGCAGGTCGCACTGCCCTGCTACAAAAGCCCATGGGACAGGAATCCCTTTCCCGAAAGCATCCACCTGGCTTTGAGTATCCAGGATCCCACATCCCGGCAATGGGACCATGAATTTCCGCTGCTGGAGGAAAGCACTGAGCTGACAGCATTCCCTTTCCCCCAGAACAAACAAACTACCGTCTCTCCCTGCCCTCAGCTCTCTTTCAAAGGAGGAAATGTCCAAAACGTGTGAGCCACAGCAGATGGGATGTGTGATAGCTACAGCTACCCAGGGAGCGGAGCGAGCGCCCAGGCAGTGCAGGGGCCAGGCTTCTGCGCTGCTGGGCTCCAGGCACCTGTAGCCAACCATCTGTGGTTTCCCTGCCTGTTTTTTGAAATTCAGCAAAGGCAACAGCTGTCTTTAGATGAGACGATAACCAGCAGTGACCAACACGCTAGAAACTTCTGTCCGCAACATCTTAGCAGTGACACGTATTTTATACCTGTCTTCATTACTTCCTTCCCCGGGGATTCCCCATGCCCTGGCATGCATCACTGTTTCTGTGTTTTGCAGTAGTTGCAAAATGCCCCCAAGCACTTGAGATGCTGCCCAGGAGCTCGTGGAGAAGAGTCTGAGCCCCAGCACTTTGCTCCTGCCTGCCTGTTGGGGCTCGAACTCTGGGGGTTGCAGGGCATTCGGTGCATATTACAGCCAGAGCAGTTCAACCCTGATTTGCAATTCTTGACATATCAGACTGGAGGAGTCCTGGACTTTGGGCTGAAATGTGGCTCAGCATTGCAGCAAGCCTCTCTCCTCTTACATCAGGCTCTGGCATGGGGTAATCATGCAGGACCGGAGATGTTGCACTGTAATCTCAGCACTCTTGTTTCCTGCAGCTCTTCACAGAAACACTACAAGGGTAGCAGTAACTACTAACTGTTGTTATTAAAGCTGACAACATCTCTGCCCCCCGAGAGAGGCAGATTTAGCAGACAGATGGACTTTGACATATCTCGGGGCTCACCAGGGGCCAGCAACTGCCTCCTCGAGTATCCAAAACTCCCCAACCAAAACTCCAGCATCCAAACCAAGACATCTCTTAATTAAGCAGACTCCAGCATCACTTTGACATCTATTAATTGCAGCCAGCATTCCCAGGACCATCTTAAATTCTCAGTATCTGCAGTTGTGCAATGTCCAACAAACATACTCAGGAGCTTGGAAACTGCACTGAACCCTCGGCAAGAGACTGACGGCCAGCAAAACACTATCCCTCATGTCACATTGCTTGGGGAGAGAGAGAATTTGGTTATAATGGCAAAATAACTCCTGCACTGACTGTTCTGGTACAGCTCTCTCCATTACGCTGACATAATTCAGATAAGCCCTCAGGTTCAAAATACTGTGCTGGGCTCATAGCAATCAGCCAGCCAGCCCAGACCTTCTCTTCCCACATCTGTTGTGTCTCAGGCTGAATGACAAGGATGAATCTCTTTGCAATTTTGACTGAACTCCCCCAAATCCTCCTTCCAGCTCCCGTGTCTGTGAGGGAAAGCACGGAGCTTTGCTCCAGCACAAGATCTCTTTTGCAGAGGCTCCAGAGCATGCAAACACAGGCGTTGCCAAGAGCCCCTCTCCTTGCACTGCCTGTTCCTTTTTTTTTTTTTGGCCATAAGGCTGCTTTTTCCTGCCCAGGGGACATTTTTCTCTTGTCAGATGGGCTCATGGATTCAACCATTTGTTTGTTCATGCCCACTGCATCCTGCATGCTTCAGCTCCTGGGAAACAGCCAGCCCATATCTGGATCCCAGGGGAGAGCTGATCTGCAGTATCCTCCATGGGGCAAATCCCACTTCCAGGGTGGAAATCCCCTTCCGAGGGGCAGCAGCTCCACCTCCCTGGGAATTACAGCCCCAGGCACCACTGTGCATCCCCACCACAACCAGCCCAACTAGCCCAGAGAGTCCCTGCCTGATGTTTCAGCTCAGCAAGGAAGAGCGAAGGGGCTTCTTACCCTCCTATAGAGCCAAGAGGCTGCGGCACAGAGAAATGGGGTCTCTGGGAGCTGCAGGAGACGAGCGGGGATTTCCTGGGCCTTTGCATGGAATTAACTCTCCTACCAGCACGGCAAAGTGTCTCCTGCCAGCAGGATCTCCCAGGGTGGGGAATATTCTGCCAAAATAAAGTGATGGAAACCCCATCTCCTGCAATGGAGAACCCCCCCAGACAGTGCCAATAACAATAGCCCCAGGAGGCAGCAAATGGAGGCAATGTACTGAATGAACAAGAAGCCCAGCTATTAGGAACAAAATGCAGATAAGAGATTTGGGAATGCAATATATTTCTGATACAGCCTTACTGACTGCAAAGTCTGCCCAGAAGCCGCAGAGGAACCTTCCCCCCATTAGATCTGCTTGTGAGCCCACTCACTCCAGCCTAATAATTCCACTGGCTTCGGTGGAAATTAAATCTACAAGTAAAAAAAGTCCTTTTCCATTTCAGTGCATTGCTGCAATTCATTTCAGCTGTCAGACTTAGACTGCCTTGCATGCAGCAGCACCGTTTCTAATATCACTGGGGATGCTTTCTTCATTTACGGAGATATCTCAGAATCCTTGTGATTAATAAGTTAACATATAGGTTGCTTAGATAATGTAAAATTAAATTTTCCTGCTGCAATCAGCCAGTGCAATGGGCCTGCAGCACTCTGAAAGCACTGGTCTTGAATATTTAATCACTAGAATTTCTGAGAGATTTGATCTTTACAATAAAATAAAATGTCTTAAGTGATCACCTAACATGAACGAGTGAAGTGATTTATGTAAAAATCGTCATTAATGCTTGGACATTTCACTTGCTGAAAAAGTAAAATATCTTTTTGCTTTACAAATATTTTGGTTTGTACATGATTTCTGGTTTTAGTTGCAGGAGAAGTTTTGCCAATATTTTGGAAATAGCTGTTCATCCCAGTTTGTCCCTCTGACCATATTAAATAACGCTGAGCAGAGTTACCTCCCTGATGTAAGAACTGTCTGGCACAAATGCCACACTGAAGACTATACGCTTTATTTCTATTCAGAGTCCAGTTCTGTCCCTGTGTGACTGCTTGGGGTGACAGCATTCGAAGCACAGGGGTGTGTGGGTGCAGAGCAGCACTGCGAACGCCAGTTTGGGTACAAAGCATGGCAAGACAGAACTTCTCTCACTCCACCAAAACCACCACATACGGAGTCGTAATAAACACTAACTCATGCAGAAGGCTCAGCCTGAGAGCTCAGTATCATACTCATGCTTGCGAGATATTTGGAAATACCTCTGAAATATCCAACATTAATATTTCTTAAAACCAGCTGTAAAGAGTTAGTCCCCAGTCTGCTATTTAAAACCTTACCTTTCGTGTTCTTGTTAAGAAAGCATTCATCCTAAAAACCAATTTTCCCACCCTTTGTTACACATTGCATTGCAGTTTATCCTGAATAACACCGGGAATCTCCCTGTAACAAACCCTGCATGGCGGAGTCTCCCCAGGCTGCCTGTGTGCGTGTCAGCACCGTAGGCTCAAAGATACGATGTGTTTTACTGTGAGAAAAAGGATCCTTGGCTGCAGGGTCTCCTCACGGGTTAACAAATGCAAACCACTCACCTCCTTCTGCTCACATCGTGGGTTGGGGATGCTTGGGGGTTTCCCATCCCTCCAGCTCTCTGGGCAGTTTGTGCAGCTGCAGATGGCTCCTGCTTCCCCCTACTTTCACATCAGTTCTGGTTTCATCTGGGTGTCTTGTACCATTCTGTTTTATTCCCCTGGGCTGGAAATCCATCAGTGCAAATCCTTCCTTGGGTTTCTTGCTCTCTTTCACGTTCTTCTGGTGAACGTGTGTCAGGTTTTCTTTCCTTCCCCACTTCCCCTCTGGGTCTTGTGTTCTGCTTCTGACTGTTAGCTAGTGCCACATCTCACAACCACCCTAGCCCTCCGACTCACTGAAATAATTTGCTCACTCCCTCCAATTCCTCCACGTACCTGCAGTGTTTGAGGCAAGAGACATTCGGGGTCTTTTCCAGATATCTCTGGGGAAGTGGAAGAGGAGGGGAAGGAAAAGAGCTAGGAGGCAGACATGGTAATATCTGGATATTCCTGACTGCGTGCAGGTCTAAGGGCAAGCTCAGAAATCTGCTGTCTACATGCTTGCCGGTCCCATTAACAGCAAGAACCTCACCTCTGTGCCCCTGAAAGTGGACTATTTGCAGGTTATGCCACTGCTGCTGGAAAGCAGGGACAGCTGCCGGGTGACACCAGAGCACCGGGGAGAACATCGCCTGTTACTTGAGGCTCCATGTCAGTGGGGAGAGGCAAGTTTTCCCAAAATCCCAAAGGAAATGGCCATGTTGTGGTTGGGTAAAGACCATACAACCTGTAGTGGGGAGCACAGGCTGCAAAGGAAGGGCCGTGTTCCTTAGCCCCCTGATGCACCCTGCCCCGCTGCAGGTCCTGCTCTGACATCCTACAGAGCAGCTGCATCCTTGTCCCACAGCTCCATCCCAGCACCATGAACCCGTCTTCTCCCAAGCGGGAACTCAACCTTCCCTCCTGCTTGGATCCCAGTTGCCCGCATTCGTGATGGTTTTGAATAGCAGTTACATCTCCTGCTCTCCAAATCTTTGCTTCACATATTTCCCCTCTGCCATTATTTGTGGCTCAGGAGTTTCCCAGCAGCTGCTGGAGCTCAGCCACGCGCCCGCGTTCAGCGATGCTCGGCTGCCCTCTCCAGGGGAGCCCGCAACGCTCGTGGGGACATTGGCCTGCAAACACTTGAGAAAGAGGCAGAATTGGGAACCCAGAGCTTCCTCTTGGCCCCTGGCCAGGAAAAAGGGGGTTCCACCGCTCACCGGGGTGCTCAGGCACAGCTGGGACCTGCCTGACCCTTCCGATGCTGCTCAGGGCTGGGCAGTTTTGAAAGCCCCTCTCTGAATCTCATGTGTGGAAACCACAATAAAGGTGAAAGGCTGCACGGACTATTGTATAAGCAAAGGAGAAGTGGCAGGTTAGCAGCTCTGTCACAAAAACCAACGGCTTCCATTTCAGTTCCCATGAACTGACAGATTTTCCTTTGCAAGAACAAATACGAGACTGTAAAGAGCCAGTGAAAAACAAAAAGATATTTTATACTAGCCCTGAGTTTGAAAAGCAGCACTCAGCCCCAAACTATTCCCGGCTCTTACCACAGCTTCACATCCAGCAGGATACTGTGAAATACAAGCCCAAGTTTCCTTTATCTGCAAAGAGAGCTGTTCTGTCAAAGGAGTGCATGTTGTAAGAAAGCAACATTATTACTGCAGCATAGCTAGAAGCTTGTAATTTGGTTTCTGGACTCTCTTTTACAGCAAAAATTGTCCTGCCGGAGTAAAAGAAAACCATTAAAGGCTGACTTCTGTAATGTAAGGGCTTCTTGTTCCCCTTTAGCTTGGATTTTTTTCCCCTTGGCATCAGCTGTAGCTCACACAGCTGTGAATAGCCCTGGTTTGGGACCCCCCCCCCTCAGGGTCAGCATCTGGAATCAATGATCAGCTTTACATTCCCATAAAGGTCATGTTCTGCTTTTGTGTTTTTGCCTGCTGGCACTGAGCAGAAGTACAGTCAATGCATAACTACTAGGAACTAAAGGAACACCACCCCTACCGAGAGAATCTAAGAGACTACCTTGGCACGGTGAGGCTTTAAATGGCCTCTCTCTCAATTGGGTGGGGTTGCCTGAATTCAGTGCACCTGATTTTACGCTATTTAAGCCAGAAGCACAATCAGATGTAACTGAGCTGTTATGTAGGTAGTGGTGCAAGATTTTGCTGAGCTCTTCAGGACAGTCTTGGCAGCAGTTTGAATTTCTTGCCTTGCTGCCAGTAGCTGTACCAGTTCTCTGCAAGTGAATGAGGCTGAGCAGAACTGGCAAGTGGGGGAGATGACCTTGGAAGGAATGCTCTCCCTGCAGACCTTACACAGGTACTAGCTCTGGCTGCAGAGGTGTCTGGCTGGTGGGCACCCCAGGTTACTGGGGTGCAGGAAGGGCTGGGGATGCATTTTGGTGAGCTGCTAGTTCTGGTCCTGCAGTGTGCTGGAGGGAAACTTCAAAAAAAAAAAAAAAAAGCTGTGGAGGCAATGGGGTAAAGGGCTTATGAGCTTGGTCTTGCTCAGTAGCAGTGTCTCTGTCTCCAGAGCAGTAGGGAACAGCCCCTGGGGCTGCTGTTAGGACAGAGCTCCTCTGATGTGGCACTTAGTCACCAGCACTTGTAGAAAGTGTGGTTGTGCTTTGTGGGAGGACAGCGACTTGCTTGTATTTCTCTGACTGTGGTGTTTGCTGGGGCTGAGTTTGAAAACTGAGTGGCCCAGACAGGGCTGAGGGTGGAGGCACTGCTCATGTTGATAAGGTGTGAATCAGAGAGCCAGTGTGACTTTATAGTGCACTCTTAGAGGAAATGTTTGGAAAAAACCCAGACTTAATCTCTTGTATAGCCTACCTCATGTGAGCAAAGCAGGGCTTGTCTGATGAGTTTGCCCTCTGTCCCTGTAAGGCAGTGCCCGTGCCCTGGGTGAGCTGTCCTGCTGCAGAACCACCTCTGCTTGCTCTTGTGTGGTGAGGTGTGTTGAGGGTGGAAATGTTTTTTCCTGCTGATAGGATATGAACCAGGCATATTGATTTAAATGGGCTGAAGGTTCCTGTAGGCTTTTGTGACTCAGTGCTGGTGTGAATTTGAACAGGGAGCTGTTGAGACAGAAAACTTACAGGGTGTGACTCAGGAGTCATGCCTGGATGTGCTTTTGTTTACAGTGTTCAGACATCAGCTGCAATGAAGCTTCTTCAGCACAAGCCCTTTGAACCCCCCTGAGCCATAAGGCTCAGGGCTTGGATAACTGATCTTCAATGAGCTGTGTGAATCCAAGCTGTTTTCACTCCTAGTGCTGAGTTTGTTGTGTTCTGTGCATATGTATATATATATACAAATATGCATGCTGCAGTCATGCAAAGGAGATGTGCTCTCAGACACTCCTGAGCATGTAACTGGTTTCAGGTAATGAGGAGAAAGCTTAGTCTGGAGCTGATGCAACTCAGGTTCTGGTGGACACTGGCTTAATATCTACAGTTTGTATAGAAAGTCTCTTTAGGTATCCTGCCTCTGCTTTACTTAACAACAAAGTTAGAAGGAGCTCGAAGCAATTAAAGTACATAGTTTTGCTGAATTGTTGGGATGCTTGCCTTGTACCTCTACTCTGGAGAGATTAAAATATCCACCTAGTTCCTGTAGATCACTGCTGTGGATTTCCTGAGCTTTATTTGATTGAGGAACAGGGTTCCTCTGCCAAACAGAATAAGGCATATTCTGAATGTTACTGTATACTCAATACTTTCATGCAGTTTTCTAAGAAAACACAAATTCAACACATTTCCCACATGAGGAAAACTTAGGTAGATTGTTACCCTGGTTAATGTTTGGCTCAAATGGAAACATCTAACTCGTTTCAAGTGTGTCACGGGACTCTTAGTAACCCCAAGGTGTTTACTTTTTATGGCTCTAAAAATCATGTGCCACTGAAAGCTTGTCACCTGTGGAATAAAACTGGGGCAATGGTTCACTAGTGACTTAAAAAATGAATCATCTGTGCTGCTTAATTCTTGCAGCATCCATCAGTGGGTAGTTCCACTGAAATGCTCTGGCATGAATATGTGCATGGCTAGATCCATCTTGATCACAGCTGGAAGCATTTCAGTTACCGGCTAATGAAGCTCTGGGGACTTTGTCTTTACTGGAACTTCTGTGCAAATTGCTAGTTGTTGCAATGCCAGCACAGATGGAGCTACTTCCCTGGGCTGGTATTAACACTTGCTTAGAGAGAGAATGGAGATGCCAAGTGAAAAATAATAGTGGCTAGGGACAACCTTGAGTTGTTTCACTGTGGCAGCAAAAGTATGGCGGAGGCCTGAGAGGAGGATTTGAGTAATATAGATTGTACTGAAGAAATTGGCTCCCTGGGAATGTGAAGAAACTCAGTTATTGCAGTCAGTCTTGGACTACCTGGAGGAAGCAGAATAATCCAGACTGAGCAGACACTTGCACAATAGAAAAAAAAAACACATGTACAACAGGTTGTAAGAGCATGTAGCAAAGGTGTAGTGGAGCTGAGGTCATTAAGTCTGTGTTGCCACGTGGCAGTGCACAGCAAAGTCTGGTTTGGAGGTGCTACCCTGTTTAAGCAGTATGTTTGAGGGCACTGTCTCTTGGACATTGTCTTTGGCAGATGGAGGGCTGCGTGGTGTGAATGGTGGGCTTGAGCTGTGATCCAAAGAAACTAACTCAATAGTCTAACTATTAAGTAGGTATACTTTATTGGCAGCACTGGGTACACGGGGATCGCTCCCCCTATCGTGCACACCATCAGGCCTAATTGTGCAGGTTAAGTACATGTTCTACATACATATTCACTAGATTTCTGAAAAATGTTATACATATTCATTAGTTTTCTGGGAAACTATTAGCATATGCAAATAGCCTTTATGCAGGCACATTGAAGGTCTCTGGTGGTCTTCAGGAGTCCTCTGGTGGTCTTCCATGGTCCTCCTCACTTGTCTACTACTTGACCCTCCTCAGGGGATTCTGTGCAGTATGGTCCTTTACATGCTTTGATACAACTTATCCTAAAGAATGCACGTTAGTCCCTAAAACAATGCTTGTTAGTGGTCTTACTATCTAAGTTTTCATTAGTGATGTAAAACCATATGGCTAGTTTAAGCTAAATTATCTACAAGGATGAGAACAAAGGCAGGAGTTCTTATCTTTTCCGGCCCTATCTATTCAAGCAAGGCCTCTCCTTGTGCCTTTTCAACAAGATTGTAAATTTGCCAAACATTTAATTAAGTTTTGTGATTGCTTATGGGTCCCTCTGATATATCAGTCCTTGACAAGGACCAGTCTCTGACAGGCTTAATCCTTGACAAACACCAGTCCTTGGTATGTAAAGTTACAGAGATAATCAAGACAAGCTGGATCATTAAGCAGTTTGTTCTCTGTATCAATCCCCCCTTTTCTTTAAACCTTTGCAAATTCTTTTGCAACTATAGGATTTCACTACTTCTGAGAGACCATGTAAAATATTTTCCAGTTTCTACTTGATGTCTGATTTTGTCTCCCACTTCCATAATTTTCTACTGTGCCCTGACAACACCACACCAAACACTTAAGCATAATGCAGACCATCATTCCTAAAGTCATTAAAATTATAACTATAATAAAAATTTGCTTTAGCCACCCAAAATTTGGCAGCCAGGATGTTTGTTTATCCCACAATTCTTTAAATCCCCATGAGAGGTCATCCTTTGTTATCTCATGTAGTATTTTGGTCTGTTTCCAAATTTCTTCTAAGTTGGTGGAGATCCTTCCACTTTGATCTATATACATGTAACAACTCGTATTTATAACTGTGCATACTCCACCTTGAGAAGTCAATAATAAATCTAATGCCATTCTATTTTGTAGCACAATTTGAGATAAGCTAGATATCTCTAATTGTTGAGCTCTTATCACATCAATTGTTCTATTCTAAAGGTTTTCTATTACTGTCAAAATATTAACTATGGCTTTTCTTTAACTCACTCCCAACCATGGGAGAAACCATTGGACAAAACTATGAAAGGCAGTAGGCTTCTTTACCAAAGGATTCTCAACATCCCATCTAATAATTTGAAAGTGTGTTAGCACTTATTCTTTTGGTGGAGAACTATGTATAGTCATATTTGGAACCACTGCTCCCAAAGTACATGTTCCCATCCAATTCTTTGCTAAAACCTTCCAGGCAGTATCATTGCATAGCCAGTACCATCCTTTTCCTTCCGGCACTGGCCATGTTGTAGTATTAATGAAAATTGAGGTTCCAATATCTATAGTTTTGTTACACACTGTATGATTACCCACATACATCCCATTAACACAGTCAATTTTTCCCAGTCCTCTAGGTGGACTACATCTCTGTACACATGTACAATAAGGCTCCTGGGCCTCAGGACTAGTTATTTCTAACCTCCGAACTTCGTCATTGCCAGTATACCATGTGGTACTTTCCCCAAGAGTGGCCCAGGAGCGATTACTTGGTATCGGAATACCGATTAGTGAGATTCCTTTTCCCCCTTGTTCTGGCATGTGAGTACATAACCAACAGTCAGTTCTGTTCAGGATTTGGGAAACGCTTTGTGTCAAGGAAAAATGTGAGTTCAAGTTCTATCAAGCTTCATTTAAACCAAATAATAATCATGCTACCATCATGATCTGGAGAATCGCAGACATGTGGGTCCTGTAGGGATGACTGTCCATGGCCTCTCAGGTGTTCTCTTCACTCTAGAATAGTGAATCCAAGCTGGCTGTTCCTTGATCTTAATGCCAGTGAAGGTCGTCAGCAACACTTGGTAGGGTCTGTCCTACTTCTCCTCCAGAGGTTGTCCTGAAAAAATCTTTATATATACATAATCACCTGGTTTAAAGGGATGGATTGGTTGATCTAACTCTCTAGCCCTAGTTCCTAAAACTTGTTTGTTTATATTTTCCAACTGCTTCTGGAGGGATACCATGTAGTCACACAAATAGCCTACACCCAATCGGGTTAATTCTCCTGTAAATTGAAATTGATATGGTCACCCATACAATGTTTCAAAGGGACTTAAGTTTTCCTTTGTTTTTGGTTTTACTCTCATTCTGAGCAATGCCAGGGGAAGAGATTGTGGCCAAGTTAGATTAGTCTCTTGACCAATTTTTGCTATCTGTTGTTTAATTAAATGATTCATCTTTTCAACTTGCCCACTTGCTTGAGGTCTATATAGAGTATGTAACTGCCAGTCTATTCCCAAAATTTTGCTCACCTGTTGTACTACTTTGGCACAAAAATGAGAACCTTGATCAGAAGATATTGTTGCTGGAATTCCGAAGTGAGGAATAATTTCATTCAACAATATCTTAGTTACTTCTCTTGCTTTGTTTGTTCGGCAGGGGAAAGCCTCTGGCCAGCCTGAAAATGTGTCAGTCGTGACTAACAAGTATCGGTACCCTCCTTTTCTTGGGAGCTCTGAAAAATCAATTTGCCACTGTTGTTCTGGATAATTTTCTTTGCCAGTTATCCCCAGCTTTACTTTATTTGCCACATTAGGGTTACGTAAACAAATTTCACAGTGTTGAGATATTTGTTTCACCATTGAATACAGATTGCATCCTATTAATTTCTGATTTAAGCTTTTGTACAGTGCATCTGCTCCCCAATGCATTTTATTATGCTCAGTTAAAACTACTGTCCATATTAAGTTGGATGGTATTACTATATGATTATCTGCTAAATGAACCAATCCATCTGGCTCTACTTTGCCATCCAGATCTTCAATTAATTTTAAGTCTTCCTTCAAATAATTTGGTTTCTGATTTGTACTTACAGTTTGGATTTTACTGTCTGGTATTAAGGATGATGCCTTTGCTTCCACTTCTTCCGCCACTCGCCTAGCCTCATATCTGCTAGTTGATTTCCAATTTCTGAATCAGTGTTTCCTTTTTGGTGTCCTTGACAATGCATGATAGGTACCTTTTGTGGTTGCTTCACAGTTTCTAATAGTTTTAAGATTTCTTCTGCATGCTTTATGTGCTTTCCTTGAGCAGTTAGCAATCCTCGTTCTTTCTAAATTGTACCGTGAGCCTGAACTACTCCAAATGTATATTTAGAATATGTCCAAATGTTTATCCTTTTCTCTTTTGCCAATTCCAATGCTTGGGTGAGGGCAATTATCTCTGCCTTTTGGGCTGAAGTTCTGGAAGGCAAGGACTTAGATTTGATTACCTGTTGGGTGGTTGTGATTGCGTATCCTGCTTTATGTTGTTCCTGTTTTATAAAACTACTCCTGTCGGTATACCAGGACTTTTCAGTGTCCTCCAGAGGTTCTTCTTTGAGGTCTGGTTGACTGGAATATATAGCTTCCACTGTTTCTATGCAGTCATGTGTCACTGGCTCATCCAAAGTTCCACTAAGAAAAGAGGCTGGATTGACAATGTTAATAACTACAATTTCTACGTCATCTTGTTCTACTAACACTGCTTGGTACTTTAAGAATCTCTGGGGCAAGAGCCAATGGCTTCCTTTTTGTTCCAAAACCACTGAAACTGTATGGGAGACTAACACTGTTATTTTCTGTCCCATGGTAAACTTTCAGACCTCTTGAATATTGATGACTGCTGCAACAGCTTGAAGGCAGCCAGGCCATCCTTTGCTTACCTCGTCCAGTTGTTTGGAGAAATAAGCTACTGCTCATTTATAGGGACCAAGTATTTGTGCTAGTACTCCCAAGGCTATTCCTTGTCTCTTATGAGAAAACAGCCAAAACTGTTTTGAAACATCCGGCAGTCCCAGAGCAGGAGGTCTCATTAGTTCTCATTTATCAATAATCTGTAATTATATGTCCAAAGGTGACACCAACCTGTAATTCCCAGAAAGGTCCGTAGCTCTTTTACTGTTTGGGGCTCCAGGGTTCGGCAAATGGCTGCTTTTCGCTTGGTCCCAAGCTCCCGTTGTCCTCCCAAGATTTGAAGTCCCAGGTAAGTCAGACGCTGTCATACCAGCTGGGCTTTCTGTTGAGAGACTCAATATCCACTTAAACCCAAAAAATTAAGAAGATTCACAGTCCATCAAATACAGCTTTCCCTGTTGTCTTAATAGCTACTGACATCATCCACATATTGTAACAATTCCTTCATTGTCTGAAGATACCCAAGTTTCAAGCACTTTCACCAATTGATTTCCAAAGATAGTGGGGCTATTCTTAAAGCCTTGGGGTAATACTGTCCAGGTTAGCTGTGTTTTCCTTCCAGACTCAGAATTCTCCCATTCAAAAGCAAACAAATTCTGACTTTCTGTGGCTAAGGTCAGACAGAAGAAGGCATCCTTCAAATCCAGCACAGTAAACCAAACTTAGTTATCTTTCAGCTTTGTTAACAAGGTATATGGATTTGCAACTACCAGATGTATATCTTCAGTAATCTTATTTATTGGTCTCAGATCTTGGACAAACCCATAACTTTTCCTGTCTGCCTTTTTGATTGGTAGTAGGGTGTATTATAGTCTGATTCACACTCAATTAATATTCCATATTGTAGAAACTTAAATTATTTCCTTGATTCCCTTCCTATCTCTAATTTCAGGGGATATTGCTTAACTTTGACAGGTTCTTCTCCTCGTTTCAGCTTAATTACTATAGGGGCTGCATAAAAACGCAGCTTTTCCTGGAACCTCGGAGGCTCAGACTCCAGGATATACTTGATCAACAGTTTCTGGAGGTACTTCAAGTTTTGGTTCAGCTTGTATTAATGCCAAGCTTAAAATGTTAATTAGCTGGTCTTCCTTGATTTTTTTAATTCGATTTTTCCTTTTTCAAAAACAATTTCTGCTTCCAATTGTTCTAGCAAATTGTGACCTAACAAGGATTTTGGAGATCCAGGCAAATACAAAAATTTATATATTTCTGTTTACCCAATTTATATTTAAGTGGTTTTAGGAAAAAAAACTTTTTTTCCTGCTGGCCAGTAGCTCCCACTACAGTCACAAACTCTTCATCCTCTAGTATTAACCTTTGATTTAACACTGAATAGGACACTCCCATATCTACCAGAAAATCCACCTCTTGTCCTAGTTTCCCTAGCTTAACTTTAACCAGTGGATCTGCTAGGGTGGATTCCCCTGGTCCCCCTCACTGACCAGAGGTAACATTGGCTATGGCAGCTTGTGCTCCACTCAGCTTAGGACATTGTCCTTTCCAATGGCCTATTTCTTTACAATAAGCACATTGGTCTGATCTTAGGGGCTGGTGTGAGCCTCCCCTCCTTCCAATTCCTGACCCCTCCCACGAAGGCAGTTGTCCTGCTTTCCCAGTGCAGCTACAGTAGCTGCAGCAATAGTTTTTCCCAATTTTCGTCTCTCATCCCCCTCTCTGTTCCGATATGTTCTCCAAGCTTCCTCCATCAATTTCTCTAAGTCCCTTATCTCAGGCTCTTTCAGTTTCTGAAGCTTTTGCCTTATATCTTCTGAAGATTGTCTTAGAAACAAAGAGATTAACTGTTGTCTTCCTACATCAGATAAGGGATCTAAGGTAGTAAATTTCCGCATAGCTGCTCCTAACCGATCAAGAAACTCTGTGGGAGTTTCAGTCTGACCTTGTTTTACTGCATACAGACTTGACCAATTGACTGCTTTTGGTATTGCATTTTCGATACCAATCTTTATCCATTCTTGATATTTTTTCAACAATTGGTAATGATTATTGTCATTAGGGTCCCAATTGGGGTCTGTTCTCGGTACGTGATTATCTACTGTACCAGGTAAAACCCCAAAAGTTATTTGAATTTGGACCTGAGTCCGAGCAGTCTTTATTATTAATTGCTTTTCAGTTTCGGTGAAGGCATCTAACATCAAATCAATATCTTTCCAATCTGGATCTTGATTTTTAACTATTAACTCAAATCTTTTAGCAACTCCCTTAGGATCATCCTGATATCCTTTTACCGTTTTGCTCCATGAATCTAATTCATTCATTGTAAATGGTACTTTAATCCTTGCAGGACCAGTAGCTCCTATTGCCTGTATTAAGGGAGCCTGGATTATTGGACTGACCTTACGCTGGGTGCAAGCTGTAATAGGAGTAAAACCTAAATCTCTTGTGCTCGTACCTTCATCAGGTTCTTTTGCACCCATATCGTCAGTAAAATTACCTCCTATGGGTGTTGGTGGTAGTAAGGGTGCTGGAAAAACAAAATCTTCTATTCTTTCCTCAGTTTCCTTTAATTTTACACATCTTTGTCCTATACTACATGCCGAACAACATCTCTTCATCTTCCCTGTAGTCCTTTTCTGCTCCTTTTCCATTCCTAACACAAAAGGATCTTGTGGGGCCAAATTAATGCCACATTCTTTCTGCCATTTTGAATGATTTCTTAAAGTGAAAAACATATCTGCGTACATCACCTCATCCCATTTTCCTTCTCGTCTCAAAAACAACATCAATTGTAACAAAGTGTTATAATTCAGTGTCCCATTAAAGGGCCATTTCTCATCATCTAACTTATATAAAGGCCACCACTGGTTGCAATATTTTATTAAAGTTTTCCTATCCACGCTTCCACCTGGTGGTCCCCCTATCTCCTTCCAGTGATCCAAAATACAGCCTAAGGGGCTCTTTTTCAATATTCCACCACTTTGTTTACCTCCCATATTACTTGTTTTGATTTTTACCTTTTCAACCACAAACAACCTTAACTGTATATGTAGCCTGTTCCCTCTTGTCCCAGGGAGTCCAAACCCGACACTCAGGGTATTCAATCTCCTCTCCACAATCTGTTTGCAACCCCTGTTTGCACCATATGCATTCCAAGATATACAAGGGCATACACTCATTTCCTGGATGTAAAAGACACCATTCAAATACCCACATTTATATGATGCACCATACAGGGACTTTCTTACACCAACACAAAATGATTAAAACAATCAAACTAACTTGCAATTATAATGCTAACATATCAATTCAAGTTCCAAATCATCAGTGAGTCACACTTTGTTCCTCTCTGGCTGTACCCCTTGCGGAGTTACGAAACTGCAGATCAGAACTCCATGCTTGCTTTGCAGCTGAGCTGCATCTTGTTTACTCAAACACTCAACCCACAATTTTAGTTATTCCAATTTGCAATCCAAAACCAAAATCCGCAAACAATATCTGTAATTCAGTTCCAATGGTGTTTACCACATTTGGTAACCAAAAAGGTCAAAACCACATCCAAAACATAAACAAAAGCACACGAGTGGGTACCAAACTTGAAGCACATGGGGTATACAAAAGCATACAGAGTGTACCAAAATAAAAGCACCCAAACATATACCACACCAAATGTATACCAAGGGTGCTAGCTACCTGGTATGTGCCATCATGCATAAGTTTACCTTATGACTTATGGACAGCTTTTCAAATGACCAGTCCCAAAATAAAATAAATATAAAAGCATGAAGAATACCTTTACTCCTTTAGATGGTCCTTGTCTGCTCCCGCAGTGATCCAATTGAGGTGAGGAGTCCCTCCGGGAAATCCTGGGGGTACCCTAGGGAGTCCTGTTCTCAGCGGGTCCTGCAGCCGAGCAGAGCAGGTCCCATCTGGGTTGCCAGATAGTTCTTTTGAATCAAACTCAATAGTCTGATTAACTATTAAGTAGGTATTTTTTACTGGCAGCGCTGGGTGCACGGGGATCGCTCCCCCTATTGTGCACACCATTGGGCCTAATTGTGCAGGTTAAGTACATGTTCTACATACATATTCACTAGATTTCTGAAAAATGTTATACATATTCATTAGTTTTCTGGGAAACTATTAGCATATGCAAATAGCCTTTATGCAGGCACATTGAAGGTCTCTGGTGGTCTTCAGGAGTCCTCTGGTGGTCTTCCATGGTCTTCCTCACTTGTCTACTACTTGACCCTCCTCAGGGGATTCTGTGCAGTATGGTCCTTTACATGCTTTGATACATCTTATCCTAAAGAATGCACGTTAGTCCCTAAAACAATGCTTGTTAGTGGTCTTACTATCTAAGTTTTCATTAGTGATGTAAAACCATATGGCTAGTTTAAGCTAAATTATCTACAAGGATGAGAACAAAGGCAGGAGTTCTTATCTTTTCCGGCCCTATCTATTCAAGCAAGGCCTCTCCTTGTGCCTTTTCAACAAGATTGTAAATTCATCAAACATTTAATTAAGTTTTGTGACTGCTTATGGCTCCCTCTATTTGATATATCAGTCCTTGACAAGGACCAGTCTCTGACAGGCTTAATCCTTGACAAACACCAGTCCTTGGTATGTAAAGTTACAGAGAGATAATCAAGAGGAGCTAGATCATTAAGCAGTAAGCAGTTCGTTCTCTATATCAGCTGCTCCTGGAGGCAGCTCACATCTTGCTGCAGCCCAGACAGTCTGCCCATGAGTAACTCAGGGGCATATGGTGCCATAGGCTTTGGAAAAAGTAGTCTTGTGTTGAGGCCATTGAAAAAAAACTAAGAGGGTTTCAAAATCGTTATTTGAGGGAGTGAAGTAGCTCCTCTTGAAGGGATCTCAGATCGTGATGATAGGGGATCAAGACTGAACCCCAGGACTGAGTCAGTGCTGTGTCTGCAGGACGTAGCAGGCACTCGAGTGCTTCTGTACATGTTAGGGTTACTGTAGCTCTGGTTTCTTCCCCTGCAGGAGAGGAAACCTGCCAAAGGTTTTAGCAGCTGAAATGTCAAGCATGGGTAACTCTCTTTGTTTGCAAGTTTTGGAGGTTCTGGACTGCCTGCCCTTTTGATTTAAAAAAATACCCTTTGAGTTCCTGCTTGAACTCTGAATGACACAATTTACTGTAGCATTCAACTAGTTTCCTGGTGTGTTTCAGTGAAACAGTTTCTGCACAAGTACAGGATTGGCTTATCACTGCCGTTTCCTGCTCCCCTCTTGCTAAATGTGTCAGCCTGACCCCAAAACCAATTCTGAAAGTCAAGATGCTTTTTTGAAATATTTGAAAGATAGTGAGGAAAAACTGCCAGACCTTGTGTCATCCTTGATCTGAATGGAAAAGTACATTGCTGTTCTGCTCCCCAGACAAGGAGCACATTTGCAGCCAGTAAAATGCTGTTTCTAAATCTTAGTGACATGTCGTGACTTAAAAACATCTACGCACTGAGATGAGAAGATGTTTTAGCAGACATAAACACACTAAAGATAGAACCAAAGCAAAAATCTGCTGATGTGCATTATAGGAGAGTTGTTTGAGATAACTAGTGGAATTTCAAGGCTTAAGTGTTTGGTTACAGCAGACACTGTTGTCTTCTATCCAAATGAAAGTCACTAAAAGGACCTTAGCCATAACATTGTGCCAAGAAGTACAGAGCAAAGGGAGGAAAACAAATTAATCTCAGCTTGGTTTGTGAAAACATACAATAAAGAACATGAACAAAGGTCTGGGCTTAGTTATGTCAACACATCTTGTATATTAAAACATACCATGTCTTTTTCAATAACACTGCATAATGAAATACAAATTTCTTAGATGCAGCTTCTCTTTGGAGTACTTACCTCTGTCCTGTCAGTGCCTGAAGACCCTATGATGGGTCAGAACCCTGTAATACTAGGTGCTGGGCAGTAAGAAACCAGCTCTGTTTTAAATGGTTTACAGATAAAGGAGAAAAGAGTAATTTTTCCATTCCGTAGCTAAAAATGCAGGGTACCTCAATGAACTCAAGGTATCTGTCTATACCTCAAAATAAAACCTCTGAATGTTCATATGTTGTTTTTAAGTACTCCCCACTCCCTCCCCTGCCCTGGTGTTGTTTAAATGAATTAACTGCTTTCCATTTTCTTTTTTTTTTTTTCTTTTTTTTTTTTTTTTTTGGTCCCTAATGCAGTCTACATTGCTTGACTAGCCCCTCTGTGGTGGACAGGGAGCGGGATCTCTCTTAAGAGTGTGCGGGTTTCTTGTGTATATGTAATTTTCATTCAGCCTGTACACGGTAAAGGCCAAATCTCCTGGGTTTCGGTGTAAACGATCCCTTGAAGGAAAACGGTAGTGTGCGAATGGAAACAGGAACAGCAGCCAGTGCCAGGGGCTCTGCAGTTCTGAATCCCTTCCCACAACAGCAGTTTTAAACCCGTGGAAGCTTTTCCCTTCACGCATTTCCCTACCTTGTGACATAAAAAAATCCCTCTAAATTGTTTCTAATAATTTAAATTTTAAAAATTAGTTAATTTAAAGAAGTGCAGGTGTGAGGTATGGGCCCGACAAACTTGAGATACTCCATTTGGCGATCTGAAAGCTGCAGGGGATCTCTGCGGGGCTGGATTTTGCTCTTTGTTCGCTGTTCAGCGAATCCCCGCTCCCGGGGACCCTCTTACAGCCGGAGGGTGTTGTTTTTTTGTTAATTATTTTACCTCTTTGAAGCCCCAAGCGGCAGCTGGCACGGCCACCCCCCCACCCCCACCCCGCCCCCCTTTTGTTGTGCTAATTCCCGAGCGGAGGGGGGGGGGGGAGCTGGCTGCATGGCCGGGGGGTTGGGGACCGCAGCCCGGGGACCCTCGGGCCGTGCCGCGGACGCCGTCGGGCGGAGGGGTCGGCCCCAGGACAAAGGACCCCGGCCCCGGGACAAAGGGCCGTGCTCCCGAGCTGCCCTGCGCTGAGGAGATTCAAATGGCGGCCCCGCCTGCCCTTGGCGGCCAGTCTGCCTCGTTTCCTCCCGGCAACAGGCGGAGCTTGGCTCGCATTGGCGGAGGGAGTAGGGAGCGCGCTCCTATTGGCTGTAGCGGGATGGTCTGGGGAGGGGGGAGGAGGGCGAGGGTGTTATACGGCGTAGGGAAGCGGCCGCCATTTTGTGTGGGGGATAGAGGGGCAGCGGCAGGAGTTGGTAGAGCGGTTTGGGCTGTGCTTTGCGGGGGGGGGGGGTGTCGGAGAGTGACGGCGGAGGAGCAGCGGGGTCTGTTCCTAAAGGCCCGTGTGTGTGTTTCTGTGCTTGTGGGCGAACGAGACGGACAGAAGTCGGTAAGGGAGGAAGCGGTGCGGGAAGGGCAGGGCTCTGTCGCCGCCATGTTGTGCTCGCTGAGCTGTTCCATTGTTGGGGAAGTGGGGACGGGGGTTCCCGGCTCCCCGCGGGGTCAGGCCGGACGAGGGACCGGGGGGGGTGTAGGTAAGAGAAGAAAATTCGGAGACGAACAGATGGAGCTCTGGCAAGCGACGAGCTTGAGGGCTGCCCCGGTGGGATCAAACAGCAGCTTGGATTGTGCTGATGACGTTATCTCGGCCCTTAGTTTTAGTCGCAGCGAGGTGAAAGCTGAAAATAAAATGGGCGGCTCTTCCTGGAGCTTTTGGGGAGAGATGGACTGGGGGTGGTGATGACTCTGAAGAGTGACATATCGATTAAGGGGGTGAACAGATTGGAGTGCCTTAAGATGAAAATATTTTTAAAAAGATTTCAGGAGAGGACGAGCCATGGGCTAACAGGAAATTATTGTAAGAGTTAATAAGGAATTGTTTTGCTAACAAAGGTGAAAAAAACAGCTGACAGAGTAGAAATGGAGCTCTCTTGTAATGGCTGGAGGAGGGTTTGGGGGTGCGATTGGTTCCATGGGAAGAGTTGGGACACTTTGGGTCGGTTTCTGTACGCAGTAATTCTGGGTGGTGCTTTCCTGTTCTGGTGCCACAAGAGTTAAGCTGGTGAGTTCTCAAGGGGTAGTTTTCAGGGAGGGTTTCTTTGTACTCAAGAGTGACGCATTGAAGCGCTAATTCCCTAAGAGTTCATCCCAAAGTGTTTTCCGTTGTGTTTGACTTTTTTTTACCTATTAAAAAAAAGATGAGGTTCTTGCCTGCCTATTAAAATGCTTATTAAGACTATATATAGAGAGAGCATGATAAAAATGCTATTCTTTTTGAAATACCAAGTATAATGATGGAAGTTTATGTGAGTAAGATGAATACTACCGTGTCTTTTGGTTGTGTTTTTTTTTTGTGGTTTGTTTTTTTAAGTTGAAGTATATTGTCATCTTTAACAAATAAGAGACACAACTGACTATGAATTGTCTGAATTATTTCAGCTTTTTTTTTTTTTCCCAAATCTGAAAAGAAACAATTGTTTCCTTAACCTGAATTCGAACTTCATTCTCATTTATGCAGTTGGGACTTCTCCCTTGGAGCTTCTGTGCCGAGAATCCGATGTTGGGCTCGGCTACCTGGCTGAATACAGCAGATCAGCCCATGAAAACTTCTATTCCTAGCCAAAGGAAGGAGTCCAGCAAAAGGCAGCACCTACTCTTTCAGGCTTGGAAGCAAGAAAGGGGGCAGGAGTTGGAGAGTGTGGAATCTGAGAAGACAACTGAAAGGTAAATGGGGGTGGGAGAAGAATAATACACTGTAGGAGAGTCAGCATGAAGGTGCCAAGTACTGTGTGATACTATCTGGCTGGCTGCTTTGGAAGTTCCTACAAATGGCTGTTTCCCATTTGAGGTTGTTTTCAGTTCATTTGGGGTTTATTAACTCCATCTCAGCCAGACCCAATACACGGAGTAATTCTAGGACTTACCAGAAAGACTGGGGAATGGCTTTATCAGTGCAAACTTTGCCCAGATAGTTAGGTGTAACAAGCTTGGTTTAAATGTCTTCAGGATTAAATACTAACATCTTAAATTTGGCACTGTATTGGTGAGCAACATGCCTTTCACATTCTTCCAGTAACACCTTTTGCTGAGGAAAAAAGAAGTGGCATATTTAGTAGTTGGGCTGCCTGGAGGACCAGTGTTTTCATAACTAGGTACACAAAGCTGTGACTGTTCATAAGGGGACCCGGGTACAGTTCCTGAAGGATGGACTGGTATACAACATGCTGCTCAGCCATCAGCAGCAGAACTGTTAAGCCATTGTAGAGTTGGTAATCTCCTGCTTGGATGATACGCTGCATTATAATTCAGTTCTCATGAGTGTGCCAGCTAAGTTTTAGGTATTATTGGTGTCCAGTGAAGGAGAAAAAATACTACTTTCAACTGATAAAAGTTTTGGTTAGATTGATTTCAGTCCCCTTGCTTAGAATCTAAAAACTCTCTAAAATATTTGTGTGTTTTTTTTTTTTTTTTTTAAAAAAAAGCTGTAATGCAAACTCCACTGACTTTTGCCCCTGTTTTTACAGGTGACATTTAAGTTGAAGATGGGTGGTGGAGAAAGATTCAACATTCCAGTTCCCCAGTCTAGAAATACCACCAAGAACCATCAACAACTTAAAAACAGGCAGAAGAATAAAGACCAGAATTCACAGATGAAGACCTATATGAAGAAAGAAAGAGGACATGGATGCAACTCATCATCTGGTGCATGGCAGGCCATGCAAAAAGGGGGAAAGAACAATGTTCATTTCCCCAGTAATCAAAATTGGAGTCCTACTTTATCAAATCGCAATCTGTTTTTCACACCTCAAACCAATCAGAACTATGCTGGAGCAAAATTTAGTGAGCCACCCTCACCAAGTGTTCTTCCTAAGCCACCAAGCCACTGGGTACCTGTTTCTTTTAAACCTTCTGATAAAGAAATAATGACATTTCAGCTTAAAACATTACTTAAAGTCCAGGCTTGAGATGTAACTCTTCATATTTTTAAAGTTATTTAAATTTACAGGGTTTCGAATTTGAGAATTGTTATTCCTAACTCCAGATGCACAGGCATACAGAAATAGATGTTCTTGCTGCATGTAGTTAGTCACTTGGAAGAGAAGGGGGTGGAAGTTTACATTCCCCTAATGTTTTACCTCAAAACTTGTGTGCTGTGTTCACTTCACTGTGAAATAGGTATTTTCTCTATAATCAATCTAATCAAATCCTGAACAGTCACCATTTATTGTAAGTGTAAATGGGACTGTCTCCCAAAATTGGAACTGTGACTACTCTTTGGTATGGTATCAGAAAACCAGCTTCTACCTAACTTAATGCAGCATTAACTGGAAAAAGATGCACTGAAAGCTTTAGTCAGGTACTTTGCTGCTTTGCAAACTTGTGTAAAATTTGCTAGGTAAATAAAAACTCTGCAGAGCAGACCTCCACCTAGCCACTAGGTAAATCACAGATTATTCTCGTTCATACCTGTGAGCTTTGTTTGGCACTCTTGAATTGGAGGACAAGCATTTCAAGCCTGTGACTAAAATTGAGATCTAGGAAACATACTGGTGCATGTTCTTGAAAAGATGGAAGAACACATCAGGCAAATCTGTAATTGCCTCTCCAGCTCTAGCAATACTTCAAGTCAGACTGTGCCAACTAATGACATTGCATTGCCAGATGACTGCCAAAAAACCCCTGTAAAAAATCCTTTGTATTCCGATTGCACTGTTGAGTTCTAAAATACATTTTTATACCCATTTTTAAAATTGTGAAAAAGGTGGAGTAGTTAGTTAGACTGGTCTTAAATTGGTTACCCTGTAATATTGTTTTAAGTTACAGTAGCTTGTGGCAGGTATTAAAATGTTTTCATAGGGAAGACAGAGCCATGTAAATAAAATGTAAAACTTTGTAGCATATGTAAATTTATGCTGGGCTTTCCTGCACAGAAGTATTTTTAGTACAAAACTGCTGAATGTAAGATGACCATGTTGAGTACATGGCATGATATAAAAAAAATATTTTGTTTAAAAAAAATGAAAGACATTTGTGGCTGTGCCCTTGCACTTAACATACAGTGAATATGCACGTTTTACTTGGTTGTGAGCTCATTTTTAAAGTAAACTCAGTGCAAAAGAAGCTTATTTAGAATTTTTAATAAAACAAAAAAAAACTAAAAAAAAAAAAAAAAAGCTGCTCAAGTTTGAGATGCTCATGTTCTGAATGTATAGGAGAGGTGTGTATTAAATGATGAAAAAAACACTAAGGTGTTCAAAATCAAATTGGGTGTTTCACAAGAAATGCAAATGCCCCAGTTTGGGTGTTTGATAAAACTGAAGTAAGAGTTTTCTGTTTCTAAAATGCATCAATGCTACAACATAACTTTGTCCCAGTATTTGCTAGAATATGTCAACTTCAGAACAGGGACGGGGCAGTTGCCAGCACACAGCTTTCAGTGCTATCACAATTCAGTTGATCCTGTAATAGAAACAACTGAACTGTGATAACAGACTCCAAGGTTATTTCAAAATACAGTAATTACTAAAAAAGTGCTTTAACTTGAAAGGGAGTTTTGCAGATAGTGAAATGTTCTTTGAGATGTCTTTCTGTACATTCAAAATGCATTGGCAGCTGGTTGAATGTTTACAAACCTATTGCTCCAAATAAGATGGAATTGGCAGTCTTTAAACTTGTATCTTTGTGACCTGGACCTTCACCAGTGTATGAGCTGTTATCCCAGTTACAATTGTGTATACTCGACTTCAAATTGTCAATTACTAATGGTATATGTACAAATTGGAAACAACAAAAATTTAAATAAACTAAACTTTTCACCCCCTAGAAGCATCTATGTATTTTAAGATGGTAATGGAAAAAGTGGGATTACATAATTTTGGCAGCTCAAGGAGTTTTAGAAAGCTCTGACACTTCAGAATACCAATTAATGTATTTAAATGCCCCCTTTCCTATCCTTAACTGGCAAGAAACTCTTCACAGTTATCTTTACCTGGTAGAATCAGTAACCTGGGAGCCCCAGGCACAGGTTCTGTATGCCTCTGCAGGCCCAGTGTCAGAACAAGCTGGAAATCGCTTCACAACGAAAAGAGGTTTCTTGAACTACAGCCCTCTCATTTGTGCCTTGCCCGTGATCTGTGAACACAAGGCTGGAAAATTAAACACTAATGTTACTCAAAAAACCAAACCAGCAGCTGCTAAGGGGCTGGTGGGCTCTGCCCAGGAAAGTGAGACACACTAGCCTGAGTAGATGCAGCTTAAGCTTAGCCAGGTACAGTTGTGATCAGGCTCTACCTCTGACGATGGGTCGCTGGCTCAGTGCTCTGGGCTACAGGGAACTTCCTCAGGTATTCAGTGCTCGGTGATCAAATCTCCAACAGACTACAGCTGTATTAATTAAGTCAGAAGGTGCTCTCAAGTTATAGTCAAAACTTGTACATTTTATTCCCAATTCACAGGGTTATTTGCACAGATGGAACACAAAACTCAAGAAGAAAGGATGTGTATGAATAAAACATTAGCATCTTTTGATCAAACACACTACAGGGTACATAGTCTTCCCTTCCTATAATAGTCTCATCAGTAAGAGCATCTTTAGACAAATATTATAGCAATGGACTACAGACTTTTTAAGCAAGTTACAAGATAAATGGAGAAAACCAGCAATTATTAATGGGTGATTATGTCCTAAAAATGTGTAAATTTATCCCTTTGTACTTCAAAATGTTAATCTGCAACATCCCTGCCAAAAAATCAAGTAGCAGTGCTGCAATGTATATCAATCCAATTACCCTTCTCTGAACATATTTCAAGCTGTTACCCCAGACTAAACAGTAAGAAAAAAAAAAAAGCTCTTTCCAAGAAGAGAGCTCAAAATAACATTTAAATTGAAAATTTCCACTTTGAATAAAGCCATTATACTGTACATTTAAACATCTTTAAAAGACATAGAAAGGATAACATTTAGCTTTCAGAGACCAGTCTATCATAGTCCCTAATTTAAACACCCAGCTACTTAACAACTAAATTTAAGATTTTTAATTATCAGTTGGGTGCATGGACTTTTGGTGAAAAAGAAGTTCCAATAGAGCCTTCTATTACTGCTGAGATAAATCAATACGCTGCAGATATTTTGGAGCACAGCCATTACTTTCAGCAGAATTTTTACATACTACTTCAATTCTACAAATTTTGCAGGAATGACAAAATCTAGTTTACCACAGAAAAACATAATTCCCACCGTTCTTGAGACTCCAAAAGAAAGATGCCTATACATAATCTTTTGTAGCCTGCGTATGTTCTTGCATTCCAGCTGTGCATAACCTGCAGGTAGCTTGCACAAGACAGGCTACTGCTTTTTTTAGAGCAGGAGTAGGACACCTGCATCAAGGAAGGGAGATGTTATCTAGATGGGCTGTGGCTTGACTTGCATGAATGCATAAACATTCCCTGCCCTTTTGGCCACATCCTGCTAACTCGTCCCCAACTGAAAGGCCCACAGAACAGCTTCTTCACAATTTTTCCATGGGAGCAAGAACTAGGACAACATCTTTATTCATGCACTCTTGAAACATCGTGGGTTTGTGTTCGGCTTTTCTGGCTTGTTCATATACACAAGTCAAGTCAAAGTTTAGTCCTACCTCTGGGAGAGAAAGAAAGAACCATCAGAACTGTCAGATACTACATTATACTTGCAATGAATTGGATTTTCAAAACAAAAAAAAATTTAAACTGTGCTATACATCAATGTTGAGGCACACAATATAAGGACATGCTGACAATATCGTTAAGGTACAGTTACTGTTACTCTGCAGTCTCAAATTAGAACCTCAGCCTGGACACAAAGATGTTCTCCTCCCTCCTCCCCGCTGATCCAGCTGTAATTCTGGCTGGACTAACGTGAACATTAATTACAGCAATTCCTTTCCTTACAGGTTGCTGACAAAAACATAACCACACTTTCCCACGCCATAGTCAGGTGGACCACTTTTAAGTAGGATTTTAGTCCTACTTCCTATCCTTCCTATAGTCATGAAGACTATACTCATTTAAGCAAGCTGAAAAGGGTGGGGTTTTCTGCTGTTACAAGCAGAAAGCTACAAGATAATCACAGCTCATCTAAGAAAGTTTAAAGGTGGGTTTATCAAAGCAATTAAGTGCTTTTTTCCTTCAGTGGCATAAGAAGAACCAGTCGTATATACCAAAAGTGCCAGGAGGCAGCTTGATTTCTAATCGTCATCAGCAAAGTTTTACCACCTTCTAGAGAACCACTGCTGGTGCAATTTTTGATATGGCAAATATAAATCGATAAGGTGATACTAGAAATTTAGTTCTATATGAATCTTCATTTGTTGATTTTAAGTAGTTCATTACCTGGCTAATAATATCTGAATTATAACCATAGGGCAGTCCATCCAGCAATAATGAAAGTTAATGGAAAAGAAATTTCAATATATTAGACTAAAACATATGCTTATCATTCTCATTTTGTCTAGTACCCCTTTAAAAATGTGAAATGATATTTATTCAGACATTAAATGATAAATTCCTGACTTTACTGAAATACCATAGTAAGGATTTTACTCCATAAGGGATGCATAGCTCTAACTCCTAACCATGCTCTGGAGTCAAATTCTAAAGCTACAATAATTCCAGTGGATCAGTATTTCCTTCATTTTTTTATTACAGCATGTTTGCTAAATTTACAGCAAGCAGAAAATAAGCTGGGTCTTTAGTTATTTTGATCAAAACATTGATGTTTTAAAGGTAGTACACAATATTTGTTAAAAAGAACATATAAAAATACCTTTTTAGAAGCCTCTATAAGAAAGGAAATACAAAGTTTAATCCCACAACTTTCCTCTGCTAGAGCTGCACGCTACTGCTACAGTTTTAAATAGACTTTTTGCTGTTTTTAAACTATACATCCAGGAAAGTCTACAAAATTAAAGGAACGTGCATATAAATGATTGCATAGCAGAACATGAACATTAACTGCAAACAGTAAAGAAAAAGTTAGAAATACTATCAAATGTACAAAGATTCTAGGATCAACCCCCTAAGCACGTTCCACTGCCAATATTTAAAAGCCATCTGCATTTCTTTAAAGGCCCTGCTGAAAACACTAAAACCAAAACCTAAAACATTTCTCTAAAAAGGAACTTTTTGAAATCAATGTCTTTATATGCTACTACATGACAACAAGGAACACTAGGTGTTTGATGCTGGCTTTTGAAGGTAAATGGAAAAAACAATGCCAAAAGCCATTTTCATAACAAAGTATCTTGCCTTCTAGAGAAATACTGGTAAGATTACACACTGGTTTTGTTATTTTTCACATTCAATTTACTAAATATACTGTATTAGTGATAAACTAAATAGCTAGAGATGCAGCTCTTGTTCATACCCAACTTCAAACATTTGTTCTTAAGTAAAATGAAATCTTGTAACCAAACCACTATCCATTCTGAGGAAGAAGTGATTCAGACTTGCTTGACCAAATACTTTTTTGATGTGTAAAAGCAAGCCTTTGTTATTCAGGAAGAGAGATGGCTACAGTTTTATACCTATGAATACACCAACTAACCACAGGAGTCATTGGCATAAAAGTTTAGTTCTTATATACTGTACACACACAACTCGAAACAATCTACTTGTATCTAACAGCAGGAAAACTAAGCAATTTTATGGTTAACTGCTCACTAAAATTTAGAATAGATACAAAAACTGCATAAAATATACACACAACCTAATATTTAGTTGCTCTGCCATTTGTTGAAATCTGAATTTAATTTTCCATTTCAAGGTGGTTTTTACCCCCCCTCACACATTTAGTACTAGCAGCCAGGTCAAAAGCAGTGAAGCCTCTATCCTGACAAGTCACGACACTGCACAATCTCTGAATGAGCTTCCAAGACCAACTCTCTCCCCATGTAGTACATGCAATGTTAGTACCATCTCTCCAGATGGCAGGGTTAAAGAGAAATCTCAAATATATCTCTCCATAGAGCTCCAGTTACCAACCTACTTGTGTCAGTGGGCATGGAGAACACAGAAGCCTGCCTTTGAACAATGGAAACATAAAATTGCCAGTCTGCATTTCACAGCAGTCAGTGTTGCACTACAGCTGTCCAGTTCTCTGTTTATATCACAAAGTTTAGCGTTAAAGAACAAGTTAAACAGTTGGTTTAACTGTTCAGCACAAACTGGTACCAATTTCTCTACGGGTATGACATTTTTAATAGGACAATGTTGCAAGTTACGATCAATCAAGTCATCACCAATATCTAAGCATTAAAAATGCAACTCTTTACAAAAATATACATAGAGACACCACAACCAAATCAGTAGCTGCCCATGACATTTAACCAAATGGACACTCTCTCTCTCTCGCTCTCTCTCAGTGGCTTCTCAACACTGTTTTAATTTTAACCATTGTCGGCTACAGGGAAAACTGACAAAGAAAATATTTTTTAGCACTGTTGCAACATCATATTCCTGATAATTTAAGTAAACTGAACTGTGTGTAAATGAATCTTACATGCCTAAAAACAACATGGATACACTGTTAGTGGCCACTGGACTTGGGACTAGTCCATGACCTTGATCTGGATTTTGACCTAGATCTAGAATGTGATCTTGACTGTGATTTGGATCTAGCTGGTTCTTTTTTTCTCGACTCCTTTTCATATCTTGAGCTGGACTTATAGTGTGTTTTAGAATCTGTTTTAGAGGTGCCTCTAGATTTGGTGTGAGATGCAGACCTAGACCGTGATTTAGCCTTCATTTCTTTCTTGGGCTGTGACTTGGATCGTGATCTTGAATTGGACTTAGATCTTGAAAAAGATCGATTGCGGTGTTTGAACCTATCAGAATAAAGGGGAGAGAGGAGATTTGAATGTAAAAACACTATTCTTAGACATCTAGTACATTAAAAATTGTTTACCGTTTTTTGCAGGAGAAACTTTTTTTAAACCTATAGTTAAAGGAATACAGTGATCTAGTTTTCAATTTAAAGGGTGTAAAAAGTGTTTTACCTATCATTGTCCGAATGGCTTCTGCTACGACGAGGTCTTCCAGTAGGTCTACTGCTAGAAAGGTACATCAGAAAAAGTAAACGGTGACAAATACTCATGTATGTATACAAATGCTTAATAAATTATTTTTCAAGCTGTGCATTTGCTTGTAATTATTATTCAATGAAGCACAGAATCATTTCATTCAATATTTCTGATTTGATGTAGCATGCAAGGTAACTCCCACAAGTTACTCCCACAATAGAAAAAGATTATTCAAAATTTTAACAATTAAATAGTCAATGTGGTATTTCTCCTCCAACAGACTGCCATGCAGTTGAAGCCAAATACACACTACACTTACTTTCTGGGACTATACGATCTTCTATAGCTGTAATCAAAAGAACGACTTCTAGACCGTCTCCTTTCGTAACTCCGACTTCTAGATCGCCTATATCTGTCATAGTCATCGTAACGAGAAGAACTGTATAGGTTTCTCCCTTCCTTGGCTTTCATTTGATTTGGTGCTGTAAAAAATAGCAGTATTTAACATGTTAAGTTAAAAAAGATGCTCTACCTTCCCTTTAGTGACACTACTAATCCACATATTTGGTATTTAGCAGAAAGCCAAATTCCTGATTCTAGCAGAGATGTTTATGAAAAGGACAGATGAGAGACTGCTGTATGCCATTTGCTTTTTGCTGCTTTAACCACTGGACAAAAATTAATGCAGCCTTATAGGCATTACAAATCTAGGAAAAAAAAAAAACCCATAACAAAAAACCAACCAAACCAGAAAACAGTAAGAAAATACTAATGTTCCATAAAACCAGAACACAAAACTGGCTAAGGTGATTGCAGGCCACCTGGAAACTGGTGTGGCAGGCCAAACCCATGACTGAAACATTCTAACATTCCTGGATTTACCCAAAGAGTGAAAGCTAACAGGGAATTAAACACCCATTTTCTTGATTACACAGCACCATGCATTACACCTGACCCAGAGTCTTAATGATTAAAAGACAGCTTATACAGAAGCATCAATGGATGCCACACAAAGAGAAGTTTGATTCTAAAAGTACCTCCCTACGAGTATAACAATGCACATTCACTCTGTGGCTTAGTTATTAAAACAATTAAGAAGAATGAATGAACTTATTAGTCTTCTGTTGTGTTTTCTCTCAGCAGCACAGCTGTCTTTCCTTTGTATTAAATCCCATTCTCATTCAAACCCCAAGAGCATGCTCAAAGTATTTTAAACACATCATGCTGTAATGAACACTATCCATACTAAACAGCTACAATTTTTACCTTTTAAGTGCTGCTGTTTACAAAACTAAAGGTAGATTTAGTTATTTTTTGTTCAGAAACTTATTAGAAATCCCAATGTTTATATGCTGGACAGAAACTTGCCCTTCGGAGTGTCTAATTTCCATTGACTTCAATAGAAGTTAATTGTGTGCATTTGAGGGAAACCTAGACAGTTAGGTTGTTTCTTTGGTAGCTTTAACTGAAAGATCTTTAAGGTGCTTTTATTCCCAAGCTGCATGCAAGTATTACAGTCCTTGTTTAGATCAACAAGAATGGGTTAGGTTTACCAACAGCATGTTTTATTTTTATATAGTATCTGTATCTATCTATCTATATATTATCTGTATCTATATATATATATGTTAAGAATATGCATACGAGTAAGATTTAAAAGACATAAGTTCTCTTTACAATTATCTGTTCAGAAAATGAGACTTCTGTTTCACCTTGAATTGAGATACCTTGAAATTCACTTTTACCCTGCAGCCAAATAAAAATGAAGACATTACCTCAATCCTGGAAATTGGACTGCACTGGGAAATGTCAACACAGAATCACTAATATGCTTTAACACAACATAAACATTGCAATACATTAAAACTGGGCTACTCATTTTGACAGGGAGAATTTTCAAGTCAAGCTTCCTTTGCAGAAACACATAGAGCTGCACAGAAAGCTCTTAAGAATTTTCATCTAGCAGCAAGAATCAGATTGTGGCAAGTGACCGTCGTACTTAGTTATCTGTTTTTAATTAAAATGAGTCATTAATAGTTACTGGATAAGAAGCAAAACATCCACATACTATTTATATACAAGTAAGAACATATCACAACAATTAATAACACATGTGATATTGCCTGGCACTAAACATTAAGGCTAAAATCATAGTCTGATGAAATACACGCAAGGCACTTACTCTTCCGATCCCCCTGTGCAAACTGGATTTCTATTTGCCGACCACAAATCCACTTTCGATCCAAATTATGGAGAGCATCTTCTGCATCACGGACATCTTCAAATGTGGTGAGTGTTAAGGTACTTGGGAATTTGAGTAGTTTACAGATTTGGTATTTAAAATAAAATAAAAAATCAGTTATTTTCTAATTTTACGGGGGGGTGTTGGTGTTTTGGTGTTGTTTTTTTTTTTAAAGTTCTTTTGGTCACGCTACAGTACAGGCTAGTAAATTTACTTTTTTAATTAACCACCAGCTACCTGAGAACTCCTGCAATAAAATTAAAATCTTATAATATGAAAATGAACTTATCCATCAGCAAGCAGTTGCTATGTGATACTCTAACTTTTTTCTTCTCCCACTTGTACTTACGCAAGGAAAAAAACCTGGTATCCTTTTCAAAATACATTTGTTAACGGTCATTCAGTTCTCTCTGCTACATTGACTTTACTAAAATTAAACCCTAGTTCTTAAGTTATGTTAGGCATACCAACAGTAAAAATTAACATATGTCTATTAATTTTAGAATTGGGATAAAGCTTTCCTTTTTTTCACCAACTGATTTAAAGTTTACATTATGTAATGCCACAGACATGTACACAGACCTTCAACAATCTGAGATAAAAGCATACACTAAACCCCCTACACTATTAGTCAGGTCAGATGTTCAGTAACACAGACATTACTAAATTTTAACCTGTGAGATTGACCACTACTGTAATTCACACACCTTCTTCCAGCTATCTGACCTGAAGGAACGAATTGCTTTTCTTCTTGTAGCAACTCAGTTCATCAGCATCATCTATGCAGAAAATAAACTATCATGTTGTAGGTATATATACCTTGATAAACCAAGAACGAATGCACTTTCATTCAAGACCACAGTTACAGTAGCACTCACAAGAGAAATATTACAGGTTTTGTCAATGGACTAAACCAGAATCATTCATCAAATTACTGCTTACATGACAAACAGAAGAAAAACTGTTATTCTGTAGGATACATCAGGTATGACTCCTTTAATCTTGGCCACCATTCAACTTCATCTTGACCTTTAACTCTTTAAGTGCTTGTCAGAAGGACTTGTCATGAGATGCTTGGCCAAAAATGACAGATGGCTTTATCTTTTACTTTGAAAAACAACCTTTTCCCCCTTTTGTAGATAAAGCGAAGCTTTGTCTCCCATTATGGCTTGTCCTTCTTCCAGCTTTTCTTTATTTTTTCTTTTCCCAAACTCTCCCTTCTCTTCAAGCCTGATCCTTAAGAGGTCTTTGGCTTGTCTACTTGCCTTAATTGTTGAACTCTACTCTAAAGGTTCTTTCATGCTTTCTCTTTGGGGTCGCCATTACTGTACAGCTTTACATTCTGAGGCAACAACAGAGGACAGTAAATTAGGGGACAATATTAAAGAAAGAAGTTCACCTCATTTTTTATACAATCCGATTTTGATCAAGTGATTCTAGTTTCCATTTGTTAAATTAACAATGAATACCAGCCACAGTTTGCTAAGCACAAGTTTACTTACATACCAGTGACAATAAAAACGTGCTAGACAATTTTGAGTCAGTGAAAAATTTTCATTTAAATCATATAGTATTAATTTCAGTGACATAAGCAAGCTTTTATATTACTGGACTCGATTTAAGTCTTGCAAAAAGGCAAAGAACAATTGAGAGAAGTTAATCTTCAAAAATAACAAAACACCACAATATAAGTAAGACACTTATTAGGTACAACACAAAAGTAAACTGCTTTTTCATTTAGATTTGTTACCTCTTACACAAACTTGAATTTCAAACTTCAACACCCCTCACTAATCAGCCATCTGAAGAAAGGATATTGAACATAAGCAAATCCTCTGGGACGACGAGTGTAGAAGTCAAGTGGAACGTATACATCAACTATAGGCCCATAACGACCAAATTCACGGCGCAAGTCTTCAGACCTAGAACATCACAAATATCTTATATGTTTTTTCACTATTTATGGTGTTACAAAACATCCACCAAATTAAAAAATAATATTTTTTTTTTTTCCAAATCTACAATCAATATGAGTACCCATCTTTTTGGAAGCAGTTGGTAGAGGATGAATGTAGCAAAACATTTTTGGGGAAAACAGTGTTTGAGCAGTTCATTGTTGAGCTACACTCTAGGCTTTTCTAAAACACTCAAGACTAGGGATGCTTAAGATATACCCTGGCATTTTGAAATCAGTGTTCAGCATAACCCTACAATAGAAGTGTAAACTCAGAAGTGACACATATTAGTCAATTCCATGCAGGATGTACTAGCAAAGGCTGGCAGAAAGCGAAAAGAAGGATCTAAGAATTATTGTTATTCAAGTACTTCACATAACTCTTGACAACGATTTTGCAACATGCAAACATCAACTGTAAGATCCAAATAAACAGTACGAGAATAAACCAGTCACACAAACTCATTTCCATAGAATAATCAATACTTACAACCACATCAAACAGAACAAAATTTGAGTGAGCAACCACTCATGCCCTTAGGATAGCTTTCCCAAAGAGTTGGCTTTAGAGAGCTGAGCACAAAACTGTTCAATGGATCTGTAACTATACTCGGAACAATTACCATCTCCTCAACAGAGATGTTTCTTAATCACATCAGCTTCTTTACACGTATTTTTGTGTCATTTGAGGACAATAACCTGTATGAGAAAGATTGATGTAATACCCTATTTATGCGGTATGAAAGAGTTACTACTATTCATTTCTCTTTCTCATCAGCTGGGAAAGAATCTACAGTGCATAGTCAATGATGGCAGAAGAGAACTATGACAACCAACATCAAGATCTCACAATGAAACCATCTCTAAAAAGAAGGTACCACCCACCTAATCACAAGCTTATGGTGAAAGCCTCAATAGGACCCACATTATTTCAAAAAAAGTTTGGAAATAATAGTCCTCTTTGACTGTTCTTAGAGTAAAATAAACTACTGGAAAGAAAGTTTATGCAAAAAAAAATTAAAATGTTTAATTTGAAGCTATTTACGCATTTGATCACAATGTGATCAAATTCTTAATTCATTCCATTCCATCGTGCCCATACTACTGTTATTTGTTGCACAACTTGGGTGCAAGCTGCCCAGGCAGCAAGTTAGCAAGTTTGAAAACTTGTGCTTGCCTTTTATACAGCTAGACCTTACAAGGACTTCCATACAAATTATACAATAATTAACAGCATATGAATGCCCCAACTCACACATGCATTCTATACTAATACGCCCTACAAATGTTTCACAGCTGATAATAAACACAAAAGGAACACGATAAACTGCAAAACAGAAATGGAGAAATCTAGCAGCTTACTAAAAACATCTAAGCAAAAAATAAAAACCTGTGCAATACACACTTTTTAATCCTTTTAATTCCCTATGAAAAGTTATTTCACTAAGTGGCTGCACATATTTAGACCTTGTGGATTTTTGCTGCAATACAATTATTACAGAGAAAAAGCATGGTTCCCCCCCACACCGAGTGTCGTAAGAGGACACGGTACATAATTAATGCAATAACATTCCACCTGAACTGGCAGCAATTACCATACTAACGGAACCAACTACGCCACGAATTTCGCGGACACCCACAGCAAACGCGCAGTTCTCTCCCTTCTAGCCACAATCGCTGTATTTCAGAAGAGCATTCAAAACTCCAGCGGCTGCCGAGTATCGCTAAGGGGCACAGGCGGCTATCCCTGAAAGGGGCACACAAATCCCGCCTCACTCTCCCGCTGGACAAGCTCAAACGCGGGTACGAGAGTTTCACTTTCTTCCGGCCCAGCTTTGTTCTTTTCTGGACGTTGTTTTGAAACCGATCCTCGTGGAGAGGAGGAAAATAGAGCAGCATGGCGAGGAGGCAGAGGAAAATGGAGAAGGGCACGGAAGGCAAGGCAGGGAGAAAGGTAAAGCAGAAGGCGGCAGCGGGCCGGCCTCTCGCCCTCCCCGGCTGCGGGAGGGCCCCGGCGCCCCTCCGGCGGCAGCCGCCCGCGCGGCCTAGCGAGCCCGCCAAAGCCTGCGCAGCCCCCGCGCCCCGCTGGCGCCCGCCCCCACTCACCGGGTGTCGTCGGCCACGTTCCGCACGAAGAGCGAGGTGTTAGGGGGACGCAGGTAGCGGGACATGGCGGCGGTGGCGGCTGCGGGGGCGGGGGGGAGGCGCGGGGGAGGGAGCGAACGAGCGGCAGGGCCCAGGCGCTGCGGGGAGCCGAGCGGCTGAGGCGACCCTCCGGAGCTGCACGCAGCGCCACCGCCGCCCGCCCGCCGCCTCTCGCGAGACTTCCCGCGGGACTTCCGGCGAGAGCGCCGCGCGAAGAGGAAAACACGGGGGGGTAGGGGGAAAGACCGCCGGCGCCGAAACCGGTCTTGCCGTCACTGCGCATGCGTCTCTCCCCTCGCCGAGCGCGCGCGCCTGCGCAGAGCACGCCCGCCCGCCGTCGCTCACGACCCGAGCGGGAACTTCCCCGCCTTCCGGCGCCGTCCGCGCATGCGCCTTCCTCCGGCGCCGCGGTCGCGTGCGTTTCCCGCCGAAAGAGGGAGAAGCGCGCGACCCGCGCTTCTCGCGCGGGCAAGATGGAGGCTGGGCGGCCGCTGTGAGGAGAGAGGGTGCCTCCTGCCTCACGCCGTCACCTCTCGACGCCGTGGCTCGCTCCTGTGCGGTCGGCCGGCACAACAAACTGACGCGGCGGCGGTTTGGAGTGTCGGGCTGTAGGGCTCGCTGCCCGGTGCCCTTTCCCATGGCTCGAGGGATGGCTGTTCCGTGGCCCCGTTACTGACAGCGTTGTTGTGTCCCGTGGGTTTTCATCGGACAGTTGTAGAGCAGCGCTGTTTTTACTAAAGCCGTTTGTGTGATGAGAGCAACAAAGTAGGCGGGTAGAGAGGTTATTTCTTAACACCTTCATGTGTGACTCACCGACAGGTATATAGGCAGATAAATGGCAGATCTGTGAGTGAACAGTTACGGGTGATTTGATGAAGGGTTCAGTAAAGCAGCATGTCTGCCTCTGCTGGCGTGAGGAGTTTTCAGCAAACTGCCGATGGGAGAGAAAGACTTAAGAGTCGATGCAGTCCTGATGTCTGTCAGTAGCATATTTTCACTTTTTAAATGGCTGAATATGAATGAAAACTTTGGTGGGTGGACACTGCTGTTCATATCCTGGCAATCTCACGCTCAGAATTGCCTGACATTTCTACAGGTTTTGAATCACGGATGAAGTTTGATCACTGACACAGGAGCTCTATGTCAACTATATATGCCACTCTTCTGAAAAGAAGAAAATGATAGTGGTTGTGCGTTCAGTGGTCTGTTCAGGACTCTGCAGAAAAGAGAGAGGGGTCTCTGACAATGTTTTCTGCATTTAATATTTACAGTTGACATTATTCTGTACTAAGTGTGCTAGCAGCAGGTTGAGTTTGTTACCTCGTGCAATATATACACAGATCTGCTTACACAAGTTATCAAAAGAACATGAAAATCAAGCCAAGAAAGCACATGAGAGACTGAAATTATGGTGGGAGCGCGTGACACAAAGCAGTTAAATTCCTTCTGTAGACTTTCTGAAAAACAATGGAATCACCAAAGAGTGGAGTTGGTGATGGATAGAAATACTTGCTGCCAGAATTACCCTTTCAGAGCTTTTCAAATTGGGAATGAACAGTTTTGAACAAGATCCAAATAAGTTTATAAATACTCTCATGAAGTCCTTTGCAGAAAAATTCATTTGGTTTTGTGGAAAAGTGGATCCAGTACTGGTATCCAAACGTATAAAGGTTTGTCATCCAGAATGATCAATTGCTTTGAGCAATGGGGCAAGGTTTGCAATCTGATCAAAATCCTTTAGGTTTTGACTGCTTCATGTAAGGAACTGCACTGAATATTCCCCCTAAATCTGAGATGTCCTGTGGCAGAAGAATATTGTATTGCAAAGATTGGCATGGTTGTTGGAAATACTAAATCGCTGCAATTGTGAAGTAAGGAAGGTGAAGTATTCTTTTAAGAATTTTTAGTGCTTTCAAATTAAAATGGTTTAGCAACAGTTTAAGTTCTCTATTAGTTTGGTTTTAGTATGTAGTGTCTACAATCTATAACTTAAACTGCCTTTGTATATCAGTTGTCATGTGTTGAGGTTAAACTTTGATAAGGGTTTGAATAGGGAAGAAGCAAGTTTGCAAGGCAGATTATGTCAAATGAGCTGGGATATTCAAGTAGTTATTGAACCAAAATAAGACCTTCATGGTTCTTTTAAAAGCAAACAAATATATACACATTTTGCTTTAACATCATTCATATTTTATGTCATATATATCAAAGCAAATAATTGTTGTTTTGTAACAGGCTTTAGAAGTGTAGTGTTCAGAGTACTGAATGATCTCTGCCTTAGTTTAGAAGTAAACCTGAAGTGTCTGATATTTTGTATCCTACAACTTAATGATACAGCATTTGGTCATTGAAGACTTGCAGCGTTCTGCTAATTTACTGTTGGAGAACTACACTCTGTTTTGTAGTGTTTCATTGTGTAGTTAGCAGCAGTTACCCAGCAACTTCCAAACAGAAGTGTTTCAAGCTCTTATATGGCTTTTTGCAGTACCAGTGCATTAAAGCAGCCTTCTCCCTGAGTTTTACCAGTGTCTTGATTTCTGTTCTGTTGATCTTACTTATGTGTAACTCACAAGGAATTCAATTTTATCTGCAAAAGTGTACTTAGCATTAGAACTGCCTGGGAAGCAAAATGAACACAATGATGCTTGCATGGTTACACCAGTAAAACTCCCCATGAGGACAGGCTTATCCCAGAAAAAGAATATGCTTCCCAGGTTGCTTATATTATATTGCAAGTCCCCTCTTACAAACTGCTCTTCTCCTACCACAGGAAGATGTACACTCAGCACTCTTAATTGTAATAAAACACCCTCATGAGGGTTTTAAATGGCATAATCAGTCCAGCAGCTTTTTTCATGAAGGTCTTGCACCCAAGACCAATTCCAACAAATCTGCTGTGACTTAAATTTAAAAGTATGAAATAGGACTGCTAATGTAATAGTAGGATCTAATCAGCAGTGAGCACAGAAATGGTTATAGGCATGGGTCCTGTGCATTTTATACTTAAGTAGAGCCACATAACCTGAACATAAACGGTCTAGTTTACTTGAGCTTCACAAACTTGAACTGTGACAAGCAGATATTGGGAGTACGTTGCAAATTTGAAAAATGTTTAATTCCCTTTGCTCTTGTAGTGCCTCATTTTTGTTTAATTGTACTCTCGTGTACTTCAGTTTAAGAGCAGTCATTTCTGTTATTACTCTGTAATTGCTTATGACTGCTAAATACTTCATAGCTTTTAAAATATTACTGTTTCTATTCCTGTTACAGACACATGGTGCAGATAAGCTAAACAAATGTCTAATTGTTCTTTGCTTGGCTAGGTTACAGAGAAAGGGTTTTAAGAAGACTAAACTTTATTAGACAAAGGAACTAAAGCTGAATATATTCACTGAGTATGTAGGAAATAAAGAAGCATTTATTCAGCTTTTGTCCGCTCCCAAGGATTATTATGATAAATCATAATGTGCCAGTTAATGTCCAGGTTTGGTTGTCTGGGAGGCAGACTTCTGTCACTTTGAGTATAGAAGGGATCTGTAAGTGTACTCAGGGAAAACACAGTCTTATGAGAATGGGAAGTGATGCGTATGTGAAAGGAGAATAGAGATCGTAATTATTTTCTGTACTATTTTTTCAGATAACAAAGATCACGCCTTGTGGAAACTGCACTTTATTTAGGTATGTAAAGATGTCACAAAAAAGGTGATCTGTCTTTAAATTCTCTTGCTTCTTCTGACAAGTGTTACTCCACCAGAAGTCATAGTCTGTAGAAGACAAATACACGTAACTTGTTTTTCATTTAGGCTTTAGGACATCTATTTATAGCTTAGTGGCTAGAAGTTTCTGTAGTTCATGTATAAATCCATCTTATTCCACAAGAAAATACATTTACAGTACCTGCCTATAAATATGTCTATAACATTCATATCAAAGAAATTTTTTTTACAGAACCAGTTCTGAAGATGGAAAGTCTAAATATAAATGCCACCATCAACTACATTTTATCACTCTGTTTTAAGAGGTGTTATAGATACTACCAGAAAGTTCTGCTTCCTGTAATAGAAATCCACTGTCCCAAATAGTAATGGGTTCTTTTGCCTGGTGTTTTGCTTACTTAATGTTAGAAAAGTAGTTTGAGATATTAAAAAAGATCTTAGGAAATTGTATGTCCAAAACATATAACTCTAATATGGTTAGCTGTCATTCTTGTAGTAGTCTTTACCCTAGTGGGCACTTCTTAGAAGCCTGATGAGCTTAACTCTATAGAGAAAAGCTCTTTGTCAGTATCAAACAATTTCAAAGTAACTAAAGAACTTTGAAGAATTGTAGGTGGAATGAGTGTTTTGTAAATTTTCAGGTTTGACTCAGCCTTTACTGTCTTTTCAGAGGTAATGTTATGGATAACGCTAAGGGTGGAAACACTGCTATAGTAATCTAGAGGAATTTATAAGGAGTCTTTCTGCAACATGCTCGGCAGCTAAAGCCCTTCACGCTTCAGTGCCTAGAATTGGCCTCAGGGTAGTAATGAATAAAAAGATTTGTTGAGCAGGATGCATTAAATGTATGAACAATGTTTAAAAAAGAGTCATCTAAGGGAGTTGGTTTTAATAAAAACCAGGAATAATAAAGGATACAAATAGTATTTTCCACTAACTGTGGTTAGATTGAAATTTGAAAATTCTGTATCTGCAGATTTAAGCACCTGTAAGGAATTCTGCAAGTAATGCAGTAATTTTGGGGCCAGGATTTGTTTAAGGTATTGAGCCTACACTAAGAGCTAGTCAACATAGAACATTTTTTCCTTTGGCATTTTTCTTAATGTGCCATTATTTCCTAACACTTACCTCTACCATTTCATTTCCTTTAATTTCTTGCTCATGAGAGAATTTGTCTGATTTGCACACAAGCTTCCCATTTACCATGTTCACAGTACACTGTTGAAGCAGATTTAAAAATTATTAAAAAATATAAAAAATTTTAGATTTTGGAATTCAATTAGAGTAAGTAGAGGACTACATAAATAGGAAATAAATGATACTGATGTTTCATAACCACATCTGCTAATTTAAACTGGAGACCACAGCATTTTAATAGGAGTTTTAGAAGAAACATTTCTGTTTGTTGAAATGATAGAAATGTATGCTAATGGAAATGGTACAAACAAGTTTCACTCATACACAGAAACTGAAGTATAAGGATGAATAAAGAGATGCACCCATTCCTGAAATATATTACCTTTAGCTTTCTGCCATTCATAGTAGTAATGTCGGCCTCTTTTCCAAGCGTAAATGAGTTAGTTACAGATTGCGTGGGTGTTTTTGATGTCACAACAAAGTCATCCCCTTTTTGTTGTATTTCAACAACAGGCTTAATATCTTTGGCGACTTTGATAAGGTCATCTGGCAATGCTGTAATAAAGGCAAAAAAGGACTTTTTATGTTATGAAGTAGTGTGTTGATATGAAATAGCAAATTCTTTTATCTGATAAAGGTGCAAAAGATAGAAACTAATAATAGTAAGTGATGCTCAAGTTAAAAGACAAATCCTGTGTTGGATTCCTCACTTCTCTATGGGCACATTGTTCCGTTCCATCTAGTCTGTATAGATTTTGATATTATATTCATTAGTCTTGTGTCAGAATATGTATTGTTTCTTTCAGTAATGTCTTGCCATGTGATGACATTTCTCCATGACGAAAACCATGTGCATATTATTTTGTTTCCCTCACCTCTTCCAGGGAGAGTGGAGATGGGGGTAATCAGTCTAGTCAGAGCTGCAACAGTGCAAGTAGCCTCAAACTACCTTATCAGAGTGTCTGTAGCATGATCTGAGAGTATCATCTTTAGCAGTAGAGATTGGTTCAGTTATTATGCTGTTGGACTAGGCTTTTCAACTGTAACTGAATTTTATTCTACTGAATATCTCTTACATATTCTTAAAAACCCCATGTGAATGTTTTGTCAAGATTGTCAAGAGGGTAAGTGCATTTTTATTAATGTAGGCTCCTACTAAGTCATAACCACCAAGTCTATTCCTTACAGATTACTAAACAGTTATCACGTATGTTAATCACTAGTGCTGTAGAAAGTGCCTGCACTACTAATAGCACACTGGAAATCTGTATACGTCATTGACAACTTGTTTCTAGTTGAATATATTTATAAAGTTATGTGTTAATCAAAACAAGTTGGTTTCTGATATACTTCTTTCATGAGGGACTTATCTAATGTTAAGATAGGGATTTGGGGGTTATCTGTAAACTTTCTACATCGATTTGTACGATTTTCAGCTTCTTTTGATTTCCAAATCAGACTTAACAGACTTACTTGGTAGGGGGTAGTTTGTCATACAAACAAAAGAAAAAAAAAATAGAAGTACAGTAATAAAAGATGTCATGCAAATTTTGTGTTGCAATCCAAGCAAATGATTTCAAAAGTAACTAGAGACTTACCAAGGGCTTTCAGAAACTCTTCATAGTTCTCTTGAGCATAGACCTGCCAGGTTCCATTGAATGCCATTATGGATGTTATAATGCAGTTTAGGGCAGTGATGCTAGCAGGAAAGTGAGGGCTCTCCCTGGTCATTCAGATGCTATTTATGGAAAGGGAAAGGCCAGCCCAAATGGTGAGATGACTGGCTAATTATTAACTGTGAAATAACAATTATTAATCATTTATTTGTTCTTAATGATGATAACCTCTAGTTCATTCTGCTTTGTAGAAAGTCTTACCTTGACCAGCTGGTTTGGGATGTTTTGTTTATTGTGGGTTACTGAACTTGGGTAATTATTCATAATTGTTGTGAAGTGTTGTATAGATTAATTTGTTTTCTTTTGTTCACAACTTCTATGTTTAATACATTTTCTGTGTCTTGGATAGAATTCTTCAAATAAAATGGCATAATTTACAATAGATGCGAGGTAATTACTGTCTTACAGCAGGAACTTCCTAATTATCACAATATTCTCTACTGTGGGCACTTGAACCTTAAAATGGTGGGAATAAAATCCACAGATATTTTTTCCAAAATTGTGGGCCTCCAGTTGCTGGAGGACAGGGAAAATCATGTTGGAGTGGGACAGTCAGTTATGGCTTCATCCAGTAGATGTCAGTAATGTGCATCTAAAGCTGTTTTAAATTCAGGTTTTGGTGGTTTTTTTTCTTTTTTTTTTTTTTTTCTTTTTAATAATCACTGCATACATAGAAGATTAAAGGTAAAATCAAACATGGAACATTGCTGGGAGACTGAAATGAAAGAAGTAAATAGGATATATTATTTTTCTTCTCACCAACTTCACCAAGAATTCCTCACTCATTAAAGCTATTGAGTGATATTCCTTGCTGTCTGTGCAAGCATGACTGTTGATTTTGGAAGACATTCATTAGATTATGTGTCTTGCAATTATATTGCTTAATTCAAATAGAGCCTGTATCCCAGGGGTAGGTGACCTTTCCAAGTTAACTTTTATTACTCCATGCTCGACAGTAAATCATCTATTTAAGTAGAAAACCAATGCTGAACTTTTTCTTAAAAATTTACAATTTGTTTTTCGTATGTAATTTTAAAGAAAATTCACACACAAAGAGCCAATTTTGTAATTACGTTTACATATGATAATACCTAAGTAGCAAGGATGAGGTACTGATATGAATAAGGCCATATTTATGTGTGGGCTGTAACACACATGGCTCTAAGAGGTACATGTTTATATTGGAGTTATTCTAGGACATGATTCATGTGTTTTACTATAGAGTAATGTTCATGATGCCATCAGAAGGGCCTGCTTTTCTTCATTTACTGTGAGATGAATCTAGACAATTAACTAAGCTCTCACTTTTTAATATTATTAAATTTAATAATATAAATTGTATACATTTAATTTAATTTTAAGTAATGTCTGAAATGTAATTGCCTTTGGTCAAATGATTGGCAATCCTGTAGAGGGTTGCTGTGCTTATTTACGATGACACTGGAAAAGCAGTGTCCCTCAAATAACTGGAAAAAGTACTGCTTTTGTGAGGACAGTTTATACTAGTTTGTGGAGCAAGGTGAGATGCTATTTCGCTGAATAAATGCATTTAGCTGGATGATTGTATTAGGAATACAATCACTTTTTTATCTCTTACTGACACAATTTTACTGGTAGAAGCTGGGAGTGTAGCTGTGGCTTCAGAGCAGTTGAGAGGCCACACTTTTTTCAACATCCAGAATAATCTAACATAACTAATAAACCTAAAAATCTCTTTAATTCTTAAGGATATAGGTGTCCAGTAGGATCTGAGCCCACCTCTGCAGACTTTCACTCAACCCTCTTGTGTAAATTTATTACTGTGTGTCAGTGTATATATAGAAGCTCAATGTGTTCCTCTGTAAAGAACCAAACCTTGAAAATGTTACTGCCTTGTTTTGTTCCCATATGGCTTAGGTTTGTTAAGGTGCATGCTTCAAGGCCCTGATTCAGCACAGTACTCAGGAAAATTCCTAAATTCCCATACACACACAGGTCGACTGATTTAAAGACGGATGTACTTGACAACAGTGCTGAGGTGTCACCAAGAGTATAAGTTTAATAACACACACACACAAGCATTTGTCAGCTATAAGATAAGCAGGAACATGTAGTGATTTAATAGAAAAAAACTCCACTGAAAGCCTGGTTCTCATATGTGAATCCTCTGGTATTTCCCACACCGATTTACTAGGAAAGAGTTTTTCTTTAAGGTGAACATGCATGTGTACACACGTGCGCACATGTGAGAATTGTTTTCTAACAACTACCAAAATAAAATACTAAAATACTACTAAAATAGAAATAGAGACATGACCCTGGATTTTAGGGCAGAGACACTGAAAGGAATCCGAAGGAGTTAAATTCCTTTTAAACTCAGTGAGACATAATTGACTAATTCATGTGGGCTTTTTCATTATAATCCCACCTGGGACTTCCTCTTCTTCCATTCCTATTGGTATATCTCCATGCTTATAAACACTGATAGTAACCTGTCCTGTTTCAGAACCGTACTTATTCTTGACATAGATGCTGTATTTTCCTGTGTCTTCATTGCAGACTTTCTCTATGGTAATTGTGACAACTGTCCCCTTCACATCCATTTTGTAACGATCTTTAAAGACGATAACCTTCTCATTTTTGAACCAAGTGATTTCTGGATAAGGATCTCCAGATATACAGCAAGTTAAACACAGGGTCTGTTGTAAAACAGATAGCAGAAATAGATTATGAAGATATAAATAAGTAAGGAAATTCAGTTGATGAGAAATTAAGAAAAATATAAATAAATTTTCTTAGATTTTCAATAGGCGAGATTCCAGGACTGCCCATTCCTTTTCCTGATACCCTCCAGTATAATCAGGATTAACCTGACCAAATTCACTGGGCCTGACTCATATTTGTGCTACTTTTTATAGCTTTCTTACACTGTAAAGTGACACTTAAATAGGCACATGGTGAATTTGCAATTACTTCACAGGATTTTTATTCTGCCTGTGTACCAGTAAAGGGGAATGTGACTCAGAAATGTAAGCAGCAGGTTGATATGATGGGAAAATCAGGTCCAGCGCTTAAAAGGCCTTAGTCTAATCCTATGAAATGGGAAGACAACAGAAAGAATCTGGCTGTGAAACAGACCTAGGAAGCAGTAACATCCAACACCTGCCAGAAAGAGGTTCTGTGCCACAAAGAGCACCTATATGTGCAGAAGCACGTGCATGTTTGGAAGCACCACCAACAATGTAGGGGGCTGATAAAAGTATTGTGGAGGGTACTGCTTCACGCCTTTGGCAATTTACAGTAGCTCAGAAAAGCTCCCGGGAACATACAGGAGGGGAAAACAAGTAGTTTTCTCCCCATCAGTTATTCTTCTATATCTGTGCAAGGGCCAATTATACAAACAGTTACTCAATGTTACCTTGTCCTCCATGATAGTAGCAACATCTGGCAGACCTTGAACAACTCTGGCACGACCTGGGAGTGAACAAATATGACCTTTTAGTTTTCTTATCAGCATACCACTTGGCTTTGTTTTGCAGAAGGAAGGAAATTAATTTACTTACACTTTTCTGCTACTGCTGCTTCCCTGAAAGCGAGAGATAAAATTATAGTGGTTTTATTTATTAGGCATTGTATTCTCAATACAGAATATGACACTCAAAGTAGATTTAGCTGTGAAAATATTTAGGCAGGAACTTACTTTAGCCTTCTGTGCTCAGCCAGGGCATCTTCAAAGGCTGCAAGGAATGAAGAGGTTTTAGGGTAAGTTGCCGTTCATTTCATTTGACTTAGTAGATGTAACATAATGCATCACTGTTGGAATTACAGGTATTTGTGCACATAGATATGTATAATTATCATCTAGACTATATCTGCCTTAAGGAAATGTGACTTTATTTATATACTATTGAAATAAGTGGGATCTAGTACTCCCTTTCCAAAGAGAAGTCCAGAGGAGGAAAGAATCCCAACTTTGAACAGTTTGGAAAAGTCTTTGTAAACCTGAAGCCACATTCTCTTTTCCAAGATGCCACCTGTAAGCTCTGTTGGCCTGTGGAGGAATTGGACACATCCCAGGAGCAGCTGCCCTCCCACTCATCCTTTTCTCAGGATTGCCTTACACTATGGCAGCAAGGCTCCCTAAAGGCTTCAAGCCTTTCTGCTGTGCACTTCTCTCCCCGTGTTACATCTGACTTCTATGAGCACTTCACTGTCGTTCTTAACCCAATTTCATAGTGTGCTGTTATGCAACTGTGGCTCCAGCTCAAATAAAGGAGAGAGGAATCACTGCCCATGATCTGAAGGAATCTTGGAAAGCAGCTCAGGTATCTCATTCCTATGATGGTATTGTTTGACTCAGCTTACCCTGTCCAGACAAGTCAGTTGACAGTTTGCGAGAGTTGTTCCCATCAAATAACTCCAGGGTGTATTTTCCCTTATCTGCATCTGTTGGGTTCAGTATGTGAAGCCAGATCTGATTCATTGTGCTCCCAGCTTTCAGTCTGTCACGGCTTTCCAGTTGTTTTTCCCTAAGTAAACAAATGATACCATTTCAGTAGTATTTAGTAGAGCTGTATAAATTAGAGCACTAACTTTTTTTTAGACCTACACTGCTTAGTCTGAGAGGGTGGGAGTCAGGACCTTACTGTTAATTTCATGGAGAGTTACACACTCAGTCACTTTTGAAAATGTCATGGGACATCTAGCTGTGCTTTTAGGCAGTTTGCCAAAGCTCTACAAACTCTACAAAAGACCTCTTAGTTCTTATTTAGGAGATTAAATAGGATTTAGATGTTGAATATTTGTAAGCATTTAGCCCTTAAACGTTAAAAATTGGCCTCCTTATATACGTGCGTAGGTGGTATCTAATAAAACACCATTTCTCTATTTTGTGAAGACATTATGAGGCTAAATTAGCTAGTGTTTGGAAAGAATTTTATAATGTTTGGGAATATTTGTATTCAGAGTGGGGGAATAGAGTGGTTTAGGGAAGTACAAAGTAGTAGAAATAAAGACTTTGAAAAAAGTAACTTCTTTTCCTATCTGTAACCAAGGTGGCTGTAACTGAGCAGTACCTTAAATGCATCATTAGTATTCTAGTAAAGATGATCACTTACAAATATTTCTGCAGTGCTAAGATAAAAATAACATGACTGCTTACTTTGGAATTCCCAGGCATGTTTCAGGATGCAGAGTGAATTGTGTTTTTCAGCCCTTACTCAGAGAGTTCTACCATTGCCTTAAAAAGCTATGGGCTCAGGCCCAACATGTTTAATTTTGATGATGAACAGTTACAAGCAACAGTACTCCAGAAGCCTTGCAAATAACTTTTGGGGACTTACTTGTGATACCAAGTTGTTTTCATGTAGTCTGTGTAGTACTTCACATCTGTGTAGATTTTGATGCCTTCTTCAGTAGGTTGAATTTTCAGAGGTGTAGCAGAAAGAGCTAATAGTATAATTGAAAGACTGAAATTGAGGAGGATGTTCAAGAAAGCACAGTTTTACATGTTGTGCAAACAAAATCCCAAGCAACCTATTAACATTTCTCTCTGGAGAATGTGGCTAGCTGAAAGTAGGATGGCATTCTACCTCTTGGAGACACTGGATCTTTTAGCAGCTGGTAGAAAAATGTCTGCATCTCTTCTAGAGACTTGGGTCTGGAATACACATCATAGATAGGAATAGTACAACTTGGCCAAATTCACATAGCAAGTGATGTGAGAAGGAGCAGGCTTCTGGCATGTAAAGGTCACAGAATTAATTTGTAAGTGCAGATGGTTTTATGTCCCTGGGTTTATTTAGTGACCATCCTCCTTGACAGTTTGAAGGTGCTTCCAACACTAAGCAAGAGTAAAGGGGTGGTATTGTCCTTGATCCAGGGACAGCTCCTGAGCAGTTTGCTCTGATCGTGACACCCCACCTTTCTCCCCTGCCATTATTACTGTGTCAGCTGATGAGAAAATGACATACCACTGATCCTACAAAGCTCCTTGAGAAGGTCTTCAAAGGCTGCAAAGACACAAAGATTTAAGTGTCTATAAATACAATATTTACCAAATCACATCTGATCTACCAACTTAATTCGATTATGTTTAGATTATATTATATCTGGTAGTTAATAGTTGTCTTTTTCTGTTGCAAAGCTTACTTGGAATGGATTTTTTGCCACTGACTCATTTATTTTTAGATGCTGGGCATTTCTTACTAAATTTAGATGCTTCTGTCTTCCTTAGCACTCAACATGTGCAACAGACTGTCTCACAGAAAGCAGATTTATGTATCAGATTTAAATGATAGATTCCAGATGTCAGGGTAGAATTTAATCTTGGGAAGCAGAATCTTCTGACTGATGCTGAGATGAAGTGATTGAAACATTACTGAGCTTTTAACTGTGGTGCTTGACAGAATTTATAATGAGGTCATAGCTTGATAAATGACTATATATGTAAATGACATTAGAATGTCAGACCTGCATATTTATTTTCAATTTCCAGAGCATGTTCAGAAAACTGAAAAGTGAAGCAGGAATCTGCAGTAACATATAATTGTTTTTCCACCTGATGTTGTCTTTAACAACTATGCTGTCGCTGTAATTCAGGCTAGAATTTTTGTCACTGGTGGGGGATGCAGAGTGGAAATGGAATTTTGTTCTCCTGATGTTTCAGAGTACTGGCTGAACTTCCAGGAGTGAAAAGTTGTCTGTGGATTATCAAATGAAGTACAGTATGGACAGATGCAAAAAACAGCTCTGAGATCAGATACAAAGGACACTTATTCTGTTCGTTGGGTTTGGTATAACTCTTGCAGAATGAGACTGGTTTACATAGTCCATTTTATGACTCCAATCTCACATGAAATACTTGTGATTTTTAAAATGATCAGCATATATACATATGCTATAGTAGATCAGGAAACTCTTTAAATTTGACCAGTAACTTTTTATGCAGGTTTTAATCCCTATAAAAGCATGTAGGTACTATGGTAATTAACAGTGTGGTAGAAATTTATGAAATTTGTTTTTAAGTCCAAAATTAATCCCAGGCAGGGGTGCGAATGCATATTATTGCCTGATACAAGGTTCTCTTACCTCCTTTTGTGAGGTCAAGTTGGGTGTAGTCCTCTCCTCGGTCATCTGAAACGAGTGCTTTGTATTGACCCTCATCTGCTTTGGTTATCTAGCAAATACATATGCACATATGCAATATTTATTAAAAGGAAACAAGCAACAAACCCAAAACCACCACCACCACCCCCAACAGAAATTTCACATATCATTGAAATAGGGCAGGATTTGGAAAAGGGGGAAAAGCTGAGATTTTCTCCTTCCCTCCCAATGAATTTGGCTGGACGGATAAGAAAGGAGGGCAAAAAAGGCAATTAGCCCCAGAATCTCCTTTGAAAGATTAGAACGGGCCCTGGTTCATTATGAACGGGTATGTTGTCAGTTACGGGGAGTCAGTACTCAGCTTTTGCCTCAGTCACTGTGTAGCACCACTGGGTGCCTTTAGTGGTGTAAGGTACAGGTCTGTCTGGGACTCTGTGATGATGAATGCCCACTGCTCCATAAATTTTCCTCATGTTGCTTTGCCAATGCTCTTGACTTCCAGCCTGCAGTGTTCCTGCTGGTCCTCAGACTTGTGTGAGCAGAGATTCCCATTCACATACATTTATCTACTTGTTTTCTATAAGTGATACGGCTGTTTGAAATTAAGATGAAAAATCAAACCCAAACAAGATTCAGATTAGCCACGCAGAGATTGCACTAAAACTCTTTACTGCCCTGTCACGCTCCCTTTCTTCAGCTGTATCTTCTCTGAGGCAGAGTTAAGATTACAAGGGGCATTACATCAGCTTGTCTGGCCTTCTCTATAGGTCAAGCCATAAAATTTCATTCAGTTACTTCTGTAATGAGCTCAGTAACCTTTTTTTTTTTTGTTACTAAAGTTCATCTCCAGAATAGGCAACCAGTCCTGATGAGAAAACCTGAAAAGCCCACACTTTCTTTTTAGCCACTCAGGACATGTTAAACTTTTAACAGACAATCACTGTTAAAAACATCTTATTTCTAATTCAGATCTATCTGACTATAATGTTAAATGGTTTCTTCTTTCGTGCTTTTCTCAGCGTTTGTTCAATTTCTTTCATTTAGTGGGTACTACCCAAAACACACATGGAATGTTAATAAGATCAACCCATATTTTTTGCATTTTCATGTGATCTCCAAAGCCTCTGAGTTGTTTTATGTTTTTCACCTTTTTAATACGAAGAGTTCCTATCCCAGTCTGTGGATCAAACACACCACCTGCTCGTGCTTTCTTATTGAAGAACCATTGGAAGCTGGTGTCCTTTCTCAGGTTTGTTGCCTGTTTGAAGTCAACATTTAGAAGTCAGGGTCCCAAATGCATGTTATTTCTGAATGGCTGGATGTCCTTCTACTATGAAACATCACTTGCCTTAGAGGATTGCACCAGAATCTTAGAAACTTCTTTCTTTATTAAAATTTCTGACCAAAATATGCTATCTCTTAACTTTCATTGCTCTGCAGATAAGCATTTGGATGAGCACTGTTTACACCGTTCCCATAAAATTCACATCTAAAATTTAATGCTAAAGGAATTCAGACCGTGCAGTTGCATCACATAGCTGTATGTACCTTGCAGGTAAGGAGTACTTCACAGTTCTCGGTAACCTTGCATTTCAAGTTCTCTATAAAATGTGGACCTGTAAAAGAAAATAAATGTCTTTTGCAATGCATTTCCACACCTCTCAAGTGTTCTTTACAGAAATGCCTCCATCTAGTGGTGAATTCCCGCAGTGCGGTCTGTAGGGAATACCTCATGCTACTGAGTTTTGCATGCAATAGGCACCACACTTTAGAGCATGTAATTATTGCTGGGTTTGTAATGTCCTTCGGTAACGTATCTTCGTTGAGGAATTCTATCTAAAAATGTAGTTAATGATGCTGCCTAACCAGTCCTTATAACTCCACTTTGCATCAAGTCAGTGTAGGAGCTGAGAGATATTTCCCAGGTAAATTGCAATAGAATAGAAAAGCCGTATACTTTCTGATTTTCTTCCTGATTCTGGAAGGGCAAACTGGAGGACAGATTACTTTATATACACTTTCATATTATACTAAGCATCTCTGAAGACAGGAGACTGGACCTATACTCTAGTGTGGTATCACAGTTGTTATTAAGTGAATACTTTTATCCCTGCTAGAAGGGGATCACCTTTCCAGTTGTAGTATTTTTTCTCTGAAACTGTTTTATTAACTTCATTTTTCATTAATGTAAGATGGGAGATAAAATGGAAGTGGAATGTATGGTTCTTTTTAAACTTATCTAGAGAATCCTGTTTTCTACAAGGAAAGTGAGTGGATCTTAATTACACGGTATATATTCAGCTTGGACAATTTTCAGAATTCAGTAATGTTCAGTGTTACAGCACTGCTGCAGAAGATCTATACTGAGGATTGTGGCTATCGTGGCTAAATTATTTTGATTTTTAAGAGCAGGGTAGGGTGTCTTAAAATAAGGAATCTTATCCTAGTCTATTAATCAGCTTAAATAATATACTTAAAAAAGATAATAAAGAAAAGTATTTTCAGCACTCATAGCTTTGCTCTGGTTTTGCTATCTTGTTGGCATAATTCTGGCAAGTCATTACCTTCAGCGTATCTTACCCTGCTTTTTCTTCCATTCTCTCCGTTTTGCATCAGCCTCCTCTGCAACTTTATCAAAACCTATGAGAACAGCAATGGTCAAAGTCAACAACCCCCCCACTGTTTCTCAGTGTAACACTTTAGAAATTTCTGATCACAAAAAGTATTATCATTAGAGCTGTGATATTTGTTTATAAGACATCTCTAGTGTATGAGTTACCTCTGGTCCCCACTGAACCCTGAACAGGTTAGTGCCATCATCCTTTCATTGTACTGCTTGCTCAGACCCTAACATTTATTTTCCTTAAAACAAAAGAGTCTCTGAAAACCTGACTATTATGCATTTAGGAAATGCAATATGACTTTTGACCATACAAAAATGTAGGCTAGAAACCCTGAAATTAAAATGTTCAAAAAGTAAGAAACACAAAAGAAGGCAGAGAGCATAGAATTTGCCTCTGTTTTAGACAACCGCATATAACTTTAGTTATCTCTACTTCCTTCATTGACAGTAAAGAAAAATGGGCACTTTTAGAGCACAATTCACCAAACTGATTTTATATCCTGAACTTAGCATGTACTGAATCACTCTGTAAAACTGGCTGTTTCTCTCCACCGGTTGTAAAGAGAATCAAGTAGACTTGACATTTTATAGACACTTTCCATTCAAAAAGTTTGGAAGCTTTAGAAGGTCACTTGAAAGCAAACTGTTTGCAGGAACTGAAAATAGAGATAGACACTCTATGGGGAAGTATTTGAATGAGAATCTTGTTACTTGCTATTTTTAAATTAAAAAAGGGTCTCTGTACTAGCATATACAAGGACCCTGTATGTTTCATGTTCAGCTTTCTTTGTTGCTTGGACTTTTCCTTGAGTACAGTTGACGCTGGTTTCTTTATTGCATTCAGTTTAATGCAATTAACCAGCTGTTAAATACACTGAATTTTCAACCTGATCCTGTCCTGTGATAAATGAATACATGTAGTAACACATCATACAGTTTACTGCCAAGACACAGTTTGCCATAGCAAGATAATATGTAAAACATTTGGGAAAAAACCCTAAGCATTCCACTGGATATTTTGCTTTAGCAGACCATTTTTATCATCAAGGACCCTATTTATAAGACCAAAAGCTTCAATTTATGTTGAAGAGAAATTCATATAGTTTCTTACATGATTCCTGGTCTTTAGACGTGTGCTAAAATAAATATTTGTTCTCTCCATTCCCTGTGTGCCATTATAACTGTTGGAAATACTTTAGGGCCTTAAGTGCCTAGAAAACTTTCCACTGAGCATGGCAGTCTATATTTGATCCTGAATTTCCACTTACATTCATCCAAAAGGACTAGGGTGAATTGATTTTTAGCTTTTCCATCTTGCAGCTGGGCTGTGTATGTCCCTTTATCATCATCACAGAAATTCTGGATTATCAGTTCTACGAGACCTTTTCCTTTGACAAAGTTTATTTTATGTGTCTGTGTAAAACAAAGGAAATATGATAAACTGAATAGTTTTTCCACAGCGGAACTGTTCCAAGGTCAGATCCTGGTACAGCATCTTCTACAACACTCAGACATTACAGTCCTTTTATATATGTATCCTTATATACTTCCCTCATCTTATAGGAGTAATGAAGCCAATGCACTCTGATATTCTGTATTCTGGGATTCATCTATTATTTCTTTATGTACATAGGTATGGTAGAATTGCTTACAGCAGCACTTTTGTCTGGGAGAAAGTTTCTGTTAAAACCACATAACACAATACATTCTTTCTTGGATATTACAGACTTTTCAGCTAACCAGAATCTGTATGAGTTTTAGTATAACGGAAGTGTTGCACTTAATTATACATCTGTGGCATGTAATTGCGTATTTGGGCAATGATGAGTAATATTGCCACCCTCTTGACATCATGCAAGCACTACTGAACCTTTTACACATACACCCCAAAACCTGCCAGATGCTTAAACAAAAATATCATAATGATGCCTTACCGCCTTGTTTGCTCTAAGCAAATATTATCATTGCGAAGAGCTTGACAAATAGTTTGTAATCATGCATAACAATGTCAGTTTTCCAGTGTAGAAAAGACGGTTCTTAGAATAGACAAAGCCCTTAATAGGTTCGCTACACATTGCTGGTTCGCCACACATTGCTTTAAAAAACCCCAACATCGCAATAACAGCTCTGAAATTCTTTGGCCTAGTCCTATCCTTTTGTTATATCTTTTCTTTTTGTTATCTTGGCATTGCTACACTGCATTTAACTGACAGGCAAATGATTTATATTGTTCTTCATTCTCAACTGTTCTCCCCTCTGGTCCCGTCATTCCAAATACTTTTAAAATGTTATAATATTAACTTGATATGGGAAGACAAGGAAGAGGCTAGAATTTTTTTTTAAATGTATCAGAAGGTTGGAGGGCACTGTAACACATGATGCAGTGTTACTTCCAGTGCCTCAGACTGAGAAATAAATCACTTTCATCTGCTCTTAGAATTCATGAGATTAATCCGTATTCAGTTCAAAGAGATAGGGTGGAAACCTTGCAGCTTTGCTTGGTAAAGCAGAAGAAAAATATCCTGTCTCATTGTGCAAGATGGTATTTCTTTAGCATCCATTGAAATGAGTCAAGTTTGTTCATCCAAGACAAAGCTCTCTGTCCTGCACAGGTACATTTGTAGTATCAGACGAATTACACGCGGCTGAGGTTTGTTGTCAGAAAATTCCCTTATAAAAGGGAAGTCTCTGCTGTGGCAAGATTGTCAGAGGCAGCCTCTCAGGAAGGGGGGATAACAGGAAAGCTGGGTAAGGAGGGGATGTTCAGTATTACCACTGAAGGTTTTGCTGGCAATAGCACAGAGGAATATTACACTGTCTTTAACTAACAGCATCGATGCTGTAGCCTTGCTTGATACTAGGACTGGACAGCTTGAGAATCAGACAGTTTGGCTTTCTGTTTATGCACAGTGGAAAACCAAGCGCTAGAGTCTTCCAAAAACATGTATCAAAATATCTGATGGGAATTTAGAAAACTGGGAATGTACCCATTTGCTTTATCTCCCTGTTCAGCAGGGGGAAAGTAAGTCAGAATTAAAAAAAAACAAAACAAAACATACTGGAGTACTCGTAAGCTCCTTGTCATTGAAGATTAAATGCAGCTCTGCATTTGGTGACAGCTTTTCAACCTCCAACCACAGCCGTACTTCTCCTTTCTCCAGGATATCAATGTTCCATCCAGATATCAGCTTGATCACTGGAAAACAAAGAGAACCATGGAGCGGAACCATGGAGGCAAACCACAGAATTTGGCTCAACCAGGGTTATGCCAGGGTTCCCCTTTCAGAGTCTATACATATGGTAGTGGGTTCTTACTGGTTCAACTTACATGGGTTCCTGATTTCATGGCTACGTTTCAGTAACTTGTCCAGATCTGAAATGCAAAGAATAGCAAGTCATTTAGATCAGTACAACTAACCCAAAATGAATTCATTGTATTAATTTAATTTAATTTGTTAATGAGCTTTATTTATGTCAAGAAGAAGACAATAAGTACAAAACATTCGATAGCAGGGATGACTAGAAAAGGTTGTGAAGATAATTCTTAGTTATGTCTGAATAAATGTTGGCTGTATCCATTCAAGAAACTTCTTAAAGAAGTTTTAAACCACTGTGGCAGTGTAGCTTTGTGTGAAATCTGAACTGTAATGGAAAAATGACCTTGGAGCATGGAAGCTTTTCTTAGGGGACTGTAAAAGAAACGGCCCTTGAACCTTCAAGGAATGGGAAACATCTTTCTAATGATGCCACTATCATTATCACTTACTATTCCTCTATGAGAAACCTTCCTCTAAACATCTAATATTAGAAAATTATGGCACATTAGATTTCTGTTCTTGTCAATTATTAGTTTTTACCTTCTTTTGTTAAAGTGCAGCTGGCAGAGATATCATCATCTACATCCGTGACCTCCACTGAATATATACCCAGATCCTTTTCTGATGGGTCTTTCAGTATAAGCTTAGATCTTAGAAATAAAAATAATAATAATAAAAATTATATTTTCCTCAAAAATTATGCCTTCTGTGACAGAATGCAATATATTTGATACACCTGGAACATCAAATGTAGTACTCATTGTCATTTATATATGACACTGAGGAGCAAGGCAGAAACATTAGCAATATGATTGCTGATGCTTCCCTTTTGTGACCTGAAGATTGCACTGGATGCACCATTTCATGGACACCAGAGCTGGGAATAAGGGACAGAGATTTGCAGTTCAATAGTGTATATGTATTTTAGCTGAACATTGGAAGGAGAGGGAAACATTTGGCTTCACGTTTTTCTCAGTGTTTGATGTGTTCTTTATTCGACACTCCACAACCAATTTTCTCAATGTGCATTATATACTCACTTATTGCCTTTCTCTTCAGTCTGAACTCTGTCAGCATCTGGTGGTCCTTCATAGTCCTTTGACCAGATAAATTCAGAGGAGTCATTCTTTTCAGGAGCTTCAAAAGCCATATAAATGAAACCTTCTTCATCGACCCCAAGTTCAATTTCTTTTGTGCCTGTATGAGCAAAAAACACCCCCCCAAAAACATTCCTTACCAAGACAGATCAGGGCTTAGCTTCTGGGCATCTAACTCAAAAAAAAAAAATTAAAAAAAATTGTACAGCTAGAGTAAATTCATTTGGGCAGTTTGATTTGCTAATCTTTATTTTGACTGAGGTTCTTTCTTGTTATGAAACATGTAGCTGATGCTTCATAAAGCAGTTTTTTACCGGAATCATCATAGTATTTACAGACTTGTACAATCTCATCACTTTTAGTTTCATACCAGGTTTGGTTTTAGCCACCACAGGATCTGAGGGCAGTGAAGGGGGTCCAATTCCAGCCTTGTTCAGTGCTCTTACTCGGAAAATATAGCATTTCCCTGTCTCTAGATCTGAAACCTGCAGGAAACAATGACAGGAATTAACGTAAGACTAAATGAGAAGCAACAGTTGGATACTAAGTGCATATACAGACCTTCATATGGGTAGTGGCTATGGACTGCTTATTTATTTGTTTCCATTCCTCTGACCCTTCTTCACACATGTCTACATAATACCCTGTAACTGGACCTGCTCCTGTGTACAACGGTGCTTCCCAGTGTAGCTTCAGGGATGAGTCTCTTACTTCAGTGCACTTCACATCATAAGGAGGGCCTGTTGAAAGAAGGGTAGGCTGTCAAACAGTAACATTAAAAAATGCAACTGGGTGCACTTTGTTTGAGTTTGAGATCAGAGAGGAGAGTTTTAAGATAACAAGTGAATAGTGGGTCCATAGGAGAGGCTTTCTATGCTAATTAACTGTAGAGGTAGGTTCTAGAAAAAAGCATACATCGGCTGGCTTAATGTTATTTGCTTTGGTGTAATATACAAAGACATTAAGATATTAGATCCAGATTCTTCATTCTCTGGAAACAATATTATTAAAAATACCTGGGCGCTGTATCTGTGTAGTGCAGAAATAATACCCTATGTCTGAATCGGAACATCCCTAGAAGTGTTTGTGTGCTTTTCTGTACTGGGAGCCACCCTTAAACAGATCTGTAGTTTTCAGAAGACCCTTGGATTCACAGAAGAGTGACGAGATAACTAGTATACCTGGTAATATTTTTATGTTGTTTTTACATGAGAGATACCTGGTTCTGGCATTGTCCATTCCTCACACTTGAATAAGTCACTGGGTTCAGATACTTCCCCAACACCAGCCATGTTCATTGCACGGGCACAGAATTCGTACACGTGACCTTCCTCAAGGTTGCTGACCTTTGGGTTCAGAAGTGCAAACAGATTATTAGTACAGCCCTGCATGGTTGTAGTCTTGTAAGGGTAGGAAGAGAGTTCTAGACTAGAGGAAGTAAAGGAAAACCAGCTCAGCTCTTGTTATAGCTACATTTCCTACTATGCTTAAAGGACAGTATTATATCTGAAATGAATACCGTGTAAACTCGTTGAGGAATTGGCTGGATATTGACTTCATGCCAATCTAGTTCAGATGTATCATGCTGATCTAGGAAATAACCCAGAATCTTTGTTCCTCCCTTGCGCTTTGGGGGTTTCCAGCCAATGGTCATGTCAGCCTTCCCACAGTTTAGAAGAACAAACCCGTGTGGTGCTGATGGACAAGCTGTGCAGCGAAGGGAGAGAGAAAAGAGAGTATTGTTCAATGCAGGTTTGGGATCTAGGGATCGGGAAAAGAGGTGTAGATATGGGATGAATTGGGCTGAGGAAATCTCTCTGTGCTCGTACCAGATGTGATTCTATTTGTGTTAAGGCCCCCTAATACCACTTTTGTGGTGTAAAAGTATTTGAAAATGACCACATTCTTATGTGGAAGTCACGGCAAAAGTCACAGATGCGTCTCAGGATGTTTCTTGCATGTTGCTTTATGGTTTGTCTGACAGAAAAGGTGGAAGCAGTGGGTCGCCAACATGGAGAAGATGGAGGGTTAGATACTGGCTAATGTGGTTGGTAGGATTTTGTAATTGCCCTGGAGAAATTCACAATGCTGATTTCAAGATACCAGCATAATTGAGCATTTAAAATGGTCACTTGTACCAGTGCCAAATTAATACTGAAAATGTAACACACTGCTAAATCAAAATGCTAATTAACTCTGTCCACCCCTGACAAGTATAACTGATGACAGAAGCTGCAGGGTACAAGAAAATCAGTTCCCTGTTGCTTTCCTTTGCTTATCTGCTCAACATTATTCCCATTACATGTAATAATAGCTATGCATGATAGATACATTTTTGAGGGATTTAATTTTTGTGTCTATGTGCATGTATATGTTACTACTTACCAATAGCTGGCCTTACAACAATGGGATCTGTTTCTGGTGAGCTTTCACTTAGTCCTGCCTCGTTGACAGATTTCACACAAAAGACGTACTCTTTTCCAGGCTGCAGCCCAGGAACAGTAAATCTAGGAGAGCAAATTAATAAATTTGTGTTTGACGGTTCAAAGCACAGGTAAACAGTCTTTTGAATAGATAGCAATACATTTTAATAAGGCATTGTAATCTGCAAAATCATTGTTTGCCATTACAAATTAAAGTACACTGTGTCACATAAAATGGCTACCAATAAATCAGACAGTAAGTATGGATCAGATAGAGAGGTATCACACTGGTGGCTGGCATTGTTGGTAGAATAAATAGGACTTCTTAATGGACTTTTTCTGCTTGACATGTGACCCCCACAGCTAGAGAGGTATTCTAAATCCTATGTGTGAGTGACACCAACTTTACTGCAAAGCAATCAAAAAAATGGAATGTGGTTCTTCTGGTGCCACAAGGTCTATCTACCTTCTGAAGATTCAGGGTCTATGAAGATATACACAGACTTTGCTGTCAGTCAGGCTTTGCATGTAAAAGTGACACTTTGAGTAATACTTAATTCTAAAAGAGGACACGGTGTTTGTGTGCATGCAAGCCTATGTGTGTGCAGTGAAGGAAGTTCTTTTTTTATCTGAAATATGACTCCAGTCATAAGCAGAAGAATCCAAGTTGGCACCCCGTCTTCTCTCAATGGAGTAGAATAGCTGAACTCACTCATTACAAGTCACGGGCTTATTATTGACAGTTTGCCATTCTTCTGTCCCAGTCTCCCGACAGTATATGTAGTAGCCAAGAGGCTCCAGACCGTCCTTTAACTTATCCCACTGCAAAACAACAGATGTCTTGGTGTCTCTGAAAGCTAAAACCTGAGATGGTGGAGGCAGAGTAGCTAAAAAAAGAAAAAAAACACAGAGAAAAATAGGGGATTTTAAAATTTATAAATTAAAAAAAATAATAAAATAGAAGTGGGTTGGCCTGTTTGATTTATTCACCTTTTCCAGAGCACAGTTTTCAAATTAGAGCAAAATACCATGGACATTGTCCCAGTCTACAGCCTATATTTTTAAGTTTGGGTTTGCCATATCTCATATTCCTCTCCCTTACAGCCCATTGATTTGTGCAGTTACACCTACTTAACCTTCTCTGAAGTAGAGGAGAAACGAGACTTGTATAGTAACTCTCATTAACTCCACTATGAAATGGGACCTGCTTCACTCTTGAGAAAAAAGGACAGTATGAATGAGCACTAGGGCAGCTTTAATATGGGAGAATATAAAAAAATAAAAGAGTGAGTGCTTATCTCTGCGTAAGGGAAACACGGGCATGAGCCTTTGCATCTCTTATTGTTGTCAGCTCAATCCAGGAAGAAAACAAAACAAATCAGCACTGTGAAGACTGCTGTTCAGTCTGAAGCCCCCAGAAACGGGCTGCTTCAGCAGTTGTATCATTCATTCCAACACTGGTCTGCGTAACGTCTCTCTTACACAGTGCTGGAAGCATACTTGGATTAAACATAGGCTTCAACTGTTTCTTATTTTATTAAATGTAATTCCCCCTTCATTGCTTGGTTAGATTTACACTGCACTGACCAACTGCAAAGTAATTAAACAAGGATTTAAGGCTTTAAGAGATTTCCTGATATCAAAGCAACTGCTGTGTAATCATATACCATGAAGTTTAAAGGAAAGGAGGGGCAAGGGAACCCACACGTTACTTTCATAGTACATCTCCTTTTCCATACAATTAGTGTAGAGCATATTAATGAAATAATTACCCAGTTTTGCACCAGCAGTTACAGGCTCACTGGGCAGGGATGGCTCACTGATTCCATACTTGTTAGCAGATCGCACGCGGAAACAGTATGATTTTCCTTTAACAAGATCAAAGAGTGCAAATCTTGGGGAATTAACTGGCATATCCAGATTAACCATTTGCCAGGAGTTGCTGCCTACAATCAGCTGTAACGAAAAAGGTGATGATTTACAACTCATATTGTATCTCAAGCTTAAAACCCTCCTGAGCAATAACAAAGCTGATCTTTACAGGAAAGTAATTTAAAAAAAAAAACAAACAACAAAAACAGACCCAAACAAAAAAAACAATCAAAAATATAAATGATGTATTTCTTGTTGATATACCCAAACTGTTCCTTGGCAACAGAGGGCCCCTTTGCAGCAGAAATGGTACAGCAGGTGGGAAATGAGTATGTATGAGAGGAGATTGGTAGAAGATACTAATTAACCAGCAAAATGATTAGTGGGGAACGGGAAAGTGAACTATTGTGCAGTTCTTCACAGCTTTTCCACACTTAAGGGCCCATAGGGCAGGAACAGTCTTCCTGTTAAAACTCTGCTACAGTTCTCTGATGTAAAACTTACTTGTTTATTCTTTGTTATTCGTTACTACTTGAGTTGGTGTTAAGTCAGGATCATAGCTCAAGTAAACTGTGGAGATGGAGAGAGGCTGAACAAGCAATTTTTGAGGCTGTAGTTCTCCAGTTATTGACGCAGTAAATAACCTTGCCTGTCCTATAAACCATCTGAGAAATAAATTATTCTGTTCTGACATTTCCCTTCTATGTGATATTATTTTCTTACCTTTTCCACATAATAATTCAGGGGCTCTCTGCCTCTTGGATCTGGTTCGTCCCAGGCCAAAGCTACATAATCTTCTCTGACCTCACTTGCATGAACATTAGTGGGTGGCAAGGGAATTTTAATATGTCCTATGGGAAGTCAGAATAAGCTATGCTTTAGTTATAACTTGGCAAGGACAAAAAGTTCTTTTACAATGGATTATGTTTTCCCACTATAAAGTAAGATTCTTCAATATAAAGGAGGAGACTTAAACCCTTTGGGGACATAGAGGCAAACCGAGATTATTATAAAAGGCTGTGCTGTTTAGGATAGTTTCTGATCCTTGTGCAGCTTACAATGATATTTCACCATATATTTTCCTAAGTGTGTTTTCTCCAGAGTTATGTTATTACAGATCTCATTGTTGTAGAACAATCATTCCACTCTGAGAGAATGGCTCAGTATAAATTTGAACTTACCTTCCAGGTCATCCTTGAAAATTTCTATTGTCCTGCCTTCGTCATATGGAATAACTGCAATGTCAAACAGGGCAATGTTATCCACTAAGAGAAGATGCTTGGGGCTTGTCAAGAAAGACAGAGCCCAGGACTGTGTCATTTGGTTATATGCATAATTATATACATTTCATTACACATACAGTGAAATGTCGTAACTGGTATTTTGATCCTTTTCTGCTCAGAATAGTAGTACTAAGGTGGGTTCAGCAAAGGCAGTGTGGCAGTATGTTGCAATGATATTTGTGAGAATGGGGAGAATCTGGACATACTGCATTCAGTTATATCTGCAGCCTTGCGTTGTACTTAAGGAGCAAATTTTCCTGTTTCTAGTACAAACCTGTCACTCTCTTGTCCTTGCTGGGGTCATATGTTGTAACTGGATCACTGGTTTTTGAAGGATGACTGATGCCTTCTTTATTGACAGCCTTTACTCGGAACTGGTATGTCTGTCCTTCAGCAAGACCCAAGACAGGGTATCTGCAGGTTTTCACAGGCTTGTCATTGCATGGGACCCAATCCTCTGACCCAGCAACACACCTGAAATGAAACACAGCCCATGGAGTTCCTTCGTGGTTTTTCCACAACATGATCGTGAGCTTTTTTTGCTGAAAGATGATTAACATACAGACCTTTCAATATAGTATCCCAGGATCGGACTTCCTCCATTATCACTGGGCGCTACCCAAGAAAGAATCAAGCAGTCTTTATTTACATCATGGCATTTCAGGTTGAGTGGGGATCCAGGGGCACCAGCTGTTTCTGCTGCAGCATCTGTAGAAACACCAAGTGATAGCGGTTATGTTTTTTTCTTCTTTGTACCAAAATTTTCATTCAATAGGTTAATTTTAAGGGCCTACATCCCAGTAATACAAATCATATTTTCTAATACCTAAATCACTACTGAAAATAAGATTTGGACATTTTGATAATTGTATCCATGCACAAAATTGGGAGATACTTTCTTGTGTATGAGGTTGTGAATTCCTTTATGCCAAGGTATTAGGAAAGGAGCTTTTATTCTAAATAGGATAGAATCCTGCTTATACCTTTAACAAACACATAAGTGGTCTGCTCTTTATATCCATCCAGTGAGGGGACATGGATAGTGTAGAATCCTTCATCTTCTTTGTAAGCACATGACACGGTCAGAGAAGCCTCCCGGTCTTGGTACTTTAGTTCCCGACATTCTGAGTTCTGCAGCAACTCACCTGTGAAGCATGAGAAGGGGTAAAGGAACTCCAGCTGAACTGGTTGAGTGAGGAGTGACATACTTCCAAATAAAGAAAAAAACACAGAGCAAGATGAGGGATCTGTAAGACACTCCTTATATTATTATTATGCCTCCGATTTATAGTCATGGACTCTGATCCTACTTTGTTGGTATGCCTCTCTGTTCCCTTTGTACACAAATGCAGAGCAAAAAGCATGGTCCTTGTCCTGAAGAGCTTGTGGTCTAAGTGAAAAAGAGTAATAAATTTGGATGAATTAGTGAGTAAAGGATAATCCTCACACCAGGTAACGGGATGCTCTGAAGTCTGCCAAATATTGTGCCAGTTCTAACTGAGGATACATTACTACTCAGCATGCAGGATCTTTTGTCCAAGTGGTGCTCAAAACCAAGAAAATGGAATGGTGCATACTGTACACTTTGTGTATATTTATCGGGTCTGAGATACAAAGTCTACCCAAATTCTCCTCAAATCACTAAAACTCAGTAGGTCCTACTATTTTCACAGCTGATTCTGGCAGAAGTGATGGAATGGCAAGAGCAGTCTTACTGCGTTGCTTCTGCTTTCCAAAACTTAATAGCACAGAAAGATTACCAGTTTGGCTAAACACAACATCCTTGATTGCCAGCAGAACAACACAGAATATCCAAAAGTGTTTTTTTCACTAGAGAACCACTGGCTTTTCAAATGCTTGGCACTTTCACTGTATAGAACTAAGGCTCTTAAACTATTCCTACAAGCAGAAATGTCATTACCTCCAAAACATTTTAGTGGTATCATCCTTTTACAAATGAGGAAAACGTACAAATTAAATAATGACATCTGTAGCTTGAGAAGAGCTGAGACCAGCTCAAGAATCCTCAGTTCTAATTCTCTTCTGTGAATATTAGATCACTGCTATGAATTCAAATGGTATATTCACATAGTTATATGTATATAAACTTAGCTGTTGCATACAAACCATCTCTGAACCAGGTAATGTCTCGTTGGTGTTCAAGTAAATCAGAAGAGAAGTAACAGGAGAGGGTGAAAGGCTCCTTTTCTCTTGAAAATAAGGGTTTCAGTGGAAAAGCAAAATCTGCCTCTCTGGCCATAAGGGATCCTATGAAATAAGAGTAACAGTCAGCATGATAAAGAGAATTCCCAGAGCCTTCCTCCTTGTAGTATTTTTATTATCATATATTTAGCGTGGTTCTTAAGCCTTGCACTTTTCACGTGCAGTCAAGCTAATATGAAAAGCTATAGCTCACAGAAAAAGAATCAAATCGCTTTAGGTTATAAAAATAAAATAAATAATAATAACAATTATTGACTCACTTCTGTATATTTCTGAATCAAATCCCGACTCCATTCCATAATATTCTATAACACAAGAAGAAAATACATTTAGCAAATCTCATGCCAGTGTTTATCTTCCCCTCAAAAACACACAATGATACTCAGCAAACTATGCCTTTCCCTCAAACCAGCTCTTAATGTGAACCTTCAAAGTGTCACCATGTGGCAAAACATTAATTCATTTGGCAGCTGATGACCTTCACAAACAACTGAGGATGTGTCTGCATAGGAAATTGTTCTTATGACTATACTAGTATAAGTAGTTAGATTGGATATTAGGAGAAATTTCTTCACCAAAAGGGTTGTCAAGCATTGGAACAGGCTGCCCAGGGAAGTGGTTGAGTCACCATCCCTGGAGATACTTAAAAGACACATAGATGTGGCACTTAGGGACATGGTTTAGTGGTGGACTTAGCAGTGCTGGGTTAACAGTTGGACTTGATGGTGTTAAAGGTCTTTTCCAACCTAAACGATTCTATGATTCTGTGATTCTCAGTAATACTGCTCTAAATGCTCATGTGCACATAGTTACTCTTAGCTAAGGAGGGCTTTTTTTCAGTTTGGCTTCTGTCTTTTTAAGCTGCACTAGGAAGGTTATGCTGAATAAAAGCATGCATACAGGGAGCTACAACTTTTGTCATATAAGTGTACCAATATGGTACTGTCCAAATTAGAAGCATGGCAATCTAGGATCACCCATAACTGAAATGCTTCAATTATGTCCCTGTTTGGAGATAGAGCATGACAGCTACTCATTGCCACATACAGCATGGAAAAGGAAAGAAAAAAGTGTTGGTGTCATAAACATTACTGAAAGTGGAATTTGGCCAAACCTCTGGGTTTAAACAGCATTCCCAGGGGATAATGTGGCATTCTTGAAGACTACCAGTGACTGGGACTTCTGTCCTGAGACACTGAGGTAATTCCTGGAGCTGAGGCAAGTGTGTCCCCTACCAAATCACTTGTTTCAACAGCTGTGGGTTCTTTGGAGGCATCATATGTGAATACTGGCCCGCTTCACCTGATCTAGCCTGTGAGAACTGCTGGCATCACAGCACAAAATGAAATTATTTGGAGCTGAAATCTAAGAACTGATGCACTTAACACAAGATGAAATTGAGATACTTTCTTTTCTTATTTTTATAAGTTGCAAGAAATGTACATAAAATAATGCCTATTTTTTCAATGAATGAAGCTTGGCAGTAACTGAGCTCACTCATAAGCAAAAGATGAGGACTGAGTGTTAATAGCTGTAGAGGTAAGAAATAGAAAGCACAAGAGGTAAAGCACAGCCTCATCCCAGGTCCTGTGAGACCCACAGTGATGTCTTTAAGGAAAGTCAACTTCTGCTGTAGGAACCACAGATCCCGGAGACCCTCCCCTTGCATCAAGGGCATTCCAGACGGCATGGGGCCAGGAGAAGAGATGCCATCGGCCTGCCTGGGGGATGAGGAATGTTTCCAGTAGAGGCAGGATTAAGGCCTTGGTGTAGTCTCTATTTTCAGAATGTTAAATGCAAATAGCAAAAGGAAGAATCATGTTACTGGGATGGCATTAGACAGGGTCAAGGGAGAAAGAACCATGTGGGCCTCTCACCCGCAATCACAAGGGACAATGTTTGCAAGCTGTTTGAAATGCTGATTAGACCTGATGAAGGACAGTTTAATCAGGCACTTAGAGGTGAAGAGAGCAGTCTCATCCAAGGTTTTCTGTGATATACCACAGCCCTTATTCTATCATCATGCCTGCTCTGATCCTAAAGATTCTGGTGGGAATTGGGAGGAGTATGTGATTATTGCCATGGATTTTTTTTTCAGACAGCTGCTTCTGCTTTATGGCAAAGGCCCAGTTCCTGAGTTCTGGACATACTATAAGAATCTTTATAGAAGAGAAGCATTGCACACTTGGTAACTTTTTCTGTATTTCTGCATTAGGGTGAGGGGAATTTAGGAATCTGGGAAGGCTGGCAAATGAATGTTTTCTGGGCTATTTTACATGTCCCTTTAGAATTGGTAAATGTGTGCTGCATATTTCCAGATATGCTGAATTTTGACACTGTTTAATTAAAGGATCTGAAAGATATCATAAACAATACACTTCTATTACAATTCTGGAGTCACATTCTTCTGTATGCATATGTATCCCCAAACAGTATTCAGATGTGATCGGAATATGGCATGCAAAGAAGAAGTATAATAACATAACCCATGACAGAGCCAAGAATATATTAAAACACTAACAAGAAAGATGCTATCTAAACCAAAGAAGACCTATTCTGTCTGAAAAATAGTTCAAACTGGCTTTGCAGTTCAATCAGTTGAAGAAACCCATCTCTTCATTACCGGTAATATGTCCAAAGCAAACCTGTTCCCTTCCTATTCATCTGTTACTGTTTGAATAACACCCTGGACTCTGTCAGTCCCACTGAAGTGTTTAGTTGTCTACAGTTCTGTAGGTCTATTCTGTTCAGGCTTTTTATGATAAAATTGTTATTTTTTATATATATGTGTATATATATATATGAAATGTGAACAGCTAAACTATGATCCTATAAGACTGCACTGCGTATTTCTTAAAGCTCAATATAATTTCCCTTTTTAAGTACTGGTAGTTTACTTCCTTCATCATATGTCTGGACTTGGCTTGTGCAGAATGTGTATCTATGGAGTCTACATCAGTTATTTTAAGAACAGCACAGACTAAAGAAAAAATCTTGTATTTCCTCTTGATAGTTACTGATTTGAGAGAGAAATATGGTATTCTATGCAATATTGCACTGAGAGATCCCTTTGAAAGCCACAGTACTTGTTAACCAATTTCTTGCTTATCTTTAGAAATGCAGCAGACTCTTTCTAAGCCTGTTATGCATTTAACTGTATGGCTGTTTCGTATCAGTCCAGAAGAAATAAGTACCTAAATTTAGTACAATTTTAGCACAGTGGAAAGACAGCTGTGTCCGTATGGAATCTGAAAGATTTTGCCTGAGTCCAGAAGTGACTGAGAAAGAGAAGCCATTATATCAGCTATATACATATTGGTTGGTGGTAGCTAAGGATTATTTTAGCCAGTTGTGCTTTCTCCTCACTAATAACTGAGAGAAATTCTCCTCTCCTATTAACAGAATGCTCACTTCTTTCTCTGTTTTTCCAGAGTGCTTGTATCTTCCTATGATATAATGTATAGCATTCAAAATATTTTGAAGAATATAAAGAATTTGAAAATTAAAACCAAAGGAACATTTTCTACTTACTCCTGACAAGCACTGTAGCAAATGAGTAAGCCTCGCCGTATTGATTCTTAACTTCAACACTGTATTCAGCAGAATCTTCCATGGAGCATCTGGAAAAAAAAAACATTTCCCCTCCTTTTTAGCTTTCAGTTTTTCTTCATACTTCACAAGACAAATTCAAAGGCATTCCCCTTTAATCCCAGAAGTTAGAAGTAGGTACTTGCTTTTCATTAAGAACCTACTTTTCCTTTCAATTACAAGGATTTCTTATACTTAATGGTAAATTTTTTCTCTTGATACCCCGAAGCAAAATGTTTCAAGTAATGAACAAGCAAAAGCCCGGTGGAACACTTGGTTGCACTGAAGCTATGCATGTATCTTTATCACATGTATAATTCACAGAGTTGAACTAATGTCATTCTGATTACATTGATTTGGTATGTCTGCTTGTAAAGTGCTGCTAATGTGCATGGCTTTACCCTGAATGAGAAAAGGCCATGCCTAGAAAGAGCAGCAAAGATAAATAAGGCTCTAAATTTTTTTAAAGATTTTTTTAAACCTCATGAACTGCTGTTGAGATTGTTTCCTAATGGCAAAGGTTTAGCTCAGACACTACACGCTAAAGTCAAGCAGGATCAGATTCCAGAAGAATTATCTTTTTTTGTTTAGCATACACAACTGGGAGTTTCAGGAGAGCAGGTCTTACTCAACTGAAAAAACAACTCAGACAAGTGCACATACATTACCTGCTGATGTGCAGGGTCAGCATCCCAAACTTGTTTTTTATTTTGTATTTTCCTGCTGGGGCTAGGCGAGGATCAATACGGACTCCATTTTTATACCTAGTTGAACACAAAGGAAACATGCTGCTTAGGAAAGGATGGAGAAATTGACTGGTAAAATTAATACTTTATTTTAAAATTAACCATGTCAAACACAACAGAGGCACAACAGAAAAGAGGAATAGACACAATTCACTCTTTTACAGGTCTCCCACATCAATCCAAAACAGCCTTGCAGCTAACCTAGATCCCCTCCCATAGTCCTACGTGTGCTCCTTCCCTAGGGCTGCTTGCAGACTGCCTACAGGCAGCTTAGTGTTGGCTTGTTGCTTCCTCCTCAGTTTACGCTCCCTGCTTTGCAGCTTGTGTGAGGGAGTTCGAGCAGATGTCTCTTGCTTCTTTGTGTTCACTGGGAGTCTGTGGGAGGTTCATATTCTCTTTGCTCTCTGAGTAATTCAAAGAGGTTGTTCTGGAAGGACACAGGACATCAGGAGCTCTGACAGTAGCAGAGTTAACTGCCTACAAAGTCATTAGTAATCCAAATGTTTGCATACTTCAAACCTTCCATGGGAGGAATGATCAATCACTTTAACAAACTGATCAAAGTACACACTGCAAATTGTTTTCTGAGGTGATCTTTCATTAATTTCTGTCCCTCTGTCATTAATGGTAAATGCTGCAGTCAGGCCCAGTACGTAACATTTCCTCTCCTGTCGTTTGGTAAATACGCAAAGCTGAGTAAATGAAAGAGTTGGTTTGTATTTTACAAATTGTAGAAGTGAAAGCAGTTTAATGCTAAAACTTGCATGGTATCCAAGGTAGCCAAGCCTTGATGGTGTGTATGTGTGCGGTGATTTAGTGCTGGCTATAGATTCTGGTTTCCAAGACTTAAATCCCAAGTTTGCCTGCAGGACGGAGGACAGCACCAAGGGAAGCAGGGAAATCTACATGAATATCAGTCCTATCACAGAAGGAGCCCCATAGGACTGTCCAGTGCCTCCATGGCCCACTGAATACTTAATGTCTTTACTGGTCCTAACAGTGGAACCTGAGAATTGAAAGTGTTTTCTGTAATTTCTGAAGCTCTCCCTTCCTTCTTTCTAGCAGGACACAGATGTTACTCCTCTGGTTGCTTCCTGAAACGCACACAGACTGTTAGTCAGGTGGGCAGCATGAGTCATTGCTGTCAACAGACATACCAAGTAACCTGCGGCGGTGGGGAAGCCAGGACTGTACATGCCAGCTTCACTTCCATCTTCTCCCAGACTGCATGTACTCTGAGGGGGATCCAGAACATAGGTGGTCGCCCAGAACGCAGCTCAATATATTCCTTCTCTGCACGTGCCTTTTCTACAGCCTACAGACAAGGATAGACTAAATAAAGGCAATAGAAAGGGATTATGTTCTAATTACACAAATTCTTTTACAAAAGGGACATGTGTGATAATGCTTCAGTGGCAGGAGTACAAGGCCTTGTCCTTATTTCTAATGGTTTTGAGGTTGTCCTAACGCCTGATTAGGTTTAGTATCCTCTCCAGAATGCTAGTTAGTGTTGGCAATTTTAATCCTGTTGGCACTTCTGCAACCAATAGAGATGTCTGATCTGACCTTCCTCCGAAGGGCCCTGCGGTCAGCTCTGACACGCAGCAGTCTGCAGAGCCGAATAACCTCCTCTTCCAACTTTTCCATGTCATTCCCAAACAGAATTCTCTTTTGCCCCCTCTGTTCTAGCTCTAGGATGGCAGCTTCTCTTCTTATCTTGTAATCCCTGGAACACAGGATGATAAAAGCCAACAGAAGTTAGGATAATGCTTTTTATTTTGTTTTGGTCTTTTTTGTTGTTGTTTTATAGCACACATTTTTGGTTAAATCATAATAAGTGTTAAGGACAGAAACATCAGCTTGCATGCAGTAAGTATGGGTGTGAATGTCAGGCAGTTTTGCCTTATAGGAACCAGCAGTACTACCATGAGAGATAATACTTTAATGGCACAAGAAGGGGACCCACTATCTGACCACTTTTAATTCCTGGCAGGGAACTGGGAGAAGGTTTAAAGGAAGGAGGGATGTTGCTGACTACTTAGGTTGTTCAGCTGTCACGGAAGGATGGACAGCAGGATTGCCAAGATTTTCTAGGAAAGAGGGGGAATTCCATCTGTTACCATTAATTTATTAATCTGACTCTATTTTCCATTTATTCCTATGAAATCTGGTTTCTCTTAAGCCCTTGCTTGTGAGCAGGGCAATATTACTCATTATCACATGTACCAAGGCAATACAGTTTTGTTTCCTGCATTTTAGCTGAGGGCTGGTGTTTTTCTTTTTAAAGGAAGAACCTCTTGATTGAACTTGCTCTTTTTGCTTCTGACAAAATGAGTTGGAAACTGTGACCCCTATATACAGAGGTGATGTTGCATACAATGGTTGTATTTGAGTTATAATGATTTCTGACTTACTGTGGTATTTCGGAGGTCAAGGCAAGGGCAGATGCTATCGATAAGTCTGAAAGGCTGAAAGTCTCTTCTTCCTCACTTCCAAAGGCAGACACACATAAAAGAATCCAGACAAGGTTCCATAGTTTCATAAACTCAAAATTCAACAAATCTGTGAATGCTCAGTGCCGAGTGTAGAAAGTCCTGTCTGGACCTGATTTACTCGGCCTATCCCTAACTCTGTGGCTTACCTGGTTTTGAACTTTCTCTTTCTAGTTGTGGAGGTCATTTGCAAGCTCTGTTGCCTCTCCTCTTTTTGCTCCTCCTCTCTGTGGTGGAAGAAGGTTTGGGTTCCCATGCTGGGAAATCAAAAATGAACTTTCTTGCTGGAATAGAATAAAACATAAAGTGGCTTTTAAATAAGACTCCTTAACAGAATCTCTTTAAGTTACCATTAAGTCCTTGTTTTGCTTTGACGTTCAAGGGCTGTGAATGAAAATTCATATACTACTACTTCTGGCATTCAAACTATGAAAGAGGTTTGTTTCGTGATGCTTCTGTGAAAAATTGAATGAGATGAAGAAATTGGTAAGTCTTTAAAGGCAGCTGAACATGTAAGAGAACAGTAAGTAGGCAGCATTTTGTAGGTAGATTTGTTTTCCTAGGACTGATCTTTGCTTTCCTAGGACTGATCTTACGCTCTAAATCTGGTGGATATTCTTCCAGGGAGTTCCATTAGATCAGACCCCCAATATAGCATGCAGACAAATGAGGAGCATCATGAGAAGGGAGATCAGAGGGACATGGAAGATTAGGGACAAAATATGGTATGGAACATCAGATGGTGAGATACAGAGGAAAAGTTTAGAAAATAAGCAGATTTTTAGTCTGGAAACTATATTGCAGGGGTAGCTATGATGCCAAATAGCCTGTGACCTGCCACCGAGGTTGTGATCGCACCACGCTCAGCCCCTGCCTTGATGTGCCAGGGGTTAGATAAGGCAATGCTGCTCAACCAACACACAGGCTGCTGTGCAGAAATCACTTGGTGTCTGTGGTAGTTGGAGAATCCAACTGGATTTTCTGGAACTAACCATTTCCAGTTGCTGTTACCGAATCAGAGCACTTCTTCAGCCTGTATTCCCATCTGCGTATCTAGGCTGCTGACAAGAACAGTTATAGTTCAGTACTTTAAGAGGATAATGCTTTATCCAGTCCTTTGAGTGCATCCTGAGAAATCAGTTGTTTCTTCTTCGGTCTTGGAAAAAGGTTGATAAATCATGGAGAAAACAGTATCCTTCAAAATGTTAGCCTTAAAGGATTTGTTCAGTAAACAGCGTGATTTTGCCCAGACTGATCAGAGAAGCCTTCCCAGAGAGATCCCTCTCCTACAGGTGAAACATGGGGAGCAAACATCAGCACTCTTGGCTCCCATCCATCTCCTGCATTAGCTGCTAAACAACTAGGCTGTCGCTGCAGCCTCTTCTCTGGGAATAAGAGTGTTGCTTTTAGGCACTGACTAATGAGTGGTCATTAAACAAAAATAAATTTTTAAAGTGTATCCCTCCTTATATCATTCTGTCCTGCAGTTGGTTCAGAAATGTACAGCACAATCCTTAAACTGTTCGGATTTTCAAGTTCTAAGAGCTTAGGTTACTTTATAAAAGCAGCTTTGGAAGCGTAGCAGTTGCTGAATAATATTTGTTCAAACATACTTGTAAGTCTTTCCCTAGCTCATGTTCCATTATTAAAACTTTCCCTTGACAAATTTTGTACCTGGATTTTAGTTTTACTGCTTTCTAATCCTAAAACGATAAAAAATACAAACCCCTCAGCTTTTACTAGTAGTACAATTTTCTGTTAATGTAAACACATTTCTTAAAAAACAGTCCATGGAAAAGCACAGTTGTATGGAAAAGCAGAGCTGTTGTGGTAGATGCAAAATATCCCAAAATGCAAATGAAAATACAGAATTATCATGATAATACTCCCTCAGTAGATGTTAACTTTGGAAGAAACAAAGAAATGTTGGCAAGTATAAGAAAGAGAAAATAAAAGAGGCTTTTATGGAAAATATATCTTTGTAGTTTCATAGAGTACTACTCTTTTCTGGACTATTTCAGCTGCAGAATGACTACTGGGCATCAGATCTTTGTTTCCATTTTAATGAATAATTACCGATCCAGGTTAATTTTTGCTATATAATGTTTTTTATTTTTCCCTGGAAAATTTTCAGTGCTTTATAATCTAGTGTTTATTGTAAAGATATAGAGTTCTGATCTGCTAAACCTACACTTTTCAATCCAATTATATATTTTTTTCTAAACAGACCAGTAAACCAGAATAGATTCTTGTGAGAAAACATGAAGTAAACCAGTATTTTCATAACAACAACACTGGAAAAACAGTAATGACACTTCAAAGCAGATACAATCATGAACCACAGTCTTATCTCTGAAGTGCAATTCAAATAAAGTGATCATACAAAGTAGCTGATGCTGCTATGAAGATCTTATAAAATCTTGCTATAAACAGTAGTTTATTTACAGATAAACCAAACTCACCCTGTGAAGACTACAGTGAGAGCGCCTGTCCTCATGAAAGAGAAAGGACAAAGGAGCGTTTCCTTCTCCCTGTTGATGGCAACTAAGAATGACTCTCCCCAAAAGAATGTTCCCCATGTTTGAGTGCCCATCCTGGAGTCTTAAATATAGCATCCTACCATGCCATCGCAATGACAATGGGGAGACCCATGCAGGGGTTACGCAGTTGGAGCTGTTTACTGCAATGGCAACTAATCACTAACCCTTTTTCAGATGGGGCAAATTATTGCCTTTGCCAAATGATATAAGGAAAGACAGGTGCCTCCAAAATTCAAGCATCAGAGTATTGGATTATACTCTGCTCATTTAGGATAGAAGCTCACAAAACTTCTAAAATGACTTATGAATATTTTAATCTCCTCCAGGAATTTCCCCTGGGTTAACATTGCCATTGCTGCATAGTAGTGTGAAATCATTTACTTTGACATCTCTTTAGTGAATGCCAACTCCAGCCAAATTATGTCAGTGTATAATTAGATCAGGAGCTAGCAGCAGCTCTTATGTTTTGTTTGGCTGCAACTATTATACTTTCTTATTACAGGCAAATGAAGGCTTGCTGCCACAATAGCAGGTAAGCTTACATATCCAGCTGCCCATGGTGGTATCTAAGAGTCTGGGGTAGGGTAAAAGAAGAGACACTACTCTTTTTCCATTTATTTGAGATAGGCTTGCAATTTCAGCATTTGGGGTAAACCCTTCCCAGCAATGTGAGAAGCAGGTGATATTTTTTGTGGTGTCAGAAGGAGAAATGAAGGTTTGAAAGTAGCAAAGCTCTGAGGCTGCAATAGCAGTTTGTGAGCCAGATGTTTTCCAGCTACGTTTTTTTAGTTGAGGAGTCAGCACATCAGTAGTGGGCTTTTCATAGCCACTAGAATTCTGTGAAGAGGATATATAAGAACATAAAATTGCCATACTGGATGAAGCTGAAGGTCTGTTCAGTCCAGTGTCCTGACTCTTGAAAGTGGCCCATAGCTTCTCCTGAGCTGGACGCAATGCTTTATTGTTGCTAATAGTCCTATCCCTGTTAAATTGCTTAATTCCTTTTTGAACACTTTCTCATTCTGGCCTCCACAAGGCCTTGTGGAAATTAATTCCACCATCAAATTTTGCACAGTTTGAGTCACCCTGCCCGTATCAGTAGGATCCATTTCCAAGAACCTGTGTTTGCTTCACCATCCAAATAAAACGAAGATGAAACCCAGCAGGATCAGCACTAGAACTACAAGAACTTCTGCATGTGAACTTTATCTAGTGGCTCTGTTTCAGACATTCCTAAGAAAGCAATAAACAGGTACTACTGGGCAGGCATGACAGAATATGTTTTGTTATAAGCTGAGCTGTCAAAGCGAAGGAACACTTTTCTTTCATTGGTTTTGAACAATTGCGTGACCACTTGAGTGCTTTCCTGAATTTGGTATTATGTATTATGAGAAGTAATGAGTAATTATTGTCTGTTCTGCTTAATATTAATATTTCATTCATCTTTGTCATATCAGCCCCCTGTTGTATGTTTTAAGGAGAAGAGTCTTATGCTCTCCTCATATGGATGCTGACCACTTTTGTCACCTTTTTCTTACAAAAATATCTTAATATCATGTCTCATGGCTCTCATTATCTCAGTCTGAGAAGAAAGAAGATATACATGGACATTTTAAGTCCTCTGAACCAGCAAGTATAAGGCCACTGCTTAGCACTGTGATCCAGCTGCTGCAGTTCTGCTACATCATACCTCCCCATCACTAACAGCAATAACGTTAGGCCAATGTGATGCCAGAGCTAAGATATAAAGTGTATTTTATCAGAGTTCCTAATACTTTCAGAGCTGCCCCTCAACTCTGCTTTATTCTGTCTTCAGGATTTGGAGCTTTTAATTTGTTCCTTGAGTAATATTTTTCTCAAAGGACCTGTTAAAAAATCATCAGTGATTTTTTATAGTCTTCAAGCAGGGCACCTTTCAATGCCAAAACAAATAACAAACAAATACCAAGGGAGAATGTGAGCCTCAGTCTGCAGCAGTATGTTCATCCCTGTGCAAGGGTCCCTGGTGAGCTATGAGTAGGGCTGCTGGTGTGGGGAGTGGCTAAGTGACAGCTCCCAGATTTAGCTGAGAAGACAAAGAGTAATACTTCGCTATAGGGTTACAGCTGCCACCTGCTATGCTGATATCCTTGTGACAACTGGAACTGCAATGCTCACCTGTCATCGCCGTGACATCTGCCTGGGAATAAGCACGGATTCTTTGTGGCAAGGCACTTCTAGTTTTTATTATCTAGAGCTATCAAAATTGTTATCTGGAAAAGTCAAGATAAATGAGGAACAGTCTGATGTTACATACAGATGGCTTGCATGGGAAGACCTTTGAAACAATGTTGAAATACTGCTGTTTATCTGAAAATGTCCTTACACAGAATGAGAATGAGATAATTAGATCCTACTGTATCTGTTTGCTGTGATGCATTTTGAAACAAACAAGGCTATCAATTTGATTATGAAAAGCAATGAAATGGAAGGCAATAAGGTCAGCACATGTTGATGGAGGATGGATGAGCACTTTACTTGCACAGCTACGATAAAGCTCAATAGCGTCAACCTCTCTCTCCAAGCTTTTCCAAAGAGAAATAGTTTTAGAAGGGATGATCTTCCTGTTAAATTTAAGAGGTGACTCAAGAGACAAGAATCAATCTCCTCCTGCTTAGTAGTATATCAGGGTCTAAAAGATAAATATTGACTTAGCCATGATCAGAGCAGGAAGTTGAGAATATTGCTGTTAGTCACCTCCTTAAGACATGGCTTACAGAGTCTCTCTCTTGACTGCGTTCCCTGTTCATTACATTTGCTACTGTTAGGGGTAGAACAGACAAGGATAGGATAGGGCAATAGCTGGGTTGTAAGCCTTTGAGATCATTCCTGCCATATGCAGCCTTTGAGTGTAGTCAGAGGCAATGTAGCTTTTAAGGTATTTAAGGTGCCTGAAGAAAAGATTGACATGCCAGCTGTGGGCCACTTTGCATCTTTAGGCACCTACATACATTCTAAAACTCTGGTCCTACACTTTCTGCACCTCGGTTCCCATCTCTCCTCCTGGGGCACCAAGATGATACATTTATTAAGGGCTGGACATGATCAGACCCTGTGGCAGGGGTTCTGCAGAGGGACTTGAAAAGGCTTTTTAAAATAGGAAATGTTGTATTTCTTAGCAGCATCTTCATATGGTGTCCTAAGGCCCGCACTGTACTGCCCATACCGACCCTGTGCTGAGGGTTATGTTTCACAACATGAGCCAAAATGTTGACATTGTGGCATTTGATTATTCCCTGAGTAGCATCACTGGGAATGTTGTTGACACAAGATATGCAGCCCACAGGCTACTCTGAATAAGGTAATTGGCATCACTGGCTGAAATGCAGCCTCTCTGGGGGGGAGTTAGTGGGGCAGAATGTTACACCTGGGGTCTCTCACTCCTTGGAAACAACACAGCTGGGCTGCTGCGACTCCTATAACTGCAGCATTTCTGCGTGTATTGTTTTTGATGGTATAGTTTGGACACAGTACATGAAACAGCTCAAACGACATTCCACAAAACCTTTGATACTGAATGGTATGAAGTAAAGCTAGCACAATGGAAATGTCCTTCTGGGTTGCTGCCCAGACCACGCACATATTCATACCTTTCATACCCTGTGCCATGACACCTCTTCACCACATCTGGCATTTTGACCTTTTGGCCTCATTGATGCTGGAGTTAGGAGCTGAACCTTTGCCTGTAAAGTTTCTAAGACTATTCCTTTAATCCTGGGTTGAATCATCAAACCTCTTTACATCATAAGGCTATGGTTTATTTGCAAAATCACACCAAAGCAAGTGGAATTTAGCCTTTAGCCTCAGCTTCCCTGGACTGAGAAAACACCAAAGTGTGCTCATGGTGAGAACAGCTGAGTTTTGCTTCTGGTCAGCCTTTGTCTGGCAGTGCTATTCAAGTGAGTACTTCCCTATACTGTTCAAAGCCTTGGTTATTCCTATAAATGGTTTCAGTTCTCCTCTAAAACTGACATCATCAGACACTCACACTATTTCACCACACCAGTGGAAATCAAGAGGCTAAACTATGCTTTCCTCTTAATGAAAAATAATTGCCTCTTCTGTCGCCTGAATAAATACCATTTAGCTTGCTTTTGGTAAAGGTGCAGTGCTAAAGGAATTTGGCTCTCACTTTACATTGGTTTTGGTTCATTCCAGCCCTGGAGGTGGGTGTGCTGGTAACAGAAGCAGAGGAGGGCTCTGCAATCCTTGACTCCTCTCTATTCCTCATCGACAGCGTCAGTGAAGCTTGGAAGGAAGCAGCTCAACACCTTTGTAGTCTCTGTCATAGATTACTGAGTGCATGAATTGAGAATAGTTTATATTGAGATTGAGGGTTGAACTGAGATTAGTGTAAATCCTCACATTCCTGCCTACGTGGAATGTGATCTTAGCTGCTTCGTCCCTGGGGATTTCAAGGGGAGAAGAGAATGTGTGACTATTTCAGAGAAAGAAATGAGCAGCAGCTGAGAAATATGTCAGAACTGGGCCAAGACTGCATTAATCTGTTGCAGAGATGAAAAAGGCTTTATCTTTCTATAAACATTAAAGGGCACAGCAGGATAGGGGACATGTAGTTTCACAGAACTGCTGCATCAGGAGCTATCACCATAGTTTCAGTGACTGCTTTAAAGGCAAAGTCCATTTCATGGAAGTAGCCTATTGTTTTGCACGAATCATATATCCAAGGGTAGAACACCAATATATATTTAATTCTTTTACTGTACCATGATACTTTTAAGTCTTTCAGGTTTGCATACATCTGCTACTGAATTTCTTCAAAGGGTGGATGTACCTTGGACCTGGATCTTTGGTGTTGGTAAAGAGCAAATGCAGTTTCTGTTGTGAATTTTGCTAAATTTGCAGTAAACTGAATCTGCAATTTGAACTTGAGTCTTAACTCAGCTTTTGAAGTAGTCCAATTCATAATAAACTTGAAGAATATGCAAGAAATAAAGGCCTATTATTTAAGTGCAAAGATACAGTATTGCAGTGTAGCAAAAAGTAAGTAATTATATCAGTAAAGGTACCTTTCCCCACAATAGAACAATAGTGGAAACAGTCTGACAGCTCTGTGCCATGTTAATACATCCAAGATTAGCTATGTTTATTTGCATTGCACTGATTGCAGGGTAGGCTACTATTTCATGCAAGCAAACATAATCTGGATTTTAGTATCATTAAATCATCCTAATAAAATTCTGTGTTTTCATCCTCATCCCATAGTACTTTTAAGTCCAAATCTTTGAACAGCATAGTGAGAGGAGTGCCATTGTCCTGGTCTAAGATAGTGTCTTGGGACACAACATTATTCAGTTTTGTGCAGCTTAGCTCCTTTGTCGCTGTTAACATCTCTGTTTCTTGAGTCTCTGGGAACTGCAATTTATTTGCAGAATGTGAGAATGAATCTGGCAACTTCCACTGCTCTGTGTTGTTCTCTCCAGGGAAGTTGTTACCAGTACTGACTGAGAAAAGGAGGGTTGCTGATAGAGACGACAGAGATTCATCCTCTGGAACACAGTCTGTGTCAACTTTCACTGGAGACACTAACAGTGGCAGTTCTGCTGTCTGTTGTCTATAGCATCCTTTTTGTTCCAGCAAAGACAGTGACAGCTGGGATACATGCACTTTAGTTTCCATCCTGTCAATCTGCAACAGCAGTTGCTGTGTTTGCCCCGGGCTCTCCTGTAAGAGAACTGACTCTCTTGTGTCACTGCTGTTCCACAATGCCAAGTCTGGCCTCTGTTCTTTGTAATTAGAATGGCCGCAGCTCTTGCCCAGCATCTGGGTTATGAGCTTTTCACCAACAAAACTATCTGGAGAAACTTCCTTTAGCATTTGGTTTGGCTGCAAATTCTTCTTGTCAACATGGTCTGTGCCTTCAACACACACCCCATAGATCAGGGGCAGAATTTTGCTGGACGTGGCAGTAGGAATGCTTTGCTTAGCTATGTGAGGAGTGTAACCAGTAGGAGCTGCGCTTGCCAAGCAGCGTGGCTGAGTGGGCAGCCGGAATGTTGGTACATCTGCCTGTTGCTGATAGGCAGTTTCTGGTGGACAGAAAGACCATGGTCGCTCCAGTGCTCTGTCCAAATGTTGGCTGTTCTGTGGTAATTGCACTTCAGGAATGCGAAGTGAAGGTTTGGATAAATTAATGGGCTTTATAATGTGCTCCACTGTCAGTGTAAGAGGCTGGAACGATGAAATCCCTCTGATGTCCTGTTGAAGTAGATAAACAAACATGAGTTACTAACAAGAAGCTGTGGCTTGGAAGGTTTGCTTTAGATTCTTTAAAATTTTCTTTGGAGAAATATCAGTAAAAGCCAGCAATAACCACCAGGGATATGCCCTGTTGACAAAAGAACTCTGTTTTTTTTCCTGAGGAGTGACCCTTCAGAGGAATACAGACATCTCTCATTATGCATCAGGGCAACTGTGCAATCCTAAAATATGAGGAAGAAAAAATCCTGCTTTAATTTTTGCAGAATTTGGCCTAAGTCCTGGAGCATGGAAATAGATGCCCTTAAACTCATTTAGCATGCAGAAGCAATGCTTGCTATGGGAGATGAAGGATAGGTAAGAAGGCCCAGGGTTTCAAGAGTAATTAGTGATATAGGACGCCTCAGATTTTAGCTGCCTAATCTGATACCTCCTTTAAAGGGGCCCAGATTGGGGGAAGTTCGGAGCACCCGTCTTTTAACTACCAGTAGTCTGCAGTGATTGCCTAAACAATGCTCTTGTCTAGTCATTCATCCTCCCCAATTAGCAACACTATTTAAGTGCATGTACATAGTCCTGAGAATTTTAAAGGTTTGCTGCAATGGCTAAAGAACACTTACCAAAGACATAGGCTGTGCACTACGTTGTGTGACATATTTGTAGATCACATAACTAATTGTAGCAAACACCAGTCCGGCACAGAATGCAAGTGCCACGAAGCAGTAGAGAAGCCATGTGCTGTCTGGTTAGTAGGGAAGAGAACAAGTGGAAAATGTAGCTTCAGAGAGTTGGATTAGAAAAACTGCATGAGATTAGCTAAATGATGTTATAGGTCTAGTCCCATAGGACTAGATTTTTAAATTAGGAAAGTCAGTGTTGCTTCAATGTCTTTAGCAAGGCTATGTTATTTTATACCAGCTGAAAATTGGTCTCTTTTGTGTATATCCAATATCCTAGCTGGACTTTTAAATTAGCAGAGTTAACAGCCTCACCTGCTAGTGTTTTAACCCAAAATACTTGAGATTTGCTGCTTCTCTGGAGGAGAGATATATATACTGTTCCGTTATAGTCAGTGTCTGGGTCCAAGTTGGAAACTTCAAATTCTTTGTTGTGCTCACTCATTGTCCACTATTTAAAATAAAGGCAAATTCCGTATTTTAGAAAGATAAAATGCATACATTTTCTTCAAATCAGATTGCAAAATTCAGCATAAAATTTTATTTACCAATAAGGTGTTATAGGACTATAATAATTCTGTATATATGGAATTCTAAATATATAATTTGCTTTCTACTGTTACTGTATTTAATTTTTGCATTTCAGTTCCTTAAGATTTGAACTAATTAAGTCGTTCTCTTTTTAGTCACCAGTGGTTTTACTTTTTGCTACTTATACAGTACCCTTGGAAACTCCAGTTTCTTTTCCAGCATTTTAGAGGAATGTGTAAAGTTCCTCATGTCTACTGAGAGTCAAAGGGTCTGAGACTTTCCCTTGTACATCAGAAATCTCATCCATCATGTATAAACTCCAAGGTCCTTCTCCACCGTATGTGAAATGTGATTCACAAAAGTCAGTGCGCTAGTGGCCTGAGGTTGTGCTTTACCTTTTGGTGTGTCCGTTGGTTGAATATTGTTAAGTGATAATCAACAGCACCGAATTTGCTATAAATGTCCTCTACGGTTAGCTCGCGGTCATCCTCACCTCTCAGTGGAGTATAGGGAGGCCGTATAAGAAACTTTATGGACCTTACATAAGGAATATACTCCACTTCTGGTGCTCCAATAATAGCTAGAAAAGATAGAACAGGCAGTGTCAGCTGTTAAGATTAAAGCTGATACATTATCAGATCATCTTATATACATCTTATACACACAACCCAGACTCACTGTAAATTATTTCTTCTGTTTATATACAAAAAGGTATTTGAGCTGTATTTCACTGAGCATAGGAAAAATCAGGCAACTGGATATACTGTCTTCCCTTGGGGTCCTGCCACCTTTAGCCAGTGTTTGTCCCTAGAAATTCTTGCCCCAAGCTTTTCCTTAGAACCATGTTCTCACTGCTTCCATGTTGCTTCCCTGTCCTGCAAAGGGACATCATCCTTCATGCGTGTGTGATGAGTGTGAAATCCCACCACAGGGCACTGCTATCTAAATTCCTATTCCCATCCTACATCAGATTTTGTGTTGAGTAGTTCAGCTCTTTTGTATCTACATTTATCTTGAGTGAAAGGCATGTGCTACACTGAACATTTAAACAGAGGTTTAACCCAATCTATAACACCGTATTTAAAAGCAGCATTCAGTATTCCTCCAAGGCCATGTAGCTTGAAAACATCAAACTGAAAAGAATGGCTCTGGGGGATGGGATCACCTCACTGTGGGTGCTAATGCCTATGCTGCAATGAAAAGTGAATTTTTAATGGTCAAAGCAACCTATGGCTCTTTAATAGCTTATTTTGTGCAGAGATCTGAAGGCTCTTGATAATCATTGACTGCTAATGCCACCTCGAATTATTCTTGACAAATATACAGTGGGAAAATTTTAGTCATAGAGCCAATAAGGCTCCTAAAAGGCTGTGTTGTATGTCTGCAGTAGAGCTCACTTAGGGGTTGGGAACATTAAGCATCCATTGGTCTGGCTGCTTATCCTGATTTTCAGGAGTTCACATTTCATAGCTTATGTGACTGTATTACTGGCTGTCCTCAGGTTGCCCACCATGTCTCTTACTAGTTTCCTTCTGCCTTTCGTCAGCCTTAATAGCAGTTCTTCTTTCAAGGACATCTGGCTTTTCCTTTTCTCCTCTAATCCCACTTTGGTGTCGGACCTCAGGGAAGGCCCTGCCCAGTTGTTCATTTGCCTTTTTGCCCAATAACAAGCCTTCTTCAGCCCTTCACTCCCTTCCTATCAAGCACAGAGTCTTGCAATACTGAAATTAGAGGAAATGCTGTCCTAAATACCAGCAAGATATGGAATAAATCCCTATCAGCCAATATTTAATAGATTTCAGCAGCGGTACATACTCTCTTTTCTGGGTTCAAATCTTTCTGAGAGCACCCAGTCGGAGGAGCAGTAGTTCTGGCCAGTGGCTCTCACCCTGCCGTAGTAAAGCTCCGAGAAGTTTTCTGTTTCACGAGTGAGATTGCAGAAAGGCTGTGTGATACTCCGGCACTCACTCTTGTTAAGCCAGAATTCTTCTCCATACCTTAGGACAAAAAAAGCTTTTAGTTTGTTTGGTAGAACAGATGCAATACAACCCTTCCCAGAATGATCCAAACAGGCCGTTTTGCAAACTCTTAGTAGATTTTAAATTCGTTATTGCAATTAGCAAGTGGTGGGGAAAGGAATGGCAGAGAAACTTCCCCTGGACTACAGCCCTTAATCCATTCCCATTGACGGTTTCTGCATGGATATTGCCTTGAGGAAGTGCAGTTTATTTCAAGGTACACACAGGAGTGTCCTGCAAGTCAGTGACTCCGGGATTCTTTGCCCAGCTCTGACACTGAATGGTTGCATGCAAGTTTACTGCAGAGTTTGCAGACTTACCCAAAGGCAACAAAGCTATTGTGTAGCACTGGTCTGATTTCTCTTAGCTCTAGTGACTGAACCAGAGGAAGACAATTGCTATTACCTGTATTTACAGGTGAGGAAACTACAGAATAGAGAGAAGGAAGTTGCTGAAGGCTAAGAGTAGCTCAGCAATGGAGTAAAGCTGGCAAGCCAAAATGTAAAAATATTTGCTTAACTTAGAACCATCTCCACTTTAAATAACGCTGTCCTTTATTGAGTTCTTGTCTAAGCAGAACCATTTCTGTAACAGTAAAACAAGCAGCAGAAACAGCAAAATCTACTTTTCTTTCTTGGCTCTTCTCTCACTGAGAACACTGGCCCTAAGAACAACAGAACTCCAAAAAGAAGCAAACTTCACATACTGTTTATATTCGACATCAAATAAAGTGCCAGGGGGAATATCTGCTTCAGTTTCCCATGTCAGGATGTTCTCAAAGTTTGTAGAAGAAAATGCTACATGTTTCAGACATGATGACTCCTCTGTAGTCACAATGCCTAGGGGAGTAAAGAAACTAGTATTAAAATGCATATTCTGCAAGCTCAGCCGTCAGGTGAATATGGGTCCAATGTTGCTCAGCCTTTCACTAAACAGAAATATCAGGCATGCCACTTCAGTTTGCTAGAGATGGGCTGCAAAGCAGAAGTTTGAACAGAACAGGAATTCAAACCGTGCAAGCATCACCGTATATGCCTTGCAGATTATTCACTCGTCCCAAAGAAATGTAAGTCAAGAATTTTTACAGAAAGGCCTCAAAAACTCGAGAGTCGGAAAGAGAATCCTTGAGTTCCTTATCAGGTTTCTTTTAAAGCAGTTAAATGGCTGGAAGACCAAGGCTAGATTCATGTCCATGAATGTCTCTGCTTCTGCCCATACTCAAGGAATTAATATGCTGAGATCAGTTTCACATCATTGAAGATGTTACTGCCATTAACCTTTCATAGTCCATGTTTTATTGGACGGAGACTGCCTGTACAGAGAGACACACAAGGACCTGATGCCTGGACTCTGATCTGGGTGTGCCAGGGTGAAGGCAAACAACTCACTCAGCTCTCTGCTTTCTGAGCCCTGTGCCTCTTCCCCATAGAGCATGGATTCTGGCTTTGATAAACAGAAATGTTACTTGCCCCTGACAAACATGCCCCTGGTCTGAGCTGCCTCTGTAGAGCAGAATATCACCGTGATCCACCTGCAGCAAACTGGCTCTGAGCAAGCACTGCAGAAGAGTGTCATAGGGACCTTTGGCTTTCTCCTGTCATGAGAATACACAGTGCAAAATTTTCTCAAGGCTCATTCACAAGACCTTCTAACTTGCAGAGTAACCTTCAGAATTTATAAGCTCTGTAAATTCAAATTATAGACACATCCTCAAAGATAGATAATTTATATATTACTCAACTCTTGGTTTGTAGTATTGATAAACACCTTGAACATGCATGGGCTTCAGCCTGCACTTGCTGAAAATGAACAGTCCCATTATGGTGCTGGTAAATGGACACTCAAAATCAGTGAGTCCCCCCCCTGAAAAAATGGTGTGATAAGCAAGTAAAAGTAGCACCATTTTACAGATGGGAAAACTGAGGACCAGAATGGGGGTGATTTGGACAAGATCACATTGAGCAGTTATGGTAGAGCAGGGACTAAACCACACCAGTTCCTGGATCCTCGCTCCAAGCTTTACCTCCAGCTTCCTCCATGAAGGAGAACTGAGTGTCAGCAGTTTAAACTAGCCTGCTGTATAGGAGGAGAAATAGGCAGAAAGGCATAGATCCAGTTCTCAGTCTTGTTGTGTATGGCATTTGGGCAGGAAAGCAACGCAGAAATGGATTGCATTCTAGCCCAATATTGTCCTGACCTCATCTGCATTTCAGCACTTGCCTGTGCTCATGCAAGACTCAGCACAATCTTCCTGGCCAGGCTAAAATGCAGCAGTTGGTATACAGTGGGTGGGTTTCCCTGTCTGAGCAGCATGAAAACTGAGTCACTAATACCCTGATCATATCGGAAGTAGGAAACCTCCGTCTTCCCACATTTATCCTTACTAAAACACAGTTATGCAAAGCAGCTTAACACAAGCACAGTCAAGTGCGGGCAGGGAAAACCCAGGATATTTCACAGCGTGAAAGTCCCTCTGTTTTAGAAGTTTCTGAAGGCACCTTCCCTATAGTATAAGATCACAGGCACAAGAGCAGATGAATGATCAGGTTGCTTGCTGAAAAGCTGCCATTTGAAAACATAGCAAGTTTATCCTTGATTCACCCAGGAGTGAGTTTGCTACATCTGGACTAGGATTAAATGGCTTGTAGGGGTACATTATTTGTTTGTATTAAATCAGGGCTGTTCTTGTATTCATTTGTGTCTCCACTTAAGACACAGGGGGACTGATCCAAAGCCCCCTGAAGTCAGTGAATATCCTTTACTTCTGTAGGAATTGGGTTGTAACACATCAGTGGCAAACGCTTTGAAGTGAAGGAATCTTTTCTTCCTAGTAATCCTTAAAGCACTGAGCACACGGACTGTATTTTGAAAATATTAAAAGGAGAGAGCAACACAGAAGAGCGCTTTTGAACAATCTCAGAAAACAGCTCATTCTCTAGGTCTTATTTCAGGAAACATGATTGAACTACCTCCCATACTACAGGATCAAACAGAAACAACCACGATCAGTAACAGGAAAGGAGAAGTCAGGACTTACCGACCACTGAAAATACAGCCAAGACAATCAGAAATTGCTTCATGAATAACTATGCAAGCTGGGCTGAGAGAGCAGGCAGTTGATCCTGTGTGCAGGTGAATCACCTTTCACAAGAGTTAAATTCTTGTTTGTGAGGCCAGGTTGGATTTGTTTCTCAGTAACAGACTGCAGAGCTACTATCCTGCATGCATTTGGATCTGAGATCACCAGCTAAAGATCTGTGCGCATGTGTAAGAGAGACTGTAAGAGTGACAACAGGAGCACCTCTCCCCTTCTGAGTATGCACACCTAACTGTACAAAGGTGCACAAGCCAGAGGCTTAGAAAAATCTTCAGCTTTTGAAAGAGCGCCAAATACCATTTTGCTGATAAAGAGCTTCCTGCCTGAAAGCCCTCACTGAGGTTTCTTAGTTTTGGGGCTTGCTTTTCTGGTCGGGTAACTTTGACTTGTTAAAACTCTAGAAATTAAAACTTAGTGCTGTGCACCTAGTTGGTTTTATAACTGCTATAAGCAAGACACATATTTCCTTAAGAAATACCTTCAAATACTTTCTTAAAATGGAAGTCAGGCAGATCACTGGTTTTTAAGCTTTTCTACTGTTCATACTGGCCTTGGATGAAAGCCAGATGACTAACATGTAGCCCTGGTGCATAGTGGGCAGAGCGTGAGCTTCTAAGTTTGTCATAACTCTGCACTAGCAGGTGGCTGCAGAGGTTCTCTCATTTGATGTAGAAAGGCGGTAGCCTTTCCATAGGAGGAGCACATGCTGTCCCGTGGCTTTTCTCAGAGGCCACTGTAGACCTACAGTTTATTTCTGTGGCTGCTTACAATTTAAGTCTGTTCTGAGTATCATGAATGCCATATGGTAAGAACTGGGAATTTGTATGAAATCTAAAAAAAAAAAAGAGATATAGTACCTTTTCCATAGTGTTCTTAGTTTTTTAGGGTGTTCTTAAGTTACATTTTCAGGCTTTTCTCAGGAGAGGGAGAGACATTTCCTTCTTTGGTCAAAAGTGAAAACTAATTGCCTGTCTCCAGGAGATGTGGATTTAGAACCACCAGATGTGTATAACATCTGAAGAACTGGTACAGCTGTATGCTGCTTATTTGACCCAAGATGTCGTAAGCAGAGAAAGCTTCACACATACAGCCTGCATTTGACGCTTAGGAAACTCCCTTAGCCACTAGCTATTCCTTTGACACAAACTGGGTAACCTCCCTGGCTTATTTCTCTGGCCCACTTTATCCCATGGTCATAACTGTTCACAAAATGAGGAGGTCCTGTTCTCAGTCCTCAGTTTTGCCTAGGACTAACTGGACCATTGCATAAAGCTGAGGTTCCACCAAAGCAAAACCAACTGGACTGTCTTTTTGAACACTGAGAACTGTTCAAATTGTGATTGCTTAAGCCCTAGAAAAGTTGTAATAGAAATATCTGCCATAAACCACATAGGACAACTGTGCATTAGACAAATTCCTTATAAGCAGTGCTCTTTTATTGTCTAAAGCCTATTTAAAGCTCCTAAATGCTAGATTTTTTTTCTTACTATTACAAGTGAGTCCCATAAGCAACATCACACCTGCAGCCAATTTAATCACAATACAAACCATGTGTGCTTCTGAAGCTGAAAGCACACTACTTTCACTATCCACACTACTTTCATCTATCCTTGTGGCCAAAAATGTGATAGAAATTACTACCCCTTCTGCTTACCTCTTCATCTTATGGATTTTCTGTTCCTGAAGTTGTTTCTATTCCCTGCCCTGCTTCGATATTAACAGGGCTGTATGCTGCAAACCATGCCACTGATGCATAGCTGTCATTTTGTCTTTCTCATCTCACTTGGACAATTGCAGAAGCCTCACAGGTTTATTAAAGATGACACACCTACCCACCAGTGTGGCCTACATCTAATTAAGTACAACTCTTTGTTAGGGTGTTTCCTGAATAGCTTGCTAAAGTACTTCCATTGTTTCCTTCCCTCATGTCACTGCCTCATGCTTCTGCCATTTGATGACCCATGATAGGGCAGAGGTGAGGGAAATTGTAGTCCACCTGAGACTTTAGTTTTGAGAATATAACTTAAAACTTTATTTTTGCCCTTATTTCTAGAGAGATGCTACCTTTTGGATAGCTCTGAATCTTTAGGTACCTGAAGATCTCCAGAAGTCTGGTTCCAAGTTTAAAATTAAACACTTGGCTTTCAACTTCCAAAGTGTAGAGCCTGAGCCTATGTCAGAAGGTAGTTCCTAAGGACAAAAACAGACTGAGAGGTTTGTAACACGGATTTTCAATGGAACTCTGCTTATAACTTGGCACAGCTGGGGAAAGAGGAGAAAAATCATGCGTGCCAGGGATTTGTGAAGATTAAGGTCAAAAAGACCAAGGTGGTTATCTCCTCTGAGCTGCTGCAGGGCTCAGGCTGCAGACCCCTACTCTGTGAAGACTGCATGAAGCCTAGTAACTGCTGATCTAGGGATGTAGGAGATTTGATTCCAGCTCTTGCACTTAGCCAGTAGATGAGCAATGTCCAGGTTTTTTGGTTGACTGGGTCGTACCTCTTCCAGTGAGAGGGGAGAGCTGCTTTTCTCATTACACAGCTACAACTGTTAAGTAAGGTGTAAGATATGGACTGATTGCTCTGAAAGAGGGAGCACTGTGCTCTGGCCGTCCCTGACCCTTTTGCGGTGGAAAGCAGGTCTCAAGCCCTGGTGAAAGAAAACATGGAGGAGCGGGATGCTGCCTCCACCAGTATAGCTCACCTGACCTGCAGCCTCTTCCCCAACTTCCATCCTGAGAAAACCTGGATGAGACAAAGAACTGATCCCAGGCCCTGTTTGCAGAGCTGTGACATGTCAAAATAATTTTGTACAGGTTGCATAACTTCAGAGCTTCCTGTAACTCAAAGCCTGGGGCTTTTTCCTTGATTGCACAAGAAAATGGGTGGTGATTATATTTGGATGATCTATATCTTTCTAAATGAACAGGAGGGATTACAAAGCAGGATGTACCTAAGGACACTTTGCAGAGGACAGGTAGGAAAAAAAAGGGAAAATTCTAGCTGATGAATCTTTTCTTCTACCTCCCCTTTTTACTTTAATCCAGGACCTCAATTAGTACATCTTGCTTTCCTCTTTCAAAGCAGTTCCCAACACCTCCTACCACCCCCCTACCTTTCTCTAATATTGTTCTGATTCTCTGAAGATGTCAGCTTTAATACCCTCCATCAATACCCTTCTCTCATCTGAGACAACCCTCTCTGCAGAGAATGGCTGTTCTGTGTCTCCCTCTTTCTTTTAATGCTTTGCTTTTCTGCGTGTCCTTTTACTGGAATAAAATGGGAGAGTATACTTTTGTGAGATGTGAAGAGCACACATCAAAAATACACTGAAGAGGTCAGTATTGCCGAGTCAAGGGAGGCCTTGTCTCTCATGTGCCTTTTGCTGGTGGACTTCTGGTTTGATTCTTTGCTCAGAGAGATGGTCACAGTCCTGGTCCTTCAGTGACCCAGAGTGACCTGGCTGGGAAGTCTCATAGGATTCCACTCAAACCAAAGCATAGGGGGGTCCTGTTTTAAAATGTAATGTTTTTCAGAATGAGCTTCAGTCACCCTTTATAGTTCTGGGAAACATAAAAACACGCACACATGGAGTTATATATCAAAATACTATTGTATCTGCATAAAGCAGCTCTCAGACATTCTGCACAGCAGGTGGAATTTCGGCTTCAATAAGTATATTTGTGTAAAAATAAATAAATAAACAAACATGCTGCACATTTATCACTTTGTCTTCAGTTCACTCTGTTGAAACACAGAAGGTGATCCCTATAGATTGAGGTGGAGATCTCTTCATCCTGCACAAAGCAAAGGTTGCTAAATGTCTCTGTAAGGTACTTCCAGTCAAGCAGGGGTGCAGTTTTGCAGTTACAGAGAAGCAAATGTAATGTTAGCAGGTCATCCTAGCTCAAAATCAACATGCAGGCACAACACTCTGCATTTTCAGAACCCAGCTGATGGTTTCACACAGGTCCAGGTTATGTTTTTGCTGTCTCAGATGTGGTTTTGCCTTTCATAACTCTCATGTAAAAGTTACCTTGCTCTGAAGTCTCAAGTGAACACAAGGCACTGTGTGTTTGCTGTGCGATACCCACATGAGGTATCACTGCATGCCTCACCCCTGGCTGGGTTTGAATAGTGTGCCTCATACCAGAGCCTTAACACTTTATCACAGCTGTACTTGTACAGAGGGATGGTGAACGTATATTAGTTACTTAGCAGTAAAAATACACCTTTTGTGTCCCTAAAGCCATATGCCTTGATAGGCCAGACATCAGTAGAAAAAAACTCTGCCTAGATGAATAATACAAAAAGCACCAGGATCAGTTATTTGTCCTTGTTCTTGTTTAGGTATCCTTGCCTGGATATCTGGAACTCTCCAGCATTTTCCAGACACGCCACATAACTGCTAGGTACTCTAGCTCCTTCCCATGTAATGTGTGTGCTCATAGCCTTTGAATTTAAACTTTTGATCATATTTTTCCTCCATATTTGAAGTTTCAAATGCATCACTTAGCACCGTGGATGCGGGAGGTGTCCCTTCTGTAAAATTATTGCTGTCACAGTCACTTGCAATACCTTCATCTTCTGCCACCTGTAATGTCTGAAAGGAAATAAGCAGCTCGGTGCTGGGATCCTTACTGAGCTGTGGTATCTCACTGATCTGGACATGCAGATCAGCTATTGTTTTCTGGTAATACTTGGTGAAATGATGAGCCTTCCTATGCAAGTAGTGCTCATTGGCTGGACGTTTGGCACAAATCCCCTCCATCAGTGTTTGAAGAGGGGTCATTTCCAGGCATTCATCCCTGTCTGTATCATGCTGTCCATGTTCCCTGGGACCTGGGCATCTCACATCAGTGAAGGATATTCTTCCCAAAGAGGAACTGTGAGAAAGGGATGCCTTCTCATTTCCTTGGGATCCTGACGTGTCCATCTCATTCTTTCTCATTGGAAAGAAAGAAAAACCCAAGGTGCTTAGGTCAAGCACAGATTCACTGTCCACAGAGAGACCTCCAGATCCAGAGTCCGAGCTAGTTTCCCCCTGAGCTGTTCTGGATGGTTGACAGTTGAGATTTCTCTTTGGAAACTGAGGCATTTCAGTGTATGGGATGAAAGTACTGCTGTCTTCTTCTTCCTCCTCCTCCTCCTCCTCCAATGATGATGTTGATGATGATGAGAGGAAAGAAGCCATCTGTGGTAGGTTGTTTCTTGCTAAAGCTTTGTTTGTCTTCCTTTGTGACACTGGCTTCTCTGTGCAGATAAGAGAGTCCCTGAAGAATTCCTTTTCACTGTACTCACAGTGAAAGGCTGGTCCAGCAGCTTTTAAATGAGATAAATCCTACCAGGGAAAAGAAACGACACACAGATCAGTAAGTTAGTGATGCTTTTTAAAGAAAAGTTTGGATATAGGAAATCTTACTTATAATGGGACTTATGAATGCAAAACTGAGAACCACAAAACTCCCATTCCTCCCCAGTCACCCTCTGAAAATCAGCAAGACTTTGAGTCAGGAGGGGACCCCAGCATTTGGGCCATACCAAAGCATGAGGCATCTTCTTTCGCTTAGCATCTTGTTTCAGCAAGCAGATGATGAAGGCACTCGTCAGAAAGATGGGGAGGACAAACACAGGGATCATGGCAGAAAATGGGAACTTCCATTCCACTGCTGAAAAAGACAAAAATAATCTCCTGCTGGTGGTATATTTTATAGTAACAATGAAGTCTTGTACTCAGCTTTTCTTTCAGAAATCTTGGAAAATGTTAGGCTTAAGATCCTTATTTTACAAATGCAGAGAAAGGATAACAGACTTGCCTAAGATCAGACTCTTAAGTCAGAGTCACAGCCACAAATTAATGTTAATACCAGTCAGTGCCTTACTTGGAGCAGTAAAATGAGGTTTTATTTACATATTTTTCAGGATAAATTTGAATATTCCCAAAATTTCATTGTGAGCATAACTCAAGTACAATATTTCAGTATTTTCAGAAAATATTTCAGGGTTGGATTTTTTTAATGAAAATGTTTCTACACAAAGCAGGAGCATTTCACTAGAAAATCCAACCAGTCCATTTAACAGGAAGCCCATTTTTTTTGTAGAAAAGCTAATTTTGGTGGAAATCTTTGACTTGCTCTAATCCCGTTTGATGTCTCACCATCAGGTCATACCTTTGTGGTTTAATAGCACACACACTGGTTGGGAGAATTTGCTGTGCTTGAAGTCAATGCTTTGGAAGGAAGATCTGGCACTTAAACAGTAGTTGCCTCTAAGTGCAGTGGTATCGATAGTCACTGTATTCTTCCTAAAGATACCTTCATATTTCTTCTGTTTAGAAACAAAAAGAACAGAGAGTTGGAAAGATGGCTCTTCCGTTATTTGGGTGGTGTTTCTCTACCTTTTTAGCCCATGAGTCTCTTCATTATGTTCTGCGGCTCCAGTGATTGGAAGGTGAATGGAAAGGCCCTTCATGTCTTGCTTGCTGTTTGTAGCAAGCATGTCTCCTAGGGTTTATGGATTCTAGGGTGGGATTTCCAGCTGGTGCTGTGCTCTGTTCTGCCATGGCATACTGTTAGTGGTACCTCAACTAGTTGTTTTAAACCTCAGATATTGCCCTATTATACTGACTATAGGGTAGCCTCCCCAACGCATCTTCCTGATAAAAATAGGGAACTACCAATAAAGTAGGAATGCACACACACACATCTACTTTTTCTCTCTGGCTTTGGTTTAACTCTGGTTTGGCCATTTCATTTTCTCCAGGCCCTGGATCCAGTCCCTCCCTGCCCAGAAATTCGAAGCTATTCCAATTCAAGCTGGGCATCGTTCCTCCATTTCATCTAAGAAGTGCAAGTTTTACTGACCTTGTCTTCAGATCCAGCTTCCCAAAGGTTCAAGTCATACATCCATGAGAAACTCTCCACACAGGTGGCCAAAGGGAAGGAGGCATTCACATGGATTAAGTTCTCCTTGACATTCACGTTTAGCACTGGGGGAGCCAGTTCCACTGTAATTGAGTGACCAGACATAAGAATAGTGCTTGCTTGTGTCTTAGCTTCACAGAAGTAATGCTTTTCTGTGACTGATCTACACTTCTAATTGTTATCTTGTGATAGACATGAAGGAAGGAGGAAGGCAAAGGAATACCTCTTTTTTATCTAACATACCCCCACTAGTATGTGGAAAGCTTGAAGCCAGTTTAGTCACCTAGAGCACTGATGAACAAATTCTGACACTTGCTATGAAATTTATTTTCAAATGATCATGGCTCGTTGTTTGTGCTCACTCATAAAGCAGTCATTCATAAAGCTGTCTGTTACTGTTTCTCTTTCTATGGTGTGTGGTCTACTCATTTGCTCATGCCAACACTGTTGTTGGCATGTCCTTTCATCTTTAGGCTGTAACCTAACAGACACTCACCATCCAAATGGTATTCCTTGAATTGTGATTCTACCCATGGTGACTGGAATCGTCCAGAAACAGCTTTTACTCGAGCCCGGACTTTAACAAAGAAGTTTCGAAGCACACAAGTCAGATTGCAAGAAGTTCTGTGAATATTTTTGCAATGAGGAACCTTTATCCATTTCTCCATGCGTTCCTGGCTAAAAGAAGAAACAAACATACCATAATATTAAACATGCTGCCTTGTTATAGTTTATAGAGCAAGAGAAGTAAGTGTTTTGGAGGATGGGTACCAAATCTTGCTCAGGGTTTGGAGTACTCTCCGGATGGATAAGGATTGGTTTTGGTGAAAGAATGCAGCCATGTCACTGATCGTTAATGACATTGATTAATATACCTGCACAGATGTTTGCCCTGTGCCATACTTTCAATCAGACATCCTTTGTAAGTGCTTACCTTTCATACCTCACTGTGTACGTCACATCTGGTGGAGACCCTTCTCCTGGAGTCCATGTCAAAATCATGTCAAAATCCTTTGACAGTAGTGTAACATTTTGAGGAGGGGGAAGTTGAACATGACCTGATTGAAAGGAAAAATTATGTGAATGATTTAAAATATCTTTGGGGATGGGAAATATCACCTGGTTTTGACCAAGGTGGTTTCAAAATCTGGGGCAGAGCAGCTCAGTTCATTTAAGACTGGAAATTGGCTATGAAAGCAGGTATGTCTGTGATGTAGTCGGGTTTTCCTCATCTCTTATAAAACTTCTTCATCTCAACAGCTTTTAGAATTAGGACCTACATTTGTGTGAACCGTCCTATTCTATAATTTGGAGTGGCCTCCCCCATGGTCTCACTGGATTTCACTGTGACCTGGTTTACAACCCCACAAACTCCAACCTGACTCCCTTGCGCTCCCACCTCCTAGCCCCTGGATGAGGCAGACACAGCTGGCTCACACTACTCATTCAATCCCAATTCTTCAAAGCCAGATCCTACCCACAAATGCAGCGAGATGCAGCATGCAGGCTTGCCCCTTGTACTTTCCTGGCACCTATTTTTTCTAGTAGATAAATATGTACAACACTAGCCTTCAACAAGACACGTTCTGTAGGCAGATTTTAAATTGCCGTTTCTTTACAGTGGAATATTTCACTTTATGTGAATCATTCCCATTTAAACTCCTTAAAATTTATCTGTGTGTGTCTTTCCTCCTACAAGCAAAGCCGCTTAGCATAGCGAAATGAAAAGTAACAAAGACAGCTGTACCATACCTCTAGTCTGCTGCAGGAAGCACAGTGCCATCAGGACTCTAACTCTCCAGGTAGACATGCCAAAGCAGAACTTTTCCACTTGTAATATATTTCTTTTCTTGCTACCTTTTCCTCATGTTGTTTTCTTGTATTAAGTTGTATGAATTTCAGAGGAGGATGCAGTTCATGAACGGCACACATGCGCACAGCCTCACTTCCTGATACGGCCCAAATATAGCACTGCACATTGAATTGGGAAAGGAGCAGATGTGAGAGTGCTTTTGATGAAAGAAAAACGTAAAGATTGCAGTACTACGCCCTCCAGTGTAACATAACTGATATCTGTCACAGGCTATGTGGAAAAGGAACACAGTAAAACAGTGCAAGCCTTATCTTGTGTGGCACCTCATTAAAAAAATTGACCTTTGGCATTTACCTATGTGGCTGTGAAATATTAATAGAAATCAAATAAGGTTTTACTGCATGAGATATCTGATAATAACCTAGCAATAATAAAAATCAGTAATCAATCAGTAGTATGTGATGTGATATGATAGTCTTGTGTTTACAAGAGATCAAGGATTTTATCTTAATTTATGTTACCAGGTTAAAAATGTCTTTCAGAAGTTAGGGAATTACTCCACTTTACAGATGGGGGAAATAAAGTGCAGTAATGAGACAGGAATCTGCCCCATATACAGTGTGGGCGAGTGAAAGGACAGGGATCCTTCTGATAAATTCTGTGGTTTTGTTGAATGCCACTGCTGCAATTTCCTTATACCTTAGTTACCACTTGTCAATTATTTGTCATCAACCCAAAAATATCAGTCAAGATCAGGACCAGTTGCCAGGACTATGCCAACACATGCATCGTTCTTGGCCTCTGCACTGCCTAATCGATGAGACTTTGGCATTTGCAGCTATGAAACTCTCAAGGTGTTTGTGTTTTCAGCACGTGGTACCTTTAAACCCCAGACTTCTCCTGGGGCAAAGCGCAGTTCCTAAGTTGCTCCTGTATCTTACAGCCTCACACATCTTCCTAAAGCAAAGTCACGGAGACAGCAGTTTTGTTCTGTGTGTATCAGAAACATAGCAGGAAGCATCCTGGTTCAGCCATGACCTACGCTACCAAGTACAATGTGCCCAAGTGTTATGTGCTTGGAATAGCTGTGCCGTTGTGTCCTGTGCACAGAGAGAGAAGGGCGGAAAAATAGCTGGATCAGCTGTGCTGTTCAGTCAACACATCTACTCTCCTGCTCTTCCCATCACAATCACCTCCAGACCTGGGCTGTGAGAAAGTAAATGGGTCAATGAAGTTACCACACATAGAGAAAAGGGTCTTTTCTGGGTCTTCCCCAGGTGGAAAACTCACCAAGCCCCGCAGACAGTCTGTTGCTATACCTGTGAATGTCAGGTTCTAAGTGGGAAAAGAGCCGATGGAGCTGGGTTTGTATTGGCAAAAGCTTGTATGTTTACCACAAAGGTATCAAATGTCTCATTTCCCTGAACATGGTATGATTCAAGCTGTAGGAGGAGATGCAGTTACAAGTTTCTTCAGTCACAACTTTCTCCAAAAATCTCCATTTCTTCTTACCACGGGCTTCTGTTACCAGTACTTTTCTTGTTCCTTGGCTGTTTTGCTACCTCTGCTTAATTTCTCTGAAGTTTCTCTTTCTCATGCAAAAAGGACCTTTTATAAGGAAAAAAACAAAGCTAAGGGTCTGGAGGGTCCTAGGTCTATTCCCCTTTAGCATCCAAATTGCAGAGCTAATACCAACACACAGCTCTTATGCTTCCTGTAGCAGCCTGAGCAAAATAGGAAGCAATTCTAGGGCCAGTCACATTAAGGTCTTGTTAAGAGCCCTCAGGCAGCTTCTCTTAAAGATGACGTGTGATATTTAGTAAGTGTTTGCAAGAGGTGAATCTTATAATCATCATTGTTTCCTGTGAAACATCTGCCCTGAAATCTGGGCTCCACTTGTCTCTGTGGCAAAACTCCCCCTGATTTTAGCATGACTGAGAACCTGTCCCAGCAAAAACAAGTGTACTGTTGGCACCAAACCGGGGGGGTGGGGGGAGGCCTGTGCCACGAGGTGTCGCTGCCTATCAAACAAAATACATTCATTCCTCCGAGCGACAGGCTCTCAATCAAGACCTATTTTAAAACTTGGCAAGCTTCACTAAAACTCCTTCCGCCCTCTGCATTGCCTAGCACCCTCCTATACAGTGACCTACCTGAGTATTTGCAATAGCATCCTCTAATGGCGGCAACTGAGTTTGCATTGTACACACCAAAGTTTTGCTCTGCTGTCCGACTAGCCTTTGTCCCTGGCCTTGGTTGCCCAGGCAGGCAATGGATCAGGTGCCAGCAGGAGCAAGACTCGTTACCCGTGTGTGAAGGGCAGGAAGCACCATTGCACCCGTCGTCATGCTGGGAGCTTGCTGTGGGGTCTTTTGGCCTGTGATGACTTTCCGATTGCAGGCAGGGATGCCTGCAGCTGCAGAGGGCTGGGCTCGATAACGCTTTCCATCATTGGGCAAATCACGCCACTGTGCCTACATTCTCCCACTGTTTTACTCATATGGAGCATAAATGCTTTGGGATAGGGTTGTCATTCCTTAGTACAGTGCCTTAGCTGTAGGTGGGTCTTTGCATACTGCTGTAGTACCGGTGATACTTGGGGGACTCTCTCGATTTGCCACCTCTTGCCTCTCTGCGTGCAACAGATGATTCAGACCACGAGGGCAAACCCTGCAACCTTTCCTGAGTCAGACTGACTGATACCTTCCTTTCTTGAGGAGGGGCACTGCAGGAAATACAGTCTTAATCTTGTGAGGAAGGCACAGTTTGGGCTGTGGTTTGATTTTATGAAATCTTTGGAGGCAATAGGCAACATGAAGTACTGTCATCCCAGCTCCTTCCTTTTGCTTTTACCTCACCCACGTAGTTGTTCTGGCAGAACTGTGCTGTGTTCTGTGAGCTTGGGAGAACTACTGATCCTGTTGAGAAAAACCCCACATATAAAAAAATTTAACAGGGCATTTCTGGTACAAATGGCACCATGGGAAACCAAACCACTGATCTGTAAGTGCAGTATGCTTAACATTTCCGATGTGCTCATACATTTCTGTCACCACCATATTGCGTGAAGGGCTGGCTGAATGTTTTCAGTATTTCTTAAAATGTAATATAGCCTTCTTAAATAGCCTCCACACGGAGTCTTCCGCAGTTGATTTTTGTTTCTTTCTGAAATGTTAAAAGCTTTTTTTTCCTGAAGGAAACAAGAAGATGTATTTGGAGAAGGTTTCTATTGAAACACTGGAGAGTTTCAACTCAACATTTTTGGGGAAGAAAATTTTCAATTTCTGCAGAACAAAAATCATTCTTCTCTAGCAGCTCTCATAGTCCTGTGCTAGGTGAGATTGCTCAGCCTAAGAGAATGTTGCAGGCGGGGAGAGGAGGTGGCAGATGTCACAAACATTCTGGACACTGAAAGTCTAAGGGAATGAGAGTGACATTTCCCAGTAGTTCTCGCTGGATGATTTGAGAAATTTCTTAAAGGAACGTGATCCAGATAAAAATTATTTTAAAAGGAGTTTTTGCCTAAGATCTTCGTAAACGAGTGACTAAGACCTTTAGTCATTCAGACTCAGCTCTTTAAATGGTCTTTTCCTTTCCTGCTATTTAATTAACTTCTGTGCTTCGCTAAGGGCGTGATGCTGCAGACAGTTCTGGCAGCACTGCTATCTGTACTGTTCCTGCAGCTGAGCTTGCCGCCCCTGCGCTTGGTGCTGTACATGTGCTCACAGCTTACGAGGCAGCCCACACCCCGCGTAGCATTCCTTGTCATTTCTCCAGAACATAGCCCTATATCCCTCTCAACACGGATGTGTACACAGCTATTGTGCAGATACGGACTGAGGCACAGAAAAAACTAGTGACTTCCCTGTAGAAGTTTAGAGGCACAAGCCCAAGGCTTGGCAGTCGGAAAGTAATATCTTTGACTTACAAAGCTACGTGCAGAGCTTCCTAGCGAAGGTGCAATCTTCACCAGTGCAAGATTGCTTTTCTTGGCTTAATGTCTTTATTTCTGGAGGTGGTGGAGCTGATGTAACTGTGGTGGCAAAAGTGTGCAGTATGGGCCTGTCTTCAGAGCTGGGCAAAGTAAAACCTGAAGGCAGGAGAGGAATTTTTTGTTCAACATTTTTCGCCACCTGTTTAGAAAAGTGAATGAGCATGGCAGTGCCTGAAAAGAAAATACTCATTAGCCCCAAACTAAACAAAAAACATAATCTGAAATTGAAAGTGAGACTTCACCCAGTTCCAAAGTTTTCCCTGGAAACCACTTGTAGTTTTTGTGGAGAACATACTGTTCTTCAAGGAAACCTATGCTTAGGGGAGGGGCACAGAATTTTTGAACAACTCAAAAGTCACCAATTTTGGAAACTTCCTCCCCTGTACTGAGTTTCTCACACCAAGAGGACAAGTTTGGACCTGAGGTGCAGGGATCGCTCTATTTCAGACAACATTTGTCTCTTTGGCAGTCCTTCTGCCCAACTCTCCCTTCTTTCTCCCTACCTTATGTAGGTCTGTAGGATGAGTTGTGCAGCAAAGACAGCATTCGTACCATCCAGGAACATGGAGTGTGGAAACAGCCACCACCCCTGTGAGTGGCTGCAGCTGTGGCTTTGGCAGCAGGATGCAAGGAACATACTCAAGAGGAGGAGATATATCAAAGTGACAGCCTGAGACCGTAAACACCAAGGAGCTCTAGCAGCGAGCCTGATCCTGGCTTTAGTGAACTCGTTTGGTGAACTTGAACCTTCTTGCCTGTCCCTGGAAAATCTTTTTGTTGAAGGCTTAGCGCTGACCTGGAACTGGGGGCGCTTGATCTTCTGCAGCTCAGGAGGGGAAATATTTTCCTCTTTATGCTTAGAAACTAGCCTGACGTACAGGCTGCTGAGTGTTTGGATTTGATGGAAATTATTTTGGAAGGTTTAGGAAACCAAATATGGGGAAACGATGGGATAAACAAACAACAAAATGCTATTGGGAATTAAGAGGTTAAAAAATCTGCAAAGCTGGGTGATGCCAGATAGTAAAATAAAATGCAGCAGTGTCCTCTTGACCCAGACAGGCATCTGGGCAACCTGTCACCAGGAGGAAGAGAAGAGGATGGGTTTGATTTGTTTTTTAAGCTGAGTCTGAAAAGACTTAAAATGAAAAGCAAAAGCAGAAACAAAACAATAAAATGTTCCCCATCCAAGTGCTATGAATCACTTCATGTCCTTTATTTTCTCTTCTGGGGCAGGGTTTTTAAAGGAACTCAGGCCTTTGCCTGCACACAGCAACTGTAGCTGACACAGTTCCTGATTCAAGGGTCATGATTTAAAGGGTGTATGCATTTATTAGTCTGCTCCTGTGTGGTAAGGAGAATACAGTAATCCTGTAAAAACACCTGGACCCTGTAGGTCAACCTTTGTGTTCAGGATTGTACCTGTGTCATAGTTTCATTAGACCATCGTACTCTGACAGGTATTAAGGGCAGTTAGACAAGGCCTTAGGAGCTGCCTAAGGACAGCATAGCGTTTCGCAGCTCTTTCAGACCTGCACAAGCAGCATGTAGTCACAGGTCAAAGGACTCTCCTCCCTTGTAACCTTCATCATTACCGTTAATATCGCAGTCAGGTAGACTGGATGCCACTGTGACACTGATGGAGGAGGGCTGCACAGCTGTGTGGTTGTGCTGGCAGAATATGGGAGCTCAGACTGGATTGGGCCAGTGCTAGTGTGGGGAAAATGGGGGACTTCACAGGCATCTCTGTCCCTTCTAGGTTTAGGTCCTCCGCTGGTTCAGGGAGAGCTGGTAAGATGCATGCCCATACCCAGAAGGGACAACCTTCCCCTCATCTCTTCCCCTGTATCAGTGATTCAGTCCATCCTTCCTGTGCCATCCCTTGCTGCTTTTTCATTTAGCAAGTACAAATCTGCAGAGATTTTTTTTTTCCTCAGCAAAGAGAAGCCCCTAGTGAGCAAGTACACAAACCCTGCACACATTTTCCTCACAGCAAATGAATGAGGAGAAGAATCTCTTATGTCCATGTGTACAGGATGCCAAGAGGGCCTTGCTCCCTTTTGTAGCGGTGGTTACTCATGCTGCAGCTCTGAGCTGACTTCATTTTTACCCTCCCTGTGACCTGCTTTTTGTGTGCAACTCTGTGGTGTGCAAACATGGTGCTGCTTTACTGAAATCCTCCTGTAGCAACCCTCCCTGGGCAGCTGGCTGCGTAACATTAAAGGCTAAAGGCAGCAACTTGCCTCTTGAGCAAAGGCAGCAATTCTGTCAGCTGGCAGTTCAGCTGATTCCCCAGATTCCACATGGACCGGTACAGGAAGGGAGCAAAGTATCGCCCCTGATTTTACTTGGTTGAGTTGGGCCTGCCAGCAAGCAGAATCCTTTTCTACCACAAATAAATTAATTTAGCAGTTAAACAGATCTCAGTTAAAGTCCAGACTACAACAAAGTAGGCATAGTTTGGATCCCAGCCTGAAATCAGACAGACCTCTCCCTTCCATCTGTGCCTCCCTGAGCAGTGGGACAGACGTGTGGGATGGTACTGATTAGCCAATGAACTCAAGCCGATGGCCCATTTTACACTGCTTCTCTCGCTTTTCCTGAAACCTGTCCCTTCCCCTTTACAGTGCCTTTTTATTCATACTGAAAGCAGTTAGGGAGCTTGCCTGGACATGCAGTAACGGTGAAACTCCAGTGCACACAGAGTAAAACATGTGCTAGCCCACAAGGTGCAGATATAACAACACAGGAACATCCCGGGGGCACCGTGCCTCCCGAAACCCCTAGCTCTCACTGATCAGCGTGGGAAAAGCGGTGGGGACCCTGCATGTTCCAACAGAGAGAGAGAGACTTAATTCTAGCAACCTGTCTGTTGTACTCTCTGAGCCAAACTGTGCTCTTGGGGGTCATCCCACAGGCTTCAGAGCTTATCCCTCTCCGAGGGCATTTCCTTACTGCATGATATGATGTCACCCTGCCTGATATGAGGGGTTTCTCTCTTGGCTCAGGACTGTGGGATGCCAGTATGCTGGCCCTGACTGTGAAACTCTCCACTGCACAGCTGTGGGATGCAGGGATCTCTACGTACCCCTTTCAAGCAGGAAATAAATTTTATCTTGCGTGTATTTCACCCAATGGCACAGTGAGTGCACATGCTGGGAAGGAGGAGTATGAGATGGGGAAGCCATGTATGTTCTGTATCTTTAATTTGAACATCATCAGAAGAAGATGAGTTATCTGCAGAAGTGGTGTGCACGGAGTCCAGGGAGCACGGCACATCGAGAGGTGGATTTCCATGCACCTTGGCCAAGGCTGCGAGATGCTACTCCCCCGCAACCACTAGTGGCAGCAGCTTCCTGGTGGGGTGGGTAGTCTTTGTTTGAATGTTTGCAATGTTTTGCATTGCAGTATTTGGATGCCAAAGCTATGCAGTGCCGTAAAAGTTAATTAGCCAGATAACTAATTAAAGACTTCTCCCTTTTATTGTTGCCAACTTGCAATTCAGAAAGGGGCTTGTGTCAAAGTAAATCCAGCCACACACCCCAGTGAAAGAAGTGATAAACCATTCAAGATCCAATTAACCATTCAGGGGATTTGTGCGGGAAAATCCCATAACTGTCTGGGGGAAAGAAACGTCCCAATCACATGCAGCGCCAGCACACTGACCCGGGTTTGAATGCCTCTCCAGAGGCCTCCAGGAATGCCTCTTGCTGTGGAGGGGAGGGTTGCAGCCTGGAACTGAGTGTGAAGGACAGGATTTTTAGGTGCCAACAGACATGGTGTTAGAAGAGTCCCCATGAGGGTGACTTGGAGACCTGGTTTGATCTCCCTGATAAAGGTCCAAGATGTGGTTTTATGGGGCTCTGAGCTAATAGAGGATGCACAGGAGGCTGTAAGGACACAAGCTTGTGAAACTTGCTGGTGGGTGGTCGGTGGTGGCTATGCAGCTCTCCTGCTCTCAGAGAAGGTCCTTGTCTGTTGAGGGTTCTCACTGCAGTGGAGGAAGATCTCATTGCACAAGCAGACATTGATAATCTCCAAGGCTGTCACTTTACTGTGGATCACTGCATAGGAGATTCATAACATTTTTTGTAAAAAATTGTCAACAGCAACACATTATTTATTCATATGGGCCAACTTTGCCAGTGGTATAAAATAGTGCACATCCAGTAGCTTCAGCAGTGTCCTGACCTGACAATTGCTGGGGTCATTTTGGCCCTAGGGAGTATGCAATTAGAGGGTGGAGGGTAGAAGAGCTAAGACGAGGTTCAGACTCCTCTGATCTGGCCACCAGCCAGGAGACGTGCTGTAACTAAGTGGCACTGGGCCCAGAATTTCCAGGAGGGCTGAGCTCCCATCTGAGATCAGGAGAGGGGCCCAGATTTCCACCAGCATTTTGCACGTGCTGGGTGCGTACAGGGTCTGGGGCTCTTGTGAAATCCCAACCCGGCTGAGGGTGGCTGAGTGTTTGAAATTCCACCGAGCTGCCTGGCCCTCCCTCCCCACTGAAAAAGAGGGGAATTGAGCAATTTCATCAAGTGTTCCTGGTCTGTGGAGCTCACGTACTCTGCAGGGCAGACACACAGAGGATGATGCTGGTTTCACCCAGCAACCTGCTGCCTTGCAGAGAGGGGAGTGTTTTAAGGCTTGTAGTTTTGATGACAGGACTGCCGAGATCAGTCCACTGGCACACATTTACACCAGATGAGGATCTGGCCAGAGTCCCGATACTGGGAGAATATGCTTCCCACCCCCGCTACTATCAGGCCCAGCCCTCAGATGACAAGAATTTAATTTAAAGGCTCAATCTCTTGTCTGAACAGCTCCCTCCCTCCCCCACTCTGATGAGAGGAAAATCTTCGGAGAGGCATCCAGGCGAGTGGGAAAGCTTTGGAGAGAGCTGTCTCTTGCCCTTTAGCCATCCAGAGAGGAAGAGCTCATCTGAATGAAATGAGGATCAATCAGAGAGAGGCATGGGAAAAGTTGGGAAAAGGAGCCTCCAGTGATGTATATTCATGGGGGGGAAAACCTCCCCCAGACATGCAGAAGCTTTGATGAAAACCCTCCCAGCTGTGCTGTGCCTTTGAAGTGACACAGCAGAAGTGTATTCACGATTACCCAAGAGATAGAAGCAGATGAGTTCTCAATCAGCTGAATCCTTATATTTAGGATAGACTTTAAAGCTTACTTTTTATAACTCCTTCCAAATTTAATGAGAATCATCTGCACGGCACCCCATCGTTCTCCCCTGCTTCCTCCCCCACGCCACCCTAGATAACCTACAAAGCCAGAATCACATTCCCAGAGGGCGGGGGATGAGGTGGCCTTGGTGTTTCATGCTGCAGAGGGTAACTGGGAAGAGTCCTCAGCCATTAGCAGGAAATAAAAGGCTGATGGAAATGGGTTATTTTTTTTTAACCAAAAGGGAGGTTTCTGAGATCTTTCCACATAGCTTGTGTCAAAGTGTCATAGCATTTCATCAGCAGTGTGTCTCCTACTCCAGCATTTGTCTCTATCTGTTCCCCTAATCTGAGTCTTTAAAAGCTGAGTCTAAAATCTGTGCTCTGGTTCTTGAGTCAAGCAGTGTTAGAGCTGTTTTCAACTGGGAGGGCCTTTGTACGCAGGGAGACTTATGCAGGGGGTGGGAGGGATGAATCGCCAGCATAGCAGTGCCCAGCGTGGCATTCTGGATCACCAGCATGGACTGGTAGCACCTGCTATCCAAGGAGTTGAACCTCATCCGTTGAGTTTACATGAGCACCCAAAGCCCGTGAGAGCTGTTGAAGGTTTTTTACTCCTGGAAGGTTTCTCCATTCGTAACCACAGTGGAAAGGTCAGGTTTTGCTGAAAGCTTATTCAGAAATGCACTTTCACCTGGCCTTAGCTTACCTGTGTTGGGTGACGTGCTAAATACAAAGTGCTGAAAGTTCCTTCTATGACAAACCTCAAGGAGTATCCAGTAACCCAAACCCCAGGTCATTTCTCCCTCATACTGCCCCTTCTCAGCGGGTGGCTCCCTTGCAGGTACGCTTAATGGAAACAGGCAGATGCAATCAACCAAGTCATAGATGTTTAACACACTTCAAGGTGCGTTGGCAGTTCCAAATGATCAAAGCTTCTCTTGTGATGCAGTGGCATTGCCAGGGTGTTTTCTTTTAAGTCTATCAGATAAGTTGCAAGAAAATCAGTAGTCAGTTTTGATGTTGTAAGAAACCAATTTGGGAATGGTCAGAGACAAAAAAATTGCCTAAGAGTTCAGTTAACTGAGAGCATGGGCATTGCCAAGGCTAAGAGGGGACTTGCACATATTTCTGGTTCTTTTGGTACTAATGTGGCCTGGTTTCACTTTCTTCAGTGATTTTACAAGTTTGCAGCTGAACTGGAAAAGTCAAGTGTCAGTGATTTGAAATGGGAGGTCTTAATCCCTGAAATCACCCTAAAATCTCCTCTGAAGACCTGGCGATGATAAGGATGATAAGCCCCTCCACCCAAGAGGACGGGTCTTCCCAGGCTCTTGTTACTTCTCTTTAGTGCTAATGGCAGTTGGGCACATGCACCCAGCAATGAGAAAATGTCTTCACCACTTGCCTTTGTGCTCCTAGGAACATGTTTGCATTAAAAATATATGTTTCTTATACAGATTTTTCTGTGCAAGATGGTGCAGGCTGTGTCTAGTGTTTAACTACCAGGTGAGGCAGGTGTGGTAACACTTAATATTTATAACCAAGCTTGAGGAAAACTAGTATAGGCGTTAACTTCAGTCCAGTGAAGTCCTAGTGTGGTTATGACAGAGCAGAGGAAGTGTGCTGAGTGAAGAAATGAGGCTGTTTATCCCATGAATACAAGAAAGAGGCAGTCTGGTCTAGCAGAAAGGGCATCAGCCTCAGTTTTGAGCTGAGCTCTGCTCGTGGATCTCTTGTGTGACCTTGAGCAAGAGGTGTACCCTTTCTGAGCATGGTTTGCCTTCCCTCTTGCCTCTTGTTTCTTAAGATTAAAACCAGCTTGTGTGGGATGTGTACCACAGGAAGTGTGGTGGAGCTCTCGTGATTGCTGGCATTGCTAATAAATGAGTGAAAGTGATGGTGGCAACAAGCATGTGGCATAGCACAGCAGCTGTGAGAGCTCAGACTGCTCCTCACCTACCTCCTTGAGAAGGCCCAAACTCCTGTCCTCTTTCCTGGCTGCCACTGGACTATCATGGATCCAGCTCACCCTAACTAGAAACCCTCCTTCCCAGCTCACCTCCTCCATAGCAAGCTCTTCAAATCTGGAAGAAACAACTGTGAGTAGGTCTAATGCAGTCATTTTGCTCTGATGTCTGCAAGTCCTTTGCTTTCATTAGTAAGCGTGTAGCTCCATTTGTGGCTTCTCTCATCTCTCAGCCCATTTGCCCAGCTCTGCTCCTGCTTTGATCTGCACCGTAGGCACTACTGTGTGGCCAGGTCAGCAGGAGAGACTGCAGCTCAGTGACAAGACTCCTGTGGTGGCCCAATGAGTCAGCAAGAGGACTCAGAGTAGGACCTGGAGCTGGGATTTCCACTGATACGTTGGCACATGATGTGTGCATTATGCACTAGGCAGCGACATAATCTGTAGAGAACAAGACGTTGTTAGATGACATCTCTGTAGTTTAATATGCTAACTCAGAAGAAGCATGAGATTTTAAATATATACTTATTTTGCACTACTTTTCTATGTCCTCTTGTTTGAGAACATTTTGTATTATACTCCCATCGTGTTTTCAAGCTTTCTTTTGGCAGTGTCTTAGAAGTGTGAATTTGAAGTGAGCTACTTAAGCATCTTTAGATTCAATTAGAATTAGAGTGGTCCATACAGACTCAATTAGAATTAAAGGAGCCTTCTTTGGATTTACTGTAATTTAATTGAAAGTGATTTCAGATTAAATAACTTCGTTAAGGCTATCTGATTCTGAACTGGAACATCTGCATGAGAGTTCATTGCCATTTTACTGACCTATTTTAAGTTATTACCATTCATGGACTCCATTTGATTTCCCTGAATTTTTACCATGTAGACAAGCTCTAGGAGTTTCAGCATCAATCTGAACTGGCTCCACTAGACCTCCAGCATTTTTCATAGCCTTCAGCTACTTTGGAGAGGAGTGAGGAAGCAATGAGCGGAGGAGGCTATTGGCATGACCATTAGGAAATAACTCAAAACTGCAAATCTTCCTTCACAGTGAAAGTAAAGGGACAGTTCCTCTGGCCTTTATGTCCAATGAAGAGAGTGGAGCAATAGTTCAGCAGGAGTCTTGCTCAGCCTGTTTGAAGGCATGCAGGAGCTGTTGTTGCATCCTTCATGAATGGAAGTCATTCTTCCTGGTTCCTTAGGGTAGGCAGGGATTTCCTGGACCTGTCCTTTAGGAACAGCTTGTGTCCCAGCTGACTCAGGTGCTGTCTGAAGTGGCATATCAGCACGCTGGTACTGCTGCCACCAGATGTGTCCATGCCTCATGTTGCCTGGTCCGCAAGCCATAGCTGCTTGCATTAAGCTACATGTATTCCTTGGCACCACCCAGCTGTGGGGTGAAGGTATGAAAAATGAGGAAAAGGAAAAGACCCCAACCTGCTAACAGTCTTCTCCTGGACATTCCCACCTGAAATCCTGAGCTACTGGCACCCCAGCCTGCAGAGGCTGTTCCTGTGGGACAGGACACAGCTACTCATTCCCTGCTCTTGTTTTCAACGTAGGTCCCAAGGGATCTTGTAGCAAGTGGGCCAAACCCTCTGCCCTTACAACAATGATTGTTCTCTCTTCATGATGGGCACTGCTTAGGAAGCCTTGTCTCCCCCTCATAGCATATCCCTCTTGAAAATATCTCTCTTGGGAAGGGCAAAGGCTTTGCTCTGTGGTGTGCTCATGCATGTGAAGAGCTTTGGAAAGGCATAAGACACCTTCCTCTTAGATGAGCCAACAAAAATGTCACATCTTGAGAAAATGAAATGAAATCTAATGTGTCATCTATCCAGGGGGAGTTTTTAAAGGGGCCTCAAATTTTCAGTGCATGGGTGAAGTTCTAACCTTTCTTGAGAGGAACTAAAGGGAAAAATCAGGACTCGGTGCTTTAATTATTTTCTGTGGTGGGTTTGTACACACAAAGACAACACTGGATCTCTGCCCTGAGCTCTGCTTAGCCCAAATACAGAAACATGACAGTTTAAACCTGCTAATGTTTGTTCATACTCTCCAGACTGAGTTACATGACAGGAGAGTGACTGCTACCATCCAGGTGGGTTAGCCAGGGAGATAAGAGTTGTTTCAACCCCAGCAGAGTAACTTGGTCCTTTGCCAAGTGGTTCTGCAGGGAAAACTTTGTAAGACCCCTTTCTGTATTAGTTTATGGCCCAGCCCAAAGCAGCATTGTACGGAAAGCATGGAGACAGCAAGGGCTGGCTTGCCGATGCCTTATGTGTTGAGGCATTGCCACTGCAAGGCAGTGTGGATGCTGACCATTACTTAAGTACCATTATACACTGTATTTTTATGGGTACAAAAGCTTGGACATGGCAAAGGCCAAAGAAAAGTCAGGCTTGGGGGTACTGTACTCTGCATGGGTGAAGGAGAAAAGCAAAAACCACTGGGTTTTCCTCCCCACTCTGTTTTTGGGCAAGTCACCACACTCTCTCTGAGCAGTATTTCCCCCATTATAGAAACAATGTCAGTAAGAAAATTTTAAGGGAAAATAATTTTTTGTTTAAAAGAAATAAGTGCCAAAGACAAATTCCCTTTAAATTTTCCCTCTCTTTTTGAACAAAAATAGAAAATAGATTTTTTTGTTGTTTCCCATTCTATGTGTTATAGATTAGCTATCTCTTGGAGATGAATGGGACTATTTGAGTACTGATTACATGTTTGCTATTGCTCAGTACTGTTGAGCATCAGCTGTCACTTCTAGAGTCTGCATAGGTGCCTTGAACTTGGTAAAGCTAAATGTCTTTTTTACCTGTTTCCCATAGTCACTGCAAAACAATGTGAGGGATTACAAAATGCCTAGCTGAATCAACAAACAGCAATAAGCAGCGCTTGACAATGCAGTCCGTAGAAGCCCATTACCTCCTCTAATTAATCCTCACTTCGTTAGGCAGAAAGAAGGCCACTCATGGGAGCGTGGGTGTGATGAGGATACGGCCGTGGTAACTCCTCTCCCCACTGCTGTTTGTTGGTTTCTGTGGCCCTGAAGAGACAAACAGACCCGCCCTGAGCGCCTGCGTGGGTTCAGCAATGAGCACATGCTGAGCAGAGTACTTTTACCACTGCATTTTCTCAACAGGGATTAAAATCCATTTCACCCATGGTTCTTCTGGCTTTCTTCAGGCACGGAGAGGAAACCTCTCTCCCTCTGGGGCAGGGGGATAGTGGTGAACCTCCACCTAGGTGGACACTGCCACAGCCTGGGAGCTCCAGTTTGGGCTGTGCCATTACACAAAGATGCTTCTTGCATCACAAGAGATCCCATTCCCTATCTTCAGTCCACGCCCTCTTCATCCTATTTAATTCTGCCCTTACCCAGCAGCAACCATTTAGGCATAAGACACCCTTCGTTGCATCTCTGCTCCCCTATTGAATGCTGGTCTGAAGTAAGATGGTATTTTACCTCCATAAAAAGTAGAAGGTCAGAGCCTTCCACTGTCCCTTTCCTTGGATGATTTGACAATCCACACATTTCTGGCATTAAATCTCTCCATGCAAAGCCCTTGGTAAACATCTATGAGAAGAGAAATATATCTGCTGCAGCTTTCCTTTATCCTGAGCCCAAAGGAGACCACTCCACGCTGGAAGACAGCTTGACCAGAGTGGCAGGATACGTGAAAGCGGCCATCAGCTTGCAATGGGCTGTCTGTTGTGAAAGAGGATTTTTAGCAGACAAACCTGTAGTTATGAAATGAAGTCTGCCTCAAATATAACAGAGGAGGATCATAGAGGCAGTTACTATAATTACTACTAATGATACTTACACTTACCCATACGTTAGTTCCATATAAACCTTTTTTATTCCCTGTGCAAACAATGAATAATTAGCAGCCTCTATCATTGCCTTTTTAAGAGTTACGTCATGTTCTCCGGGACAAAGACCATCTCTTTGAACAGCACCTAGCACTGAGATTTCTAGGGCGTTGAGTGCCACTGTAATAAAAGCATGTCAAAATTGCAAGTGAATTCATTAAGATCAGGAGGGACAAGCTATCTGTAGGGCAAAACTGTTCCCAGTAGGCCTTTTCATTAGCTTTTTATTGGTAGTGTAATTTTCTAGGGCGTTATTTCACATTATGGAGGAAATCTGTTTTAGGCTTTTTCTTTTGCCACTGAAATTGTAAGGCATTTGTTTAGGGGCTCTGATGGAAGACAGTTTTGCTGTTTCAGGTGTTTGAAAGGTTTTGGCATTCATCTGCAGTTGTTTCCCTATCACGTACCTTTCTCCTACCTCTGTTTTGGCAGTTGCTTAGCCTTGTGTGAGTGAAGTGTCTCTCTCTTAGCCTTGATTAGGCATCAGGCATGCACTTGTGAAAACAACACACAATTTTTCTTTCCAACTTCATTTTTCCTCCAGACAAAATTGGATTTATTGCATAATAAATATGTTCACTATAGCTAAGGTGAGTTGGTGGTTAAAAACAACTGTGGTTTACATCCCTTTTCAGACCACCAAAGCCCAGCCCTCTGGTTTGTGCTAATGCATTACCGCTGACAGCAGTAATTTTTAGTGACAGATACAGAAATGTCCTTAGGGAAAATACAATAGTGATGGAAGTTTCCTGTGGGAAAAAAGCTTTTTTTTCTTCCTTTTTTTTTTTAAGTGCTTTCACCTTTTCTGGTTTTTGTCTTTAGGGACTGTTTCTTCACAGGCATTCAAAAGCTCTTGATCCCATTAATTTCACCATGATTTAAGGTCAGTCTGCATCTTACAAGCAATAATCAGTTTCTTTTAGGATCAAACCTGAAAAATTGGCTGTGCTTTCCAATTGTATTGGATCTAAATGACAAGCCAGCTGTGGTCTGTATTTGTTGCAATCATTGGAAAGACCACACCTCTGTATGAAACATTGTCTTTTGCATAGCAACTGATACTGTGAGTTAAGCTGGATTGCACAATTTAGACTCTAATCTTGACTGGAAAGATAGCATCAATTCTGAGTCAGAACCATATTTTCCCGTATCTCAGAGACAGGATATTTTTGCACAGCAAATGGCAAAAATTTACATGTATGTAAATGTATTTAATCTTGATCCCACCACTCTGAGTTCTGGGTCAGGTAAGTCTCCCACTGACTGCAAATAACTGTTTATGTATCACAGTCTGAACAAAGGCTGGATAGGGTCCTGCTCACAGGATCTCACAATCGAAGTGCAAAGGAAGAATTGCAGTAAACAAAGGGGAGGAGACTTGTCAGGGAGGATGAACGTTACAACAGCAAGAGATCCTGAGATTCACCTGTTGCTCTAAACCATTTAGTTGGGTCATAGTCCAGAACCAAAAATTTTCATTAAAAAAACATTGCTAGGTGATAACATTATACCTACTTACCTGATTTGTAAATTGCAATCGTGTAAGAGCACGGATATGACTAAGAAAATAACTGCCCACAGCTCAGGCCATATTTACATGGACAAGTGCAAGTAATCATGAACCTCATGTGTTCATATCCCAAGCCAACAAAATATGAAGTTATTTCAGCCTGGAAGTCCATTAGCCTTATTAATATCACATGAACTTGTGCTAACAAGCAAAAACTTGGCACAAATATCAATCGCTTTTTCTCTCTGTTTGTCTAATTGATCAGCATAATTTCATTAAACTTAAAGACAATTTTCTTGGCCTGAATGTAGCTTGAAATTTGTTGCTTTTGAGTCAGATCTAGATGCGTGTTTGAGTGCCCAAAAGCATCTCTGTTTTTTTCAGCTGTAGCAGCTGGTTTATAAAAGATAACGCCTCTCACTACAAATCTTTGCCTTGCTTAAACGCACTGTGAAATCCTGGTTCCACTGCCATCAGCAGGAGCGGTAAAAGATAATGCCCCTTGCTGCAAAACTTGCCTTGACTAAACACACTGGGAAATCTTGATATCAATAGTTCTCCACTCAGTTTCACAAAGTCAGGATTTCTGCTGTGTAGAGAAGTGTACTTTAATGTCACATTATGTCCTTAACTTTGACCTGAAAATTACTGTTCTTTTTAACTGTTTTGGCTCTTACAGCCTTGATGCCATTCTCACAATATATCCTTTAAAGGAATATGGTGAAATGGAAGAAAACGAGTAATTGATACATTTACTGACTTGCCTTTAAGTATTTTGCTATAGTAATGGTAACTATTACCTCTTGATAGTAAGGTACGTGTATCTTAATGGGAAATTTAATTGCTGTTGTAGTAGTGTCTGCAATCCCAGGACCCCTGTGCTAAGTACTGGACCAACTCAGAACAGAAGGCAGTCCCTGTCCTAAAGAAAGTGCAGCTCTGATGAGATGTGTCATCAATATGTTCACGTAGTTTTCTTGCTTCTCATTTGAAAGACTGTTTAATGATAAAATTCTTGGATTTTGTTTTGATCAGGATAGTGACTAAGATATTAATGCTGTAATTAATACTTGTTTCTTTATATTTAATTATAGTGTGCTTATCATGTGAGAAGTATAAGGTTAATGGCACATGTAGCAATCCATTGTTTTGTTTCTAATTGGTGAAGTTGTGCAGAGGAAATGACAAACACTCGTGTTGCTGTCGCTCTGTGAGTCTAGATTAAGCTCTCAACTAGTGTAATTGTCTCCTGATATGACATGTAGGTTGTACTGACTTAAAGTACCTCAACACCTAGAACCTGACTTGGGTCTTTTTTGGAGACATTTTTAGCAGGATTCCCTAGGATGTTTTTTTCTCAGCAGTTTGTTGTGGATTCTGTTATCTGAATATCTGAATCATCCCTGCATTTTTACAAGCTTAGCTCCAAATAAAGGAGTGCAGTAGAGGACTGATGTTATCACTGGATGAGATGGAGGTAAAGAGAGTTTTCCTCAAAGTCCTATAGAAAATCTGCTTCGGAGACCCTGAATTCTGGGATAATGCTGCAATCACCTGTCTTTGTTCCTGGCCTTAAGGAGCTTTGGACTCTGATCTGTGTGGGAGGAGATGGAAGGACTGAGCCCGCTGATCAGGGAATACTACAGTTACTTTAATTGTGACAACTAAGTGCCAGGATTTTGATGAGGCCCAGTGTATTCATTAGAAATTGATGGTTATTACAATTAATAATACACTGAAATTAATTACTGGGAAGAAAAATTATGTCTGTGTTGATCCATCCATGTGAATGACAGTAGAGATGCTTTCTGAGGCACTTTCTTCTCTTGCCATTTGTACTGTTTTCCTGGAGGGACTGGGGTTTCCAGTTAATTCTCAGAGTGACAGTTTAATGTATGTATCTGATGTAATTCATTCCCCTCTGCAGCCCCATCTCCAAGCAACAAAGCAGGAGAAAATAAGCGCTCAACCACCCCTTAATCCACTAAGAGTAAAGGCAGAGACATTCTGAACTAGCCTGACAGGAATGATGACCGACAGAGCAAATGGCTGGGGGCCCTGGAGGGAAATCTGCCAAGCTTGGGTCCTATAAACCACCTAATCCCTTTGTATCTGAGTGCCTCTGGAGCTGCTGAAAGTGTTACGAGGCAGAAGATGCTGTTGTGTGCATTTGCTAGACTCTGAGTCCTGATGTCTGGGTTTTTAAGCTACTTATTATGGGGCTGCTGGGAGTGATACTACAAAGTGACTCCAAGCCAGTTTAGGTCTTAGAATAAGATTTCCTGGAAGCTCAGGTTTGTACTGCTTCAGGACTGCATAGACCATCATTGTTCTGCTGAGAAATGGATTCCTCGCAGGTATCCTCAGTGAGCACATGTGCATGCGCACGCACATGTGCGTGTGTGTGTAGTAATGCCCGAGACCTCATAAAAATGAGATTCTATCTGGACATGATAATTCACTTGAAGCAGACAGGAAAACTGAGGCAGAGTGACTTACCCCATAGGTAAGTGTTGAAAGCTGGAGTACTAGGCAGGAAGGAGGTTACTGGGGGAGTTCTTCCAGAATCATTTTTGGGCTCAATCTAGCTTATCCATTTTTTTCAAAATAAACAAAAAAATGTGTACTGATGAAATCTGCTGACTCTCATCTGGACTTTATCATCAAATGCAGGGGAGGGTCAGGGCGTTCTACAGAAAGATCAGTGTGACCTTCAGGACCAGAGCATTAGAAAAAAGATGACATTCAAAGTACAAAATGCAAATTCATGCATTCAAGGATTAATAACTAATCAGCTATAAACAGGAAATGTTTAATTTGGAGATAACAGAAGAAGGGAAGGACCTGGGTGTGCTAAGTAATCACAGTAGATCTGTGAGCTATGGGGACTAGACAGAAGTAAAAGAAAGCTAAATGTGATATTAGGGTGCATGGGGGGAAGAGAGTGTTACCAGAGGAGCTAGAGAAGTACAAGTGCCCTTGCACAAAGCCAGGAAAAGCTTAATCAGAAATAATGTCTACAGATGCAGTCATCAGTGGTCAGTGGAAGGTGGATTGACAGTGAAAAAGGTTCAGAGTGGGTGTCCCAGGACAACCAGCCTGCAAGAGCTGGCTCTGTGACCCAGCAAAGACCATGCCAAGTGGGAATATGGTCACTCACTGTAAATATATCAAGAGATGAACGCTGGGAAAATAAGAACTGTTTCAGAGGAAGGACAATACTGACATAATAATCAGTGAATTTAAAGTGACTCTGGGTTGATTTAGACTGACAATGAGGACACATTTCTGCCCACCAGAGATAACACATTTTGGAGACATCCAGCAAACTTCATACCCTCCCTGTGTTAGCAGATTGGCTGCATTCAGGAAGAAGAGGAGCCCAGACAGAACCACAGATCCAGCTGCCCTGTCTTTAGCTACCAAAGGTGGGAATTTAAAATCAGTTCTGTTATCTAAGCAAGTAGAGGGTTAAAAATTTTTGAAGAATTTAGTGAAGTTAAATGTTACACGTACTACAAAAACCACATATGTACACAATATCTAGGAGCAGGTTGACCATCCTTGAGATTGTCAGAAGCAATGACTTAAGAGAACTTCTAATCAGGAGTTGGCTATGCTTGACAGAGAAATATCCTAGAAAATATGTCAACTATACATATTCTAATTATCATGTTTATACTTGACTTTGGGTAGTTAGCTAAACCGCATCCTTTAACGAACTACCCTCATTATAACACTAAAAATCACACCCATTGTGCAGGAGACCCCAGCCCAGGCAGAGACCCTTATTAATAGAGTATGCACTGTAGAACAGAAAAACACTGTACCTTTAATTCGAAGTGGCGAAGACCTTAGCCCAGTAGAAATAGTGATAGATAAGCGACTACCGCTAATGATTTTGGGGAAGGACTTTGGAAACTAAATGGGTAAATCTAAACCTGTATAAATTGCTTGTTTGCTTAACTGTAGGGTGTGCTAGCTTTGTGGAATTACCACCTAGCACCCATCTTTGCACGAATATGAAATAAATAATGTCTCTCCTGAGTGTGTGATTATTGGCTCATTGCACACCGGGTAATGAATCCGCTTTTTGAGCAACGGTTCCACAGACACATTATTTGGCTGGCCAGCATAACAGTAGTGGGTAGTCTGCTCCAGCTTAGAGTCAAAACATAATGGTTTGGCCTGTATTTTTCTTTTTCTTTTTGTCTGATATGTTTATCTCTGGTCCTTGAAGAGCATCCCTCTTGATTCATTAGGACCCCAGGGCTGGACTCTCATCCAATGTCCCTTTTATTTCATGGCAGTATTGCTGCCTGACTTATTTGTTAGATGTCCTCACCACATCAAGCCAGTGGCTTGTCCACTGCAGTATCTCTTTTTTTTTTACCATCAACAGTCGATGCCTGGTATTTCTATGGATAGTGAAACTCCTACAGAATGCACCCAGCTACTTAAGCAATGCTGTGAATGGGAGGAAAAATTCCTCCGTTGTCCCTAGAGGCCACCAGCTCATGCCCTGAAGCAGGAGGTTTCATTACCCCTATTTTTTTCCCTTGGGTTATATGACTGCCAGTGTTATTTGCAGTCATAAAATTTTCCAGCTCAAGTTTGAAACCCAGTCAACATTGTTTGTCTCAGTCGCCTTCCTATGGCTGCAAATTCCTTTGCTCTGCTATGCACTGGACACAGCTATTTCCTTTTAGGAGCCGGCATATGCTGCCCTTTAATTTCACTTAGAGCCTGCTTTTTCCCACAGGGTCTGGCTGAGGGTGCTCAGCACCTCGCAGGATGGAGCTTGCTGCTCAGGGCTGGCCTTAGAGTTAGCAGGACTTCAAAGACATGCACACAGGTATGGAAGGGAGTCACAGCTATGGGACCAATAGCCTTCCCTTAGCAAGGCCAGGCTGGAGGAGCTGTTTGCTTTGCTTGTCACCATGGTTCTGTTAGCAAAGAGTGCAGTTTTTGCAATGCCCTCCACAAGCAGGGCAGCCTCTTTGAGAGCTCTCTGAATCATCTTTCCATAGCACAGGCCAAGGAGATCCGATGGTATCCCCACCCATCTTTGTTGCTCTTTAAATAAGCCTTATGCATTCTAAAGTCAGGAGGCACACTACAGAAATTGTGGGGCTCAATTCGTTTTATTTGTTCTTTGGTTCTAGATTTTTTTTTCCAATAAGTAGCAAGAACTCCCCTCCCCCCTTTTTTTTTCCTTTTCTTTTCAAATGACTCAGATTCTTCCAAAATGAGAGGTTTGCATGCTCTGGGTCTATATGAAAGAATATGAAATCTTTTTATTTCAAAGAAAGAATACTATTGAAAGCAAGATCATCTGGATGCCCAAGAGTGATTACTCTAGTAAAAATGGAAAGCACAAGTTGCTTCCTCATGACATGGTGTGTCCTCTAAGCCAGCATTGACACTCTTTGTAGCAAATGTGGCAGGGAAGGGTGCAAGCTACTCTATAGTAGATATTTTTCTGGAGTAATATACACAAAAGGCAAGGCAACATGATGCTATATAAAAAAGGAAGAGATCCAGCAATCTAGGAATCCAGAGGTTTGCTTCCCATCTATCTCCTGAGTTTCCAGATTTAATAGAGGCAGGGACTGAAACTGCTGTGTAGCTCTCGGAGTGGCTCCAGCATGGTCCTCAGCGATAACCACCTTCATTCTCACACAGAGCGCTGAGTCTGCAGGGTAGTGCCAGGGTGGGAAGAGGCCTAAAATTTAATTAAAGGAAGGTGCTCAGTGCACTGGAGTCGAGGCAAAAGCTAGCTCCCTGGGGATCCCTGCTGCAGAGCTAGAGGTGATTGTGGGGCCTGCGTGAGCTCCAGCTGATAACGGTAGGAAGGCAATTACACACCTGCCAGTACATCTGTTACAAATAGCTCCAGAGGCTGATTCATGGGTTGGTTTATTTGATGCCTTTTTTTTTAACTTCTCCCCGCCCGCCCCCCCCCCCCCCCCACCCTCGCCTTCTGGCAGTAGCAGTGAGGGACTGACTGATTTTGCTTGCTTTACTGACAGGAAGGAAGACTGCTCGGTTAATATATGAGCATCTACTCTTCAAAACCAAAATCTGTCAGCAATGCAGACATAATGTCAGCCACATAGAAGGCATGGAAGCATGTGAAAAGCGGTGAATTTAGCAGTCCTGGGCTACCAGCATCCTGCAGCAAGAGAAGATACTTAAACATTTCAGAGCAGGCAGGCAACTCACAGAGCCCAACAGCTACTGCATCTGAGGGCTGTGGCTGCTTTTCCTCTGCTTGGATCTCCTTGGGGATGGCAGTGCAGGTACAGAGTCGAGGATGTTATGCCAAGTAGGCCTGGTGTCTGTGGAGAAAAAGTATTTCTGCTCCTCCAACACCGGAGGCTTTGCTTCTTATTGTTTCCCTCTCTCTTTGCTATTGGCAAAGGAGAGCGGGGGGATTGCTGTCCTCCCTCCTGCCTTCCTTTTGGCTCTAAATAGGATTACAGTTACCTAGGCTCGTGCTTGCTGCCAAGTACCAGGTTCACCCACACTTGGATTTGCAGGTGGATAAGTCATTTCCCCAAGGCCCTGGTGGTAGGGATTTGAGGAGGGCTTCACCATAACTTGGAGCACCAGAGTAGGGCTAATCTGGCCTGACCTCCACTCTCCCACCATCCCAGCCTTTTGCCGTGGCAGTGAGATCCCTCTCTAAGAAGTTATTGCTGTCATGCAGCTTTGCTAGGGGAGTCAGGATCATCAGCCATGCTGGGCTGGCATCTGGGGAAGATCTGAGGGCAAGCTGAAGCAGAGCTGGCAAATCAGACTGAATCTGACCCTGGTTCTTTCCCTGAAAAACACATATTCATTGTCAAGGACATGCCATACTTCGTAGGAGCAGACTGTAACAAATGCGAGTGCTAAGGGGGTGTAAAACAGGCAGAGAATCTGGCCTTTTTGTCTTCAGTGCCACAAGCACAAACAGAAATACCTGGGTACAATGTTTTTACTTTCATCAGGACTCTACAGATGTGAAGGGGCCCCTGTTAGATCATTTGCAGAGATAACTTGGAACATGTAAATAAATCCATTCCTGTCTCTCCAGAGATCCCAACTCAGATGTTGCATGCTGTAAACTCTAGCATTTGTAGCTCTCATTTACATGATCAGATGGGGAAGGGAGGCAGGTTAGTAACAAAGGGTGCAGCTGCCTGCCCCACATACTGTCTCCAAGATCAACAGATTCCTTCACCCCCCGAGGTGCTGGAGTCTTTAATCTAAAGCTCCATGGAGATGCTCCATGCAATTAGCACCTATGCTTATTACTCCCTCTTGCTCCATTCTTACCCCAAAGCTCTCTAGATAAAAGGAAAGACTTTTAAAGCTCAAAGTTTTCTGTGGCAGTTTCCTACTTCGTGCAGTTTTACCCCGCCTCTCCTCTCCCTGCTGCTTTCTCCATGGCTCTGAGAATCTCCCAGGTTTGTTTGTGGTTTTTATTTTTCACAGGAAGTTCAAATTCTCCTTTCCCTTGTTAGGATTGTCTGTAATTCCATCTCCTACACATCCATCTTGTCATCCTTGAAACTTTTTTCTTTTTTTACACACCTTTCTGCATCCCTGAGCCCAGCTAGTTATTATCTTTTTCCCCCACTGGGTGGCTGCTTATCTGTTTATTTGCAAAACTGGATGGAGGTCTTCTAAAATGAGATAATTTCGTTTGCTTTCCAGCTGTCCTTGCTTGAAAGAGAGGCAGAAACTTAGCAGAAGGAAGATTTTAGGAGGTTTTTTCCCCTAGTCCCAACCAGAATCTGAAAACAGTGTGGCAGGAATCGGTAGTGCTTGTTGTTATCTTAGCTCTGCTACACTTCAGCTTTGAGTCCGTTTTCCCCAGTTATCAATAGACAAAAATCAAATGGGTTGGTATATCTCCCAGGGATGCTGTAATCTTTAATAAGATGGTCCGTGTAGAGTACTTAAAACATGCAGCTTTCTGTGGCAGAGCTAACTGTTATTGTCCAGAGAAAAAATATGCTTGAGTAGGTCCTGGCTCTTCCCAAGAGGCTGAGTAAAGGGTATGATATATGCTGGAGAAGCAATAAAGGGATGGGATCAATTCTTTTTAACCACAGACTCCTAGGGGATTTGCATGACTTCTAGTGGGTCTGCAGATGGTAACTGAGAAAAGGAAGCTTATTGTCAGCTGGTTTAAACAGATTATATACAGAAGAATGGAAAATTTATAGAGATTCTTGTCCAAAAAATGCTGAAAACTACCAATGGCTAGAAATGGGTCAACACTGGGGTGGAAGAAGTCAACAAAGACTTGCTCAAACTTTCATGTGAGTTCCTTTGTGACTGTACACCTGTGGGGTATTCTAGGGATGGGTCAGCTCCCAAGAATAATCCTGGAACTAGTGAATTTTAAGGAGCTCTGATTTTAATTCATATAGTTTAGTTTCTGTGGTTTACATCAAAAGACACCAAAATGCTGGGAAAACCTCTGGAGCAGCCACACCTCAGTTTTGAGAAGGGCAGTTCATTCACACCTACTTCAGTGCTCTTCCTTTTAAGCTGTATTAATTGTTTTAATAAACAAAACAGTTTTCTTTCTAGAGCATTCTAGTCTTTTAGCTGCTAGTCACTTAAGTGGTGTCCCCACATGCTATGAAGTTGTTCTTGTTTTTTCTTTGTCTGACTCCAATTTATAGATTTTCATTGAGCTTGAGATGGGCAAGAAAGAACAGATTTCTTGGAGTCCAGCTCATTCTGTCACTGGCGCATTCTCAGAGGCATTCACTGCTCTCAGCTCTCCAAGTCCTACAGCTGTACACCCAGATCAAGCAGGTAGCCATGAAAATAGGGAATTAGGTGCCTGGTTACCTGATTTGCATGCACAAATTGACATTTTTATGTGCAAATGCAACTTCTTAGAGATGTAACTGGTTAGATGTATTTATTTAATTTCTCTTTAAAATATTCCATCAGTTTCTTCTGTCACTTTCACTTGCTGCAAATTAGGGTCAATCCAATTAAGTTGCTGTAGTCACCTCAATGAAAACTAGTATGAACAAGAAGAGAATTGGTTTTATTGTCTATGTGATGGTTGTCACTAGAGAAAAAAATCAGCGTGCACTGTGCTGGGATAGTTGACTTTGCTGCATATTTGAGATATTTCCCATTCTAAGTATAGGAAATACTTGAACAAAGTCAACAACAGTGTAGTCAGCATGCAGTTCTCTTTAGATGCCACCATTATAGCTGTGTGTTGTGCTGACAGAGTGAATTCCAGATGGAGCTTGGAGAAGTGATGATTAATTTCCAGCAGTTCCAAAGAGGAAATTATACTCGTTAAATCAATCTAGGCGAATTTCAGCTCTTGCATAAAAGGCACCCTAATTGCATTGGTGAATTCAGAATGCACTGCAGTACAGTGTGCAGGAAGTTCACACATGCCTTGTACTATCATTAATGATTGCAAAAGAGCCTGAAATGTTTACTCACTCAGCCAATAACATGTTTGTGTTCCCTCTTTTTTTTTTTTTTTTTGACCCTATTTAATTGCAATGGCAACGGGGCAAATACATGGCCTCTGATGAAGTGGAATGATGCTCTGAATAAACCCTTGGCCGGTGTTGCTGTGTCTCATTGCACCACAGCAGTGCGAGCTGAGCTGGTGTAAAATGTGCTGTTCAGCTCCAGTCGTGACTCCAGTTTGCTGTAGCTGAAGATCTGTGTCTAGCTCTGTGCTTGGGAACATCAGTCGTGGTTTGTTGTTATTTTCAGCCTGCCCTACTTTGCACTGTCATTAATCATGGAGAGGTGGGTGGGATGGGGACGAGACTGGCAATTCCTTTTGTGGTGATAATCACGCAGCCATTGGTGTGCAGTCCACCTGCGCACCACTTTTTTTCCACCAAACCTTTCCTTTCCCAGAAGTGGGGTCAATGAGACATTTAATTTATTAGCTGTGCAGGGTGATTTACTGGTGTCAAATTAATATAAGTTAAGTTCACAAGGAGCCTGTGGAGAAGAAAAGCAGCTAAGGAATGAGGCAGACAAGTGTTTTCTGGGCCTGTGACTCAGCAGGTTGCAATTAGGCCACATAGGGGAACGGAAGGGATGGTCACTGTCTCTTCCCATTGCACAGTCTCGTTGGGGACAGCAGTGGAGCTGCTTCAGGTTGACTGTTGGGTGCTTAATTCAGCCTGTTGTCTTTGGGCACAGGCTGGGTGAAGATTTTCCATCAGCCTCTCATTTTTTTCCTCCCTCTCTCTCTCTTACAAAATGGCAATACTTATGAAAGGGCTGGGTGGAGTTTTGTCTGTGTCCAGCCTGAGTGCAGTTAGATTGTGTGTGGTCCCTGTCACTTTATGGGACTTGGGTAAACACCAATTTCTTTGTTATGTGCTGAATAGGAAAGTTAGCCCCAAATTAGTACTAATGTGAGGTCATTTAACCCTTATGGGAGGTCTTTTGAAAAATCATAATAGAGCCATGCAGGAGTCAGGACAAACCAGTCACAGAGCTCCACGAGGTTTTGTGCAAGACTGACAAAGTGCACTATTATCACACTGAGACAGGGTCAAAAATGTAAATACTCCAAGACCAGCCGAGAGAGAGTCTTTCCTCCTGCTGGGCTGATTATTCCTAAAACAGGTGTTGCTCCCAAATCCCCATGCAGTGGCTACAAGCTCCCCATATTATTCCTGCAGGGTTTCAGGCCAGGAGAATTAAAAGTGAATTGGAGCTGAGATGACTGTCAGCATCTCTCAATCCAGTGTATTCATTGACATAATGGTTGCTGGGTCAGGGCAGCTCTTCCTGCAATTTCATTGTCCAGCCCTTGAAACAAGACCTAGTCTTTAATTGCCATTGAAATAACTGTGTGTGGCTTGTCTGGAACATGTAGCAGCCTGTGAGTGAATGGAAGCTCTTATAGGCATGATACAGACACTGGTGTCCTCCTTTCTGGGGCAGCTATGGGCTAGGGATGGGCAGACATTTCCAGCCTGCCTTGCTCCTCGTCAGCGGGAGCAATTGTCTCTGCTTGTCAAAACGACTGAAGTGGGGTCTATATGTGTGTGTGAGATTGCTTTCAAGCAAGGTCCACCCTGGGGGAAAGCTGCGATGACCTATGGGACTAAGCAAACTATCAGGGAGCTATAAACCTCTTGTGATTGGGGGCCCTCATTTGCAAGATTCATGGTTAAGCCACAAAGGTGGTGGGGTTATGGGAGAAGAGCCCAGTGTCAGTGGAGGCCATGGGTGCTCCTGGTGTGTGCTGGGTGAGGCAATGTGTGCATGCAGATCCCAGCCAAGGGAGGAGTGTGGACCAGGCTGTTGTGGGGTGGCACAACTGGAGGGTGGACAGAGATAGCCCCAATGTAGGGCACAAACTGATCACAGAGTGATGGAAGGTAGCATGGGAGGTTGTAACATGCTGAGCTGGAGGGAGGGAAGTGACTCAAGTAGCATTGCTGCATGTCATGGACTGGCAAAAGCAGCAAGGTGGGTGTCCCTCCCGTCCTCACTGCCACACATGCAGGGCCCTGGCTCTGCAGGGATTCCTTTTATGACCCTGTGCTGGGCATTTCAGGTGTACTGGCCCTGCAGGGGCCTCTGTGGCTGGGAGAATGGGCTTAGGTTAGAAGCAGGACAGCCTCATTCATGTGACCCACTGTGTGTGGCTTTAGGCTGGCAAGCCCAGATGTGTGGGCTGTAGTGTGCAGATGCAAACAATTTGTGTCTCCATTTCCATGGGGACCTCTGCACTGTGCTGTGTTGCAAGGTAAAGGCATACCTCACAGCGTGAAGAGAGGAGATGTTTTCCCGGCTTCACGAGAGTGCTGAGAAGATAAACCATCGGAGTTTGGGGCACTTGATGGGATCAGAGGCCAGAGGCAGACAGGGAGCAATCGAGACCCCTGGAGCTGCCAGAGCCCCTTTATCTGTGCACTGGCAAAGAGAAGAACTGAGGGCCTTAAGCCGGCTAGCTTTTTACAATATTAAGCACATTTAAAGTTTCCATATGGTTTATGTCCACTTTAAGTTCAAAAGTCAGGAGAGAAACCTTGGTCACTCTTTCCTGGTGAAAATCTGGCCATACTTTCCTGAGTGCCAGTAAGTGCTGGCTCTCTAATTCCAACCTTCCCAGGATGATTCCCCAGGTTGTTGTTGAGAAATACCTTTCTGCCAAGTAGTCAGCGGGACCGGAAGCTCCAGATACCTTCTCATCTGGAAAAGCAATCAGACAAAATGCCAAGCCCAGGGGGCAAAATTTCAGTCTTGGTGCCAGTCTTGCTTATTACATATCTGGGTTCTGCAGCCTAGTAGACTTTCATCATATAATTTATTTGCTTCTCAACATCCCTGCAGTTATTAAAAGCATCGTACTCAGAATTGCCACCCAAGGTTTCTCTAATTAGTACATCTGCCTTTCGGGGCAATTTTGGATTGTTCATTTTACAGCTTGACCTCAGGCAGCGAATGGCCAGAATTCGATCTGGGTTCCTGTTAGCCAGGGGTGCCGCCTGGGGTCTTTAGGACACAGGAGATCACAGGGAGAAAGGATCTGATACTGCAGGGAGGGGCTCTGTAGAAATGTCAGCCAAATGTCATGCTCGGGTCAAGGGGGAGAGTCTCCAAATACCCTTACCTGCACCCTGCCACATAATGCCAGCTCGTACCGCAAGGCTCTGCAAAGGGCAGTTTTTCCTTGTGTGGAAGAAAAGAACAATCCACAATCCAAAATCTCCCTTGGGAACGCTCACAACGGCCCTGCACTGCTCTATTTGGCTTGTCTACACTCAAGGTTCAACACTGGTTCCAGACAGCTGGCTGGGCTCCTCAAATATCATCTCATATAGTGGGATTAAGCAGCTGGGTGCAAGGAAGACTCCTTAGGTTGTGTTGTCTTCCCCATCTATGGTCCCCCCACTCCTGCCAAAGTGTGGTTGAGGTGAAGAAGTAGTCTAATTCAATTAATCCCATCAGCTTGAATGCAAAGGCAGTGCAGACCTAAGATGAGGAGTAAGCCTATCCCTGCCTGTCCGCTGAGCACCTTCAAGTGCAGGAACCCAAATGGAGAGGCAGGTAGGCCAGGCAGGAGCCCCATGTCTCATTTGTCTGACCTTTCATTCAAGAATAGATAAAATATGTTTAAATTGTTCTAACAAGGCTTTTTCTGACCATCTTGCATCCTTCACCTGAACCCAGTCTTCAGCTTTGCCTCTCCACTGAGATCTGAATCTAGCTGCTCCCAGGTCTGACTCAGATTAGATCTTTCTAGTTCATCCTAAAATGATTTCATTCTATGCTGAAAATCAGAGCAGCAGGCACTGATTTCACTGGTAGTGATTAATCCTAAAGTTGCTGTAGGAGCTCACAGGAAAAGGTCTTGCTGTCAAGGTTATAAATCCTTCAGGTTCAGATGAAATTATAGCTTCCTTTTTATGTCTTTTTAGGACTCATCTTTAGTTGGGTTTTGGCCACAAGTACCAGTTCCGGCTCCAGTAGAGACACGGTTTATGCTGGTGCAGTATAATTTGTTTGATCTTCTTTCAAACTGGGGTAAAAATGCATTGCTATAAGTCACATCTCCACTAGTGGTTTGCGTGGGTGACTAGACACTCAGGGTAGGCAAATTTTTCGAAGACTTGCATAAAATTACTTGCAGTATGGTCATGGCTGCAAATCCCATGAGAGCCCCAGGGGTGGCATGTGTCCAAGTGCTTAGTGCAGGACTGCCCAAACAGGCCTCCAACTGGAACAGGCACAAAGGTTGTGAGAGGCAAAGCTCAGGCACACTGATGTGCAGCAAGCAGCACTTTGGTCTCCTGCTTTCCATTTCAGTGCCTTAGAGACAAGCTATGGCAACAGATCCTCCCTGAATATCAATGACGGGTGCTGTTGCTGCTCAGACCCAGCATCAGAGGTTTGCAGGTAAATCAGGTTTGCCATTCTCAAGAGGCCTACCTAGTATTTGGGTGCCTGGTATTTGGGTTCTGTATAATATTTGTGGGAAAAATATGAAAGTGTCAGCTTAGAAGGGAGGCTGATTCTCAGATCTTGAAGTAAAAGAAGATTGATTTATTTATTTAACAAAGCTAAAGCAACAGTTTGTTTTGTAATAGATATGTGCTTCTTCCAGGAGGCATTTTCTATGAGGAAGGAAAATCCCCAAGCCCCTAAGGGCCAGCAGCCCTTATGTGCTAACTGCCACCCAAGACATTCATGGTGCATCTCTTTAAATGTTGCAGAACTACCTGATATTTTTCCACTCCACGGGATAACTAGTACCTTGCAGTGGACTTTCTGTTAATCCCCCAACAACAACCTGCCCTAAGAAGGGAGTTCCAGCCCTACAGAGGCTGATGAAAAGTCAACTTATCTACTGGATTTGCTGTGAAGGAGGAAGGTTCATGGATTTATCCATTTGACCTAGATGCTGGGCAATCTAGAAACAATCTAATAAGTTCTTACAAGGTTTGGTTAGATTTGTTATCTGAGAAGGTGATGCACTGATATGATTTGAATTTAGTTTTCATTTAAGATGGCAAGATTTTTCACCGTAGATGTTGGATTATGGCCTGGCCTGGGCAATATGAGCAGGTAGAGTGAGGCAGAATTAAGTGGACCTTTATTTGGTATCAAATATGATAGACAAGTGCCAGCTAGGAAGCAAAGAGAGCTTGCCCACTACCAGAGGGTGGAGTAGATGGGTATCTGTTGTTCTTTCTCTCCTAGACTTCAGAGCCATGGGGAGAATGTTTGGGAGAGATGATGCCAGTGGAGTTTCAGGGCTCCTCCAAGCTGCCATGTGCCTGCTCGTGTACTGTAGCTCTGATAGGGAGAGATAAGAGCGGAGCCCAGGTTCCTTGGAGCTTTTGGTCTCTTTGACAGAGGTGTCAGCAGGAGATGGGCTGCGGTGTGTGGGCTCTGGCAGGTGAAGACCTGATACCTGGCTGTGATTACCTGTATCCTCACCAGATCACAGCTTCATCCAGGGGTGGGTGCAGCCACAGTGTGGATGGAGGAGGACTGTGCAGCTGAGGGAGTGCTGAAGTGACTCTGAAGGTCCCATTACCCCCTGATAAAGCTTTCCCTACTGTTACTCTGTGCTGGCAGCATGCCGGGTCACAGCAGTGGTGTGCAGCACCAAAGGGGAGCCAGAGAGCCACTGGCTCTGTCATGCTGTCAGACAAAGATGATATACTGCAGCAACTCCCTTGAGCTGTGCTTGCACCAGAAGAGAAATTCCAAAAGTTCAAGTTTCCCCTTTCTCCAGCCCAGAACTGTAATTTTTACAGGAGGCTTCAGCACTGCCAGCTTTGCTTGGGTTTTGCTGCAGCATCAGACACACTGTGGCTCCGCATATTTTGTGAAGGGGGCTCTCCTTTCCCTTTGATGGCTGCATGTTAGCATGACAAAGCTGGAGCCCTTGGGGAGGGAGCAGGGCCAACACTGGGCCTGTTTGCAGGAGATTTTCAAAGGGAAATCCCTCCCTGCCTGTAAAGAGCTGAGAACTAGAGCTCCAAGTACCGGGTGCTTCTCCTACATGAGGTCGTTCAGAAGTTTGTGCTGTATTACCTGCGCAGTATCAGCCAGCGAGACGATAGCTCGGTGACTCATGCAGGGCCTTTGGCAGGGGTTTCCAGTTTTCTCAGTGGAAATGAGATTCAGTTCCCACAGTTGATGTACCAAGGCCCTGCTCAGCCTTGCTTCTTCTCCCCTCCCTCTGCGTTTGCCTTTTCATTTGAATGCTTCGGGAGCGGAAGGTGTCTCCAAACCAGGCCTGGGATCTAAGCACGGAATCCCAACTCCAAGGACAATTTTAGAGTCAAATCAAGATTGTGGAGCCAACTACTTCTTCCTCTTCTCTATAAATAACCAGGTCCAACAGCTGTCTTCTCAAGGTATTGTGGGAAAGTCAGCTCCTGCCAAAGTGCCGAGACAGAGAAAGGCAGGATGAGTGCTGCTGTGTGCCAGTTCTAGCCATCCCAAAACATCCCCTGTACCAGTATCCCATGAGTGGTTCAAATGAGTAATGACAGGTGTAGAACAGAAGTGAGAAATAATTAAAATTTGCAGAGTGCTTTGATGATTCCAATACTGACCAGCCTTAGCACTAATATGTCATGAGCTGTGGTCCTGCCAAACACAAGGCTGGCTTAGAAACCACAAGTCAGGTCCCTCGTAGATGTAGGATTGGCTTTAAAATTGCTTAACTTTGTGGGGTGTGTGAGGGAGTTATTTTCATTTCTGTCTCTTCATTCCTGAGCCTATAGGGATTGCATTTTGAGGCGTTTTGCAACAATCATTAAGGACAGAGATCTTTATGTAGAGAAAACTTTCACATGATCATGTGATTATAGGAAGTCAGGCTTTTAAAAGGCAACTAAATAAACTAATAACAACAGCAAGTATCAGCAGATTTGTGATGAAACCATGAAAGGTGGCAAACCTGAGATGTTATGAGTTCCAGATGTTGCACATGGATAAGTATCTCTGGGCTGAGCTTTTCTAATTAGCTACAGAAACTAAGTTGTCACATAAAGATGTCTTTCAAGGCTCCCTGAGCAGATTCATTATAGTCCACTAGGACAGACTAATATTAATTCATAAAATTTCCTTTTTGATTTGCTACATAGGAATTTACTGAATGAAATCCCAATTCTGTGCAGTGCTTAGATTCAAATCAGAACTGATATCTCTGCAACTGCATGAACTGAGCAGACACTGGGATCCAAACGCTTCAGCTGGAGTCTGAATCTGAGGCCAAGCTCTGCTGCTGGGATCTAACCTGCTGGCTGATAAAGGTAATTTATTCTGAGGAGCTTGGGACACCTCTGCCAGTGACATTTCCCTATCTCTGCTCATGAAGGGCTGATTAATGATGAATGGAGTCAACTGAGGTATCTGAGACCAAACTCATCTCTGCTATAGCGTCACTGGCTGACATCAGATAACTTCCTGAAGGGAGGCAGCTTTGATCAGGCTGCAGCAGTGGGGGAAATGGTTGGGAGCAATACCTGATGTTTTGCATCTGGTCCATTTTAAAAACTGTTTTCATGTTTAAAAATAGGTTTCAGTGAGGAATCACAGCACTGTGGTAACTGTGGGCCCAGCCCTGAGCCCTTCCTTGCACTGCTGGCATCATTGACAGTATCTTCTGCTCCTGTTGTGGCAATCACTGGGGGACGAATTCAACTCCTTGTTTTTTTGCAAGAGGAAATGTGCTTTTGTGTTTCGAGTTGCATGTGTGACACAGTTCATGGGAGCGAAGTCCTGTGAGTTAGGTATGGCTGAAGAGCTGCAGCATGTGCTCACTGTTGGGTGCTGGAGTTGGAAGGCAAAGTTTACTTGAAGCCAGTCTGAAAACCCTTTTAAAGAGGTCCCAGTTTTCTCTGTGAAACCTTCCCCAGACTCCTTCCCTGTAAGTATTTGTAGCTGAGTATCACAAGAAGCCTGGGCCTGGGCAGCAAATTTGGCTGAAATGGAGAACATCCTTGCGACATCTCCAACCAACTGCCTCCCTCTACAGTCTGAACTGGCATGTCTGTTCCCTGCTGTGGGTTTCTGCTAGCAGGGTCTGGATTGACAGGTGTCAGCTAAATGCATGCGCTGAAAGCCAGCTCCACAGTGAGAGCACAGGACAAGCTCAGGTCAGAGCACGCAGAGAAAAAGTGAAGCTTCTTCCACAAAGAGAAGCTGGCTGAGACAGTGGATCATGTTTGTTTATTTAAACTGAAGGTGGCTGCCCTGAAGACTGTTAGTTGGGTCAGTTGTTTGCAACCCAAACTTGTTACTGTGTAAAAACTGGTAGAACTAGATAAAGGAAACAGGCTTTTCCTATAGCCCCGTGGGCTACAACAGATAATAACAAACTGGCCTGACTCTATTAAAAAGACATTTAAGCATTGGGTCATGTTGTTCAGTGGTACTAGGATCGAGCAGAGCCAGCTGGCTTCCCAGATAGCCTGCAGATAGAGGTATTCACCTAACTGGAAGACAACTGCTGAGAAAGGGTCAGTGAGGGGTTTATCTCTCTTGCTTGCTTCAGAAGGCCAAATTATTTTTTTCCTTTTCCTCATTATTACTATGACAATTGTGCTATAGAGTGACTTTTGTAGCCTCCGTTGTGCTATGTGTTGTACAAACAGAGTGAAAGGGCAGTCCTGCCAGACTAAGACTTGCAGCCCAAGGAAGTTCCAGTTCAGCCTTTTGTTCTGCCTTCCCAAGGAAAAGGCTCTGGGAGGCAAAGGGAGTCTCACTGGGAAAGAGTGTCTGGTCAGGATATCAAAGGTTTCTACAAACTTATATAGCACAAGCTATATTTTTTGCTGGAAAAGCACCTGAAGCAGCCACATCTTCTTTTGGAGAACAGTTCACTTTAACCTGCTTCAGGCTGCTTCCTTTTACTGCGTATTAATTGTTGAAGTGTTTTAATAACCTTTGGTCAAAGACAGCTGAAATTCCTGGCACATCACAGGACAACTGGAAAGGATGTTTGACAGCTGTCAGTGGGAAAAGCCGTGTATCCTAAAGGGATTAAAGCCCTTGCTTTGAAGTTTCTTACAACTTATACAGAAAAGAAGCCAGACTGGGAACAGGGAGTGTGAAATGACTTATTCAAGGTCACACCACAAATAGGTGGTGGAGGGAGAAATAGGAACATCAGGGTGGCATGGTCACAGGGCCGCGCCGTACCTTGGGTAGCTCTTCCAGATGCAGACCCAGCCGGCTCCTGACACAGCAGCAACATCTGAGGGCTGGAGACCCAATGAGTGATGTTGTCCTCGATCATGGAGCTGCTGATCTCTTGCTAACGAAATGCAGCTAATCACAGTCTGCCCCTGGATGTTTAAAGAGGATTTAACAATCCAAACACAAGTGCAACCCTGTTGCCTTAGAGAGGGTGTAGCTGTGAGCAAAATTTGGCCCCCCTCTTTTAAACTTTGCAGTTTGTCTTGACTGCTGCATGCTTTATTTTTAGAGCATCATAAAGGGCTTTTGTTCCAAGGTATATTTAACAGGGGAGTGGAAGGGAAGTAGGAGGGTTTTGTGCATAGAGAATGTATCTCTTGGTCTCTTTCTTCTAACCCACCCCCTCACCAGATACTCTTGGAGGGTGGAGTATAAATGAAAAAAAAAAAAGAAAATAATAATTTAAAATACTGAAATCATAGTCAAAGGGATTGTCTAGGCGTCCAGGCCTGGAGGCCTCTCAGGCGCCATAAAACATACATTATCACAAAAAAGACAAGGTACCCAAGAGAATGGAAGAGGCAGGGCAAGGGTGGTCCCGTCTGGCAGGAGCTGGCGGGTGTTGGAGGCAGTGCAGTGCCCAGGCAATGCTGGCTGTCCCTGCTTCCCACCAGGACACATCACACCTAGACTGGTGTGAGCGTGCTGGGGTGGTCCTATCCTTCTTCGCTGGCAATAGCATAAAGCTATCTCAGGGGAGGCTGTGAGGGTCCTGTCCGTTTGGTGATAGGGAGTCAGTAGCATTTTCATTTGGCCTTGAAAAGGTGTCTGAGGGAGCAAACTCAAGCTGGTGTTACCATAAAGAAGATAGACATGTACGGGCCCCACCGTACTGACACAAAGGGGCTGATTTCTGCTGTGAGTGATTTTACTGAGGCGCCATTATTCCTGGAGGCTGGGAGAGTGCCTCAGTGCTGCTGGTAGGTGCATAGCTAATTGCATAAGAAATAAGACTGTATGCGAGAACGAGCACGCATCTTCCTACCTGGAAAGTCTCTCATTCCGCCATTGCAATGAGATCCTCACCGGAAAAAGATGAAGTCCTGGATCAGTGGCAGCAAAGCTAAGAAGAAACTTAATGCTTAAAAACAGAATTAGTAAAACTTAAGAGAGACAGTCACAGCTGTCCTTTTGGAATCCCAGTGAGTTTGTTCAAAGGAGAATCTGTGTTTCTGTCCTTTCTTCCAGTCCTTCCCAGCTTCCCAAGGGACCTCGTGCCTTCTCAAAGCAGACTCCAGACACACTGAAGCAGGACAGGGCATGTAGCCTCGCTGGTGACTGGCAGGCAGCACCAAGAGCCTGGTAAGCCCAGACTGGCCCTGGCTGTCCCCACTTCCACCTAAACTATGGCACATGAGCTGCAAGTGCAGCAGGGGTGGGCTTAAAACCCAAAGGTAGAAACAAGGCTTTGTCAGCAGCATGCTAGTTACAGAGCTTAGCTCCAGGCAGGCAGAGGGGTCTGGTGGCTTCATTTTTCTCCTGTCCCCCATCATAGAGCAGCAGCTCTATGTTGTCCCTGCTGTTCTGCAAGACGCCAAGGAATGTTCTCATCCAGAGGTGGATTTGGCCTGGCTGTGGTGGCACTGAGGCCCGCAGGGCACCTTTCACTAAGGCAAAGCCTGTCACTGCTCAGCTTTGGCAGACACATTTCTCCCTCTTTGACACAGGCTTTTTCCTGCAGAGGTCAGAATCCTGTGCCCTGCCATTCCCCTGCATGGTCTGGCTCAGCTAGTGTTTTCTCCTCCTTCACTTTTATTGCTGGAATCTGGTAAGTCTTACTGAAAGGTTAGAAGAAACCTGGAAATCCCCTAAGGGGATGTTGCTGCTCTTTGCACTACCCAGAGTCAGTGAAATACTCTGGCTGGATCCGGGTAAAGGACAAGTACCCAGGACTATGACTCTGGTCATCATGAACTGGGCAAGGTTTCCTTAATTTAGAGATATAATCAGAATATTGATCTACTAATGCCACCACTGCATAAGATTTGTGCTTTCCTTGGCTGGACAGGACATATGTGTTCTTTCCTCTTCTTTTTTTGTACTCTCACCATTGCATGGTCTCTTCTATGGCATTGATTCTGATCATCAGACATCATTCAGCTGACTTTTGGGTATTGCTGTCCTCTGCTGTACAAGGTCTTGGCAGCTGGTGCTCTCCAGTGATCCCCAATGGAGTTTGCATTGCTCCAGACCTTTGGTTTTCATTCCCAGAAAACAGACTTTGTCCAGTCCCTAGATCCCTGGCAGGCAGGAGTTTGCACAGCAGAGTGGAGGGCAATAGTTGCTGGCTGAGTCAGGCAAAGCTCAGCCCAGCATGTCCTTATCAGCCAGTGCAGATACACCACGGCCACTTTGTCCTGCACTCCGAGCTGGCCACGCTCTGAGCCAGAAGCCATAGACATGTGTTTGAAGGGTGTTGTACCCAAATTATTTTGCTCTGTCTTCACATCTGCCTGTGTAGACATGCCTTGTGCCTGCCTGAGTGGGCTGGTAAGGCCATTTGTCACCAAGTTCGGAGAGCTGAACTTACTGTTATGTGAAGGAAGACGTACAAGCTTTCTTGTATTCACCTGCTGGTGCAGGGCCCTGAGTGGGACAGATTCAGTAAGACAGTGATGGGGGGTGAGAACGAGTGGTGGAAGCCTTTCTTTTTCACTTTGTTTTAAGGCTTGTACCAACTTGTCTCGTAAAATCCTCTCCTGCCTTCCAAATCCAGTCAACATGAGTCACCCGCTGAGCCCATCCTTTGCCTTCTCATTGCAACACGGATGACAGAAACCATCCAACAGGAGTGCTTGAATCCATGATGAGTTTTGTTCTATTGCATAAATCTTTTCCCCGTTTACAGGTGAGTTGCTACAGACCTATTGCCTGGGTGGTATTCCTGCAGCCAGTTCCCAAACAGCGTGCATCTGGGCTTCCCGCTGCCATCCCGTGCGTGCTGGAGTAATGCTCTTGTCTGGGCTACAGAAGGCAGGACAGCGTGCGTGAACGGTACGGAAAAAGGTTATCCTGCAGACCTGTTTTCCTTACATATCCAGTGTAATGCAAAGATTCTCTGAGCCAGTATATTTGCTGCATGTCTTGGCATCTAAAGTTAGGGGGTTTAAAGTTACTTTTTTAAGAGAAGAAAAAAAAACAAACCACCTATGGAGATTTTCTGGAGTGAGCAGGTAAGAGAAGGTGAGAAAAGGAAAGAAAGGGTTAGCCTGTCAGTACAATTACCATTTAGGAATAAGAGGAAACTAAGAGGCTTTTCTTCTTCCCTAATTTATTCCTTTATATATATGTATGTATTTTTGTCTGTATATTTATATATAAAGAAACAGCAAAGGACAAATCAACCCCCAGATTCATAAAAATGACAGCTATTTGGCATTGTAGTATGTGGAACACGTCCACCAAACTGAAACTAATTATCACAGAGATGAATAACTGATTCCACTCCTTTACCCTATCTTTTTTCCCCCGAGGGCTTTTCCCTGCTTCCCCACCCACCTCCTTCTCCTCCATCCTCCCGGGGCCGGCAGGCAGAGGGTTACGGGCTGCACCTGTCTGGGTGTACCTGTCCCAGGGCACCTGTGCCGGCAGCCAATCCCCGCCGCCCTGCCAACCGACCTGTCAGCAAAATACCTGTACGCAAAACCTCAACATAAATCAAACACTTCACAGGCAATGTCTGTCTTTAGCAGGTACTAGAAGAGAGAAGTCATCAGAATTTACTGGCTGCAAAGATTTGGAAACGTGGGGAAATATGTCTAATGAACTTGAGTAAGTAGAGTTTTTTTCTGTTTACCCACTCTTCTCTGTAAAGGCTGAGTGTTTCTTCTGAGGCTTGTTTAAGTGCTTTGGGTCTGAATGAATTAGACTCCTTGGGTTAATCTGCCTGTCCAGCTGTTTGCAAGTGGAAGTAAAAGAATGGGATGGGAGTGTTTTTCAGACTTTCTGTTCCTCACTAACCTGTTGCTGGTCTTGGGACAAATCACTTCTTAGCGTTATTATTTAAGAGTTGCTTAAAACTGGGATCCTTTTTTTTTTTCTTCTCCCCCACTACCCCCCCGACTAAAATTTGAGACATGGGGTTTCTGTCTAGAGACAAGTCTGTTCTGCCTCTATCCAACAAAATCTAATGTTGGCTACAGTGATTCTGTGGTTTGTTGTTTTTTTTTCTTATAAAATACCTTCCAAACTATTTACCAATTTTGGATTAATTTCTAGGTTTTTGGGTTCAGGGGTTGTTGTGTGGTGTTCTTTTTTTTGTTTTTTTGTTGGGTTGTTTTGGGGGTATTTTCTGTTTGTTTGTTTGCTTTTTTTTTTTTAAGTAAACGGATTCACATTATGATTCTATTAAGCAATTATGATTGATTATATTATTTTATTCTTTTTTTTAAAAAAGAAAAAGCACTTAACATTTTCTTGATCCTGTGTAACTCTTGCTTCTTATCTTGAGACCTCCAAAATATTTTGGACTTTGGGTGCTCATGGTATGGATTTACACAGCGTACTGTGCCTCACACCTCTGGAATAAAAGCAAACAAATGTCATATTGGTATGACATAGTGTAATAAAGACTGGAGGAATATTGAACGGTAGTGAATGATGCTGTCAATCCAGTCTTAAAAAGCCATCTAGGTATATAGCCCTCTATGAAATAAATGTGTGTAATAAAATATATCAAGAAATATGTCCATATATACATCTGTGTACAGATATGGTGCTTCAGAAGGTGTATTTTGAAAGAAAAACACATACCTGTATGTGTTTACAAGCCTGACAGTGGTGTTGTGACAGCTAATCTCTTAATAATTAAGAACCCTGAAAAGGTGCAGCACTAATTATTATTTTATGTAAATGCTAGGATCTGTATGCTTGGATCGATTAACAATCAGTGACTTAAATTTTCCCTTTCTGAACTCTTTGGGTAATTTATACTTTATGCTTTTTAAACTTAAGAATCAGGCCATGTGGTTTACTCTCAAAATGTTACAGAGTGTGTGTGTGTACACAGTGCATTGCAGAATTAGATTGATGTATTACTAATTATGGACTGGGGCATTATGTTACCTGATGAATTACATGGTTGCTTGACTCTTCTCTTACTAACGGGCTGTTAACCCCTGTGCCTTTCACATGAGAAAGGGGGAATTGATGGGACCTGCATCCCTTTTGTGATTCAGATCTCAACTCCAAAGACCGATAAAAATGCAGAGGTTGCTGTCTGCTCTCAGTCTTCGGGACAGATCTCAGTATGGGGCTCTGTTTGGTTACCTCCGGAGGTAAAAGGCTCTGTGCAACGTTTTCCTGTAGATTGAACCCGAGGACACGTTTGCAGATCTCTGTGAAAATTTCACATTAGTTCACTAGCCCAAAGCTGGGGAAAACAATTCTCTCGGGAGTACAGACAGCGGTGTGTACCAACCCCAGCCTGCTGGTGCCTTGTCAGAGGGCAGGGGCAGGCACTGCCAGCTACCCCGGAGAAACCGTTTTAGGAGCACGGTGCGCCTGGAGTACCTCACCCGAAAACTCCCCAGGGGCTGACGGGGAGCAGTGATGGGAGATAAGGGAGCTGGGAACTTCGTGGTACCAAAGGTATAGCTGAAACTTTCAGACAGCTTTTGGGTTTACTGTGACGGGGAAAAGGTGTCAGCGGGGAGGGGAAACCTTATGAAGAGCTGCTAAAGCCCAACATCTGAGCAATGGGGCTGCTGCAGTAGCTGTTAACCTCTGGTTAATCACCCAGGCCAAAGCCGTACAGGGTGTAGCTTTGTAGACATCAGTGGAAGGAAAGGGCTCTCAGAAGCAGTACTTAGAGGATCTGATAAGGGCAGCAGCGTGTGTCTGTGTGTCTCGCACAGCCATTGTTCTTTATACAATCCCCACGACCAGCTGAGCACAGGGAGGATGGATCTGAGCTGTGAACATGTGCCCAGATGTAGCTGATTTTAAGGGAGCTGTGATATCCCCATGGACTGATGCTGTCACCCAAAATGACAGGGAGAATAATCTCATCTCTCCCTTTGCCACTTTAATTTCACAGAAAGGACTGGGAAGAGACTAGCGTGACATGAGAGAATGAGATGTTTTGCCTATTATAAAATATTCGAACTGATAATTTCCATAGTCTTCTAAATTGAACTTACTTCTAACTCTGCAATGTGTGGGCTTGAAAGAGTTAACCAGGAGTTACTCCCAGTTGTGGTTTTGTGGTCGAAACCATGATCGCCAGAAGCAAATTTTTGTCATGCATAAGGTGTGTTATTAAAACTTGAGTTATGCTCCTGGTGAATGAAAAGTTAAAGCTCTTTTATAAAATCCTGGCAGTAAAGCACACAAGGGATAACCATGCTGAAGCAAGGTACGCTTTCAAGGGAGACGTGGGGTTTTGTGTTTTTTTTTTTTTTTTTTAAGTTATGTAAAGAGAAAGAGAGATTTGTAAATTAAAGAAACAACAATCAAATAACTGCTATGCAATTCATAACAAAGGAGTAAAAGCCCTCTGAATAAACTCTAGACTCAAAGCAGAGATAAATCAACATTTACATAGTATCTCCGCTTTGATGTTTTGGGTCACATTTTCAACTGATTGGTACATTGGTATAATTCCAGATAAATTTGTGGAATAAAGACAGTTACAGTGACGAGGATCTACTCCTGCTTTGTTCAGTCTGGTGTTTAAATTGTTGATCATTGTAAAGTATTCATCCGAAAATGCATGGGCACTTACATTGCACCTGCAAGTGCTTCAGTTCAGCTAATTGGCAGGGAGATGCTCCTGATCAGTGCCTTGGATCCTCGAATAGTGTGTGCTCAAGGATGATAAAGACAACAGCTGAAAAATACGTTAATCAGTGGAATTGATTTTATAACATACAATTATATTCTGGCTGGGGTTGCATTGCTAATACCCAAGTTTCAAAGGCTTGGAAGGTAAGAAAATGTGATGGCTTGTTTCTTGTTATTCCTTTAGGTGTTATGTTGTTCTGGCTGGTAGCTGTGATTATGGTATGGGTGAGGGTGAGGGTAGCTCTGATCCAAAAATGTCCCTTGTCCCCAGAATGTTCATAAGGGCAAGTGTTCAGAGGATGAGAGCAGGCGCCATTTACCAAGGTATTTGGTTCCTGGGTGCCAGCCACCTGCTGTGTCAAGTTTTTGTTTCTTTTCATCATTCTGTTTTTGCTGTCTGAGTTGTGATCCTTGCTCTCCAGAAATGCATTGTTTAACAGGGTTATACCTAGAATGGGATGAATCGTATTTGTTTGGCAAAAACATTGCTGTTTAATAAAAAAAATAGGATAATGTGTTTCAAACAAAGTAAAAGGCTTGCCTGACCTTGCGGGACACATGTTCACAGGATACTCTGAATCAGAATATATTAGAGTGGACATACAGAGTATATCAGCCAAGCATATTATAGATCTTGGCAGCCACGATCTGGCCAGCCTGAAAAGTCCCTCCAGGATGGGAAGGAAGAGGAAAACAAAAGGGGAGAACCAGTCCTGGCTGTATCTCACCAGGTCTGCAGGTAGTCCACAGTGCAGCTGAAGGAGGTACAGTCACTGCCAGCTATCAAGCAAGGATAGCCTGATAGGGCAAGGGAGCAAGCTGCATCGCTTGAGGCTTGTGTCAAGTGTCCTGCCCTGACACACGCTTCCTGTATCCTCTTGGGCAACGCACTGAGCATTCACCTCACCCACCTTCAGCCAGCTTAAACCCAGGTGCCAAGTTTGTTAGCTGACTGAATTTGCAGGCAACAGGAAGAGATCGGCACATCCCAGCCTAAAATGGGAGGACCAAACTGTCCTGTTGGCTCTTGGAGCACGTAGGAAGCCTGAGACTCGATGCATGACTCTGCAGTGGCAAGCCTCCTGTAAGGTTAATATTAATCTCTGCTCTTACTACTTTCTTAAATGAGTGCTGAGGTTCACACAGAAATATGTAACATTATTTAGTGTGTTACTGCAGGATCCTCTGATAGGATGTGATGAGGGAAGTACAGAAACTTGAGTAAAACTGGGCTCTGTTCTTAGTCAGGGTGTCTGGGGTCTGCTACAGTTCAAATAACCCTTAATAATTGATTACTAGATTAAAACCAGATTACCTGAAGAGCAGTAAAAAAGAAACAAACTTTGTTGCAAAAGATTGCATATCCCTTTATTGCTACTGTTGGTTTTTTAATCCAAGTCTTGTAAAACTGTGATTTATTTATTTTTTTTTAAATTTAAAAGCCACAGTTCTTAGAGTCAGTGAATATATGAGAATTAAAAAAATAAAATAGCAAATAGCTAGGTTTTTGGATGTGGAAGTTAGGGGGGGAAATCCATAAGCACTGAAAACAAAACAAGATAAGTGAATGCACTGCAACTCTTGGAGTTATGAAGCTCTTCCTATCATGTGTAATCTTTCTTATAGTATTTGAAGCACTGGGAGCTTCAATGCAGTGTGCGTGTGTGTGTGTTACGTCTTGGTGGAGATGAAGGTTTGTGTTCATGAATACATATATACATAAGGTGTCCTTATCTGTCTACAATGAAAATAAGAAAGCTAGTGAAGTTTAGACCAAAATTTCAGAAGTGCCAGGTCGTAGCAGATGCTCAGTCAGAGGCACTGTTCAGGGCCTGGGTTTTGTGTTCTCCCTTTGGGTGGAGATCAATCTGAAACTCTGGACACCTCAAAACTGGAGCATCTGACATCAAAAACTGCTTCTGGAAAAAATCAGCCATAATTCCTGAACTGCAAACTAATTCTGTGCTGTAATTTGTTTTGTTAGGCAGGGAAGGCACTAAAGCACGAATCATTTGTGAAATGTGATTGTGTGGGTGGATACCTCAAGGATGATGTTATCAGGTAAAACACAATACCAGCTGGTGTCCCCCAAACATCACTCAACACTGAATCTTCTCACGGAGCCCTTCAGGCTAGAAAGGCAGGAACCAGTCCAATGCTGGTGAGGTTTATAGCAGAGGTTCAGGTCTGGCTCTGTTCTCTCATCTTCACTGAGCAGCCTTGGATAAGTGATTTTAATGTCAATCCCCATGTCTCAGCTTCTCTTCCTGTGATAATAAATAGCTTCAAAAGTGGGGAGCTAGGCTGGTGTAAAAATGGAAGAATACTGAGCTTGGATCTTGGGTTTGTGGGTCCTAAAGAGCTGTAAGTAACCCAAGAGGGCCAAGAGACAGGCAAGTTACCTGCATTACCCAGATAGGGCCTGTCCCTGGAAGGTTTGTCTGGCTCCAGGACACTTTGGATTCAGCCTACAAACTGTTCCAACTGGTTTCAGCTCCACAGGAGAGCTGGGGTGGGGGATTCAGTCAAAGAATTTGGCAGGGTTCTATCTCCCTGAGTGTCAGCACAGCACGCATTGCCCTGGTCCCCACCCTCCTCCGTCCCATCTGTGGGGACGCACCACACCTTCCCTGCTGTATGGCCAAAGCCAGCTGCATTGCTAACCCATCTTCCTGGGTGGTGCTGAGCACCACTGGCTTGCATCGATGCTGAGGACTCTCAGTGCCCTTTTGGGAAACAAGAGCTATTTCTCAGAGATGCTCACAGTGGCCCCTTTTCTTTCCATCCCAGCCACCGCACGTTTCTGATCAGCACTTATTAAATGCAGGTAGATGCCATGCTGTGTGCATCTGTGTAGGATCTCTGGATGGACACGATGGGGTTATCCTGTCTCGTGCATGTGCCACACAGGCCATGTGCTTCCAGGATGCTCGTGCACTATCTTTGTGGGTGAAACAGAGCTGAGGGATGGCTAGGAAACATCCAGCTGTTGTGCTGAGTTAACATACTGCACTACCCTGAGGCAATTTTGCTGCTGAAATGCCCCTGAAGAAATCCAGTGACAGAGGCAACACTGTTATCCAGCTGCCTGAGAAAATATTTCAATCCTGTAGGCAGTGCAGGTCAGGGTCCATGAGATTAGTGGTCTCCTTTGACACCTATCGATCGACACTGTATTGTACTTGGCAACTAGGCAATGTTTTTCATTATTAGTCTGTATGTTTGTTATGTTTCTTTTTGTGTTTTGTTTTTCCTAGTTCTGTCTCTGTCTGGATTTTTGCTTGACTGTGTGAATGGGCCTGTGACAGTATGTTTACTGATAGCTGTACATTGTCTTCAGATATGCTTATTTATTAAACTTGCAAAGAGAGGGTAAAATCAGAATTTAGCTGAGAAGTTTGGATTTAGTAATGAGGCCACTTTGTAGGATGCTATTCTTCCTTGGCAAGGGGGCCTGGTTTACAGGCTAAAATCTTTACCCCAGAAAGCAGTCATGGTAAATGCTGTTCATCATCAGCCCTGTTCTCTCAAGTGTAGTGTTGTTCCTTCCCCATATTACTGATAAGAGGCTCTTGGGGAACATCAGGGTTATTTCAATAAGGAGGTGAGTGCAATGCACAAAGCCAGAGCTAATGAAAGCCCCTGCCTGAACTGCCTGGGGTATCTCTGAAGTCCTGTGGGCCGGAGTCTCTATTCTGTGGCTTTGAATTCCTGCTGCTGGTTGCCATGGATTCTCTGCTCCTTTGACAATGTGATGTTTCTCTGTAGCCATCAGCATCTGGCATGGCTAATATTTAGGTTGGAAGCTTAATCAGTTATAGGGGAGAGAACAAAGACAAGCAGCACAAAGCTTAAAGGCCGGCAAAACCACCCACTGAAACCCAACAAAAGGCAAAAGGAATACAAGCGTTTCTTTCCTGCTTGCCTGATCTCCCCACCTAGACCCTTTGGGCATATTCTCCTCTTTCAGCATAGCCCTGAGTGTTTATTCATAATCAGGAGGCCACTGTTATGGTAGACTTGGCAGATAAATAGGGGAAACAGAGATTGGGTGGGATGGAGCGGGGAAAGGGGGCTGGTATCACCCTGTGTCAAATTCTAAACTGTTTGGAAACAAATAGACTGCTCCCTTCCCAAAATCGTGCACTGCTTTGCACATGACCCCGAGGCTCCAGCATGGTGAGTCTGTGCACACAAGAAGGGAGGCCGCTGGTCCCATGTGTTTGTGTTTCGCTAACCGATCCTTGCTTTGTCTGAGCCACTGCACCAAGGCGACTGCCTGTAAAAGGAAAGTTTGTTTTGCCAAACAGAGAGCAGACAGTTTGCAGTGGACAAACATGGCATAGCCACATGGAAGGGGCATTGCAGGGAGTGATGAAAGTAAAGTTCACATGTGTTTGGATCTGGATTTGGATGTCCCTTTCCTGCATCTCTACTTCACAGAGATTGCTAATGCTGAGTTGGAAGTAGGCTATAGAAGCAAATTGACACGATGGTATCCTGTAGCTGAGTGAACTGAAATGCATCTGATGTCAAAAAGGTGCCTCTAAACATGTCATCATATCTGCTTATCTCCTCAAATCACCCTCTTTCTTCAGATATTGGTTAGCACTGTTGACCTTCTGGAATAGGGTCAGAGCAGAGCCAACCTCTCTGGAAATGTAAGGTGGGATGAAGTCTGCATTACGTCTCATCTGCAGAGCTGTACCAGCTGCAGAGTTTTATCTGAGGCAATTCAAGTGGCTCCACTCAGATATTTCGGTGACTACTAGAGATCATATGAACTCTGGAAAAGAAACAAGATGGAATAAATATGCAATCCCCATCATGTCACCTTTGTCCAAGTCCTCATCTGGGTGAATCAGTACAAGATCACTGGGACCAATGCAGTTCCCAACTCACAGGAGGAGCTGCTGTGTTGCTGTGCAGTCAGCCCACCAACTTTCAAGGACTTTGCAGTTTCTAAGCACTACAGGGTCCTGACTGAAGACTCCAGCGAGTCTTGCTGGAGTAGCCTAAAATGCTGCTGTCCTAATCTTCCAGTCCCTCCTTTCTGCTGCAGTTTGCTGCTTTGTAACCGAAGTACCATGAGGCAACGTGTGCCCGCATTGTAGCTCTCTCAAGTTCAGGGCACGGCATATGGCTTTAGGAGAGTGCCTTTGCTTTAGTATGCCAGGTTGAGGGCAGGGCAGGTTTTTCATTGTGCCATCTCTGCTGCAGGGACAGTTTCTCCTAGCAGAGACGGCATGGGGCAGGCAGTGTGAAGTGGTAATGGCTGCAAACAGCACAGCCAGAGCTACCTAAAGAAGCCAGGAGCCACATGTGAAAATGAGATGCAGGCTTCTAGGGCACTTTTCAAACTTGTATTCTTTATAAACTGGACACAGCTACAAGTGGTTGAGATCTTAAGCCCCTCCTCCAACTTCCCTCTGCCTCTGAGTGCAGACCAGATGATAAAATGCTAAAGCATCAGCCACTCATGCATACAGTGGTTGTGCCATGCTAAAGTGACAAGGCAGGGAGGCAGAATAGAGTCACACAACAAGGACTGCTTCAGTTGAGGGCTTGGGTAAGGGAGAATAAAGCTCCAAAGCATTTTTTCTTGTAATAGCTGAGCTTTTTTTAAGCTCCTGAATGCTTTGTTGCTACATCTTACCATGGTGTGTTTATCTATGTTGATTACAAGTGATAGAAGCTGAGTCTCACCCTAAGAGCAAGCTCTGTTGCTGCCTATTCTTCCTTGAGAAGATCGGATTGAGAATGGGTGAGGATTCCTGTCCAGACAGGACTGAACAGCCCATCGCCAAGTCGACAGCAGTGAAATCTGAGTCATGCCGATTGCTCGCCTTGGAGACAGCAGCGGCACTGACGGGGAGGGAGGGCTGCGTGAGAAATGCTAAAGACAACGAAACTCGCAAAACACCTGGTGAAGTTTCATGCGCGGGGTGAAACTGGTGTTAGTGCATCATCCCGACGTGTGAGGGAGAAGAGGAGCAAACTCAGCGTCTCCGTTATACCAGTGTGTGATGGGAGCTTGCGGTGGCCGGAACCGTAACATGGAAGCAGCTCCTCTCTGAACCAACCTGAGCTCAGGCGCCTGCTGCCACGTGAGCACAGAAACCAGTGGGAATTGGGTGCCTCGGGCCATTAGCAGAGCTGTTACCAGCTTCTCTCCTGTGCAGCTTGGATGTGGAGGGACTCTGCGTGGAAGCAACATATTCTTTAATAAAAAGTCGACAAGGACAGTAGAGGCAGCCCGTGATGGCCTCATCTGTGCTACTCTGGGAGAGACTGTGTACCATTATAGGGCTGCTACTCTGCTCAGCCAAGGAGAGCTCTTGAGTCTGATCTAGAGCCTCACCAAAACTATCCATCCATGATTTATATGTGTATTGCCTGCTGGAGACGTGGCAATGTAAGAGATTGGTGCGTGTGCAGGAGTGAAGCCATCTTAGTTGGGCTGCTGGGGAGGATGGACCAGCATCCTTCATCCCATCCAAGGTCTACCTCCGCACCCTTCCAGTTTCCAGCCCAGGAGCATCCACTGAGCACCTGGCTTTTCACCCTGTCAGTGTGGGCAGCTCGCGGCAAGTGGGCTAGCAGTATCTGTCGTGGTTAGCAATAATTTGGAGTTTCAGAGATGCCAGCTTCCTTTCAAGAGGAATTATTGTTCTCCAAATGATTCACTTAAAAGTCTAGCCCAGGACTTGCTATAAACACATGGAGAGTAGCTTAATGGAAATAACATATTCCTTATAAAAATGCCTTCAAAACGTAGCATTCATTACCTAAACTCATGTAGATTTTCTTTGCCTTTCCATAAAAAAAATCAGCAATTGAAAAAGTTCTGCTCTTGGCAACTTTGGAGATTTACAGAAATCTTCTTATAATTTTTTTAAACTTCTGCTAATAAAACCCAGCCTGCCCTTCCTGGACACTTCCATTTTGATTAAAAAGTAATTTTTGTCCACAAACTTGTTTTTTACGATGAATAGTATGAGCTGTTGTGGTGATGCCATATACACGTGGCTGAAGGATGTGACAGGAGTACGGCCACTGATTCATCCTCTCCTCTGAGTGGGGTCAGCCTGCAGCACAGAGCACCCAGGGAATGTGCAGAGGTGCTTCTGTGCTGGCTGCTAGTAGGATTTGCTGGAGGAAAAGGAAAGATGACCAATGTTTGGGTAATTAAGTGTCTGACAGTTTATTAACATAAGATGGAGAGACCTAGAGAAAGTGCCAGAAGAGAGGACAGGCAGGGCATTATTTTGGTATGTTGCTTCTCAGCTCACGTAGTCCCATGAGCCTCACCTTTGTCAGGAATTTTTTAGTGGAAGGGAGGGTGTTGTGATCTGCCTGTCTACTTCGCTCTAAGTAAAATCATATACAAGTGATTGAAAAAAACTAAGTTAGATTGGAACTAAATTTAAAAATCATGAACTACAGCAAAGAAAAATGATGGGGTTTGGTTTCATCTGGGTAGGTCAAGTTCTCTGAACACTGAATGATCATTTCTATTTGTAGGCTGCACTGGCCTTTAGCTCCAAATTCAAGGAAAAATTTTGCAAAGTTTCCTGATCACATTGCATTCAAATTACTGACCAACATCTCACCTTGACGGTGCATGATCTGGCTGGTGGGTAGTGTGCACTTGCTGAGGAAGGAGCAGTTGCAGATGATGTCATGGTGTTTTCATCCTGTTGCTGGGGCAGGAGGAGGGAAGCAGAGGAACATCTACCTCTCTGCATGGCCCCAACAGAGAGACTCTGGCCTAATTTTGTACATAGCTACAGGCAGAAGAATTTGTAATCCCAAAGACTCTGGGAGTTTAGGACCAGGAAAGCATCACTTCTCCATTCCAGCAGTGCCTTTGGAAGCCCTTCATGTGTTGGTGGAAATTGCTGTGGAAAATTAGTATCCTTCATTCCCTGTTTCCTCTGTCTGGCTCAGTTTTAGATCTGTGCGTCTGATGAAGAATGACACCATGAACTTCCAGAAATTCCCCTATACCAGTGAAGATGAAGCCTGGAAAACCTACCTAGAGAACCCCTTGACCGCAGCCACCAAAGCTATGATGAGGGTGAATGGAGATGATGACAGCGTGGCTGCCCTGAGCCTCCTCTATGACTACTACATGGTACGTTCCCGTTGGGGCTGGGTGTCTTGGGGGAGTTTGTCCCAGAGGAGAAGCGTGAAGGTAAAATATGTGCTCAGACACCTTAGGAGGGTACCTATCTACTGAGCTCTCCATGTTGTTTATGCAATGATCTTCATAACGCCTCCAGGCATAGAGTGCCACTATTATGCTCAGTGCACAGATGGTAAATAGAGGCACAAAACACCATTATACTGTAGACGGAACCCAGAACAGGGTGGAAACTAAACCCAGGTGTCCTGAATCTCAAGCTGGTGGTTTTTTTTACTTGACAGCTTTCATAGAAGAAACAGCAATGCTTTGAGAGACATGGAGCTGGAATAACTATGGGCCTTGCAGACTCTAGTGTCTTTATTTTTCCAGTGCTGCTGTAGGATGGAGCTTCAAGAAATGTGGATATGATTTAGCCCTAATAGAAGCCAATAGGACTGATGTTCCCATTCACTTGGGTGCTTTTGAAAGTCCTTCCCAGAACAAGATGATGTGGCTTGCCTAAGGTTACCTTGGGAATCCATAGCAGCAGCCCAGCAAGAAAGCCCAGGTCTCCTGTGTCCTCATGCAGTGTTTATTATTCACCCGGTGTTTTATCTATGAGACTTCACTTGCTACATAGACAAGGCTGATTTTGCCTCTGTTTTCCATTAATAAAATCTAACAATAAACAAACTCTTCGTTCTGCCTTGTTCTAGGTCCCAAAGGAGAAGAGGATTCTTCCATCTGGTATGATGGGACGCAATGAACTAGGAAAGAGGTTAGCTTCATTTTTTGCTCTCTATAGCTGTCTAATTCTCCTGCAGCTGCTTGCATGCATGATGGGTCTCTTAGCTTGCATAAAATAGACATCAAAGCACAGTGTTATTACCAACAACAGTGGAGGTTATTAACCCTGAGACATATATTAAAATTCTTTAGGCCAGATCCCAAGCAGGTATAAATTGAGCTACACCCATTTACACAACTGAGGATGTGTCTAGCTGTGTTCAGAGGAGCTGCACTGATTTGTAGCAGCTGAAGAATTTGTCTTTATTTCCTACTTTGTGACAATTGGAAAGGGGAAAGGGATTAAGCATTGGCAGCAAGAAAGGAATGACCAAGTCCTCTTCCATTCCCTAGGCTGATAAGGGCTTCTGTTCCACTTGCTTCCAGCCTCCCAGGATTCTCTTCCAATGACTCCCATTTGTCCTTTGAGGTTTTCAGATAATTAACTATTAAATTAATGGCTCATTTGCCACTATGAGTTCAGTTCCCCTTCCTGGATGCTGCGTATTTTGGCAACTTTTTCTGGTTGTCTGTTTTTAACTATTTGGCAGAATAAGCCTCTTGAAAGATACTTCTTTCCTTCTTCATAAGTGAGCTGAGTTAAGCTGTCTCCTCTCTGAAAGGCCACTGCATTCTGGACAGTGGTATGTTTTTTATTAACTGTGGAAACTTCAGCATATACCTGAAGGTGAAGCTCTGAAAGCAGAGTGGGTGGGAGCTACACATTCAGCTTTACTTCCCTTGGGGGTAGCTCATGCTGCCAAGAGGTGTATGGGTTACTAATGTGGGGGTTGGTTTGTTTCCTGAGCATGGTAACAGGGGCAATAAGCCACCTTTTCCCAGCTCAGCTAGGGCTGCAGAGTCAGCAGGGTCACAGAGTCACTGCTGCAGAAGGGACCAGTTCTTGGGATGCTGCACAAGGGGATGGTTTCCATGTGCGAGAGGAGTGTGGTTTTGTACACGTCTTTATCACTTGATAGCTCCTATACTTAGTCTTTTCTGCTCTGAAGTCTGGGCTATACACCTCACTTGAATACTGCAGCCCTGTCAATTTTTCACTGATCTCATGTTCTCTGGGAGTTTTGCTTCCTAGCTCCTGGAGTTTGTGAATTTTTACAAGAATCAGCTTTCCTTTAAAAAAAAAAAAAAAAAAAAGACAAGTTTTAAAAAATCAACTTTCAGTGTAAATGAGCCCTGAAAAGACTAAGATGGAAAGACCATGCTGCAGTTATCTTCCATATCATCCCTGCTGCTCTGAGTATTTAATAACCTAAATAAAGAAATAATGGATGTAGGCCCAGGATCTGCAGCCCCAAACCACGTCTAAACCATATTCTCTGATTCTGTGTGATCATCCCTTATCTGCTGAGCACCTCTGGCTCTTGCTGATTGCACTGAGAGGTGTGTGTGTGGGAGGAGATCACCCACGGGCCTGTCAGATCTCCCATATCAAGCAGGAGATGTACACAGCTGACTCAAGGTCACCTGGCAGCTAGACTGTGCAGTTTGCTTCCCAGCAGCACATCAAGGCACTCGCTTCTTTCTGTGACAACTTGCTGGGGTTGTCCACGCTCTACCCCGGTTTGAGACAGGACCCTTTCTCCACCAGGCACTGCCACGGAATGGAGTATGACCAAGAGATCGCATCCTTTGATGGCTCAGCCCATCTCATGAAGCTCTTGTCTGAAAATGTTTCCATGACCCAAGAATATTGTGAGCCACAGAAGAAGAACGGCTTAAGTCTTGAAGGCGTCCCTACTCCTCACAAGCCAGCCATGCTTCCACCAGGCACTAGCAAACTGGATGCCACCCCAGACAACTACATGGTCCCTCCAGGGGATGTATACGACAACAGCTCATTGAACTCCCTCTTCGAGACCATCCCCGTAGCCCCACCACAGCAGAGGTGGCAGCCAGACAGCACTTTCAAAGAGGATCCCCAGGAGGTCAGAGCTGTTAGTGGGTTGCATGCTGGCAGTGCAGCCCAGGGGGTACTGCATGAGGCTGTCTCTAGTTTGGGGTTTGCTCATGCTGGAGTCAGTGGGAGCTTTGCTTTTGCATTAGAAGCTTGATGCCATTCCCGTTGAATTGCTGGGGTTTTTACATTGATTTTGGAAGTAGGGTAAGGCTTCGAAATGAGGGTCCATGTTTTATCTGTGGCCTCTGTTGTAATGTCTGCAAGAAGGTGGATGGAAAAAGCAATGAAAGATTCTACTTTTGATTGTTTTGTTTCCACTTGTCTACAGTCACTGCTCTTCAGTGATATCCTCAAACCCCAGCCAGAGCCACCTTGCCCCGAGAGTTATGCTACGGACGGTGTTAAGAGGTAACTGCCAATCCACGGTCTCTGGGTTTCCAGTGCACCTGGCTGTGTCCCGTGCCTGGGGAAATACTGCATCCCTTTCCTCACCCCAATGCCAGTCTTGACAATGACCATTGCAAAGTTATAGATCTCATGCTTTTGCAGAGTTGTGTCCCCCCTGGTGTCTTAGGAGCAAGTTGCTGTTCCATGACTTTTTAGACACAAAACAGTGATGAATTTTAGTGTTTGTAGTATGAAGCAGGGATTAGGGTTTGAAATGTTTTGCTGAAAAGGAGTCAAGCCCAATCTTAAATTCAAGTAACTAGACACAGTTGTGCCAGTTCATGTTTTTAGCTTGAGAGGTGTGTGGTTCAGACTGTATTCTGTTGGCCAAACTGGCGTAAATCCAGTGCTGACTGCTTCCACTGCTGTGGTCACATCTCATCAGCACCTTGACCTGCACAAGGGGAGATGTGGCACTGAGGTCTTCTACGGGAGGCTTTGCTGTGCATTGCAGCCCCTTCCCAGGGAGCACTGCTTGGTACCCGTGCTACAGATAGATCCAGGTGGCTGCACCATCTTTCCACCAGCTACTTGGAATGGGGTAAATGACAGAGAAAATGAGGATGACAGTTGATGAGGGTGATAAGCAGCCTCCTCCTAATCTAAGGTTTAGGTTCTCACTTTGGGTTGGCAGTGTTAGTCAACCTTGATTTTAGAAGGTGCCACTGCCTCTCATTCCTAAAACATGAGAGAGATTTCTTCCTCCTTTCCACCCCTCTCTCAGGCAGAGCTTTCCTGGTCTAGATACTCCATCAAACCTCCAAGTAGGTAACATTATTCCACCTCCCACTTTTTATTTGCCTCCTGAGTCACCTGACTCTGTGACTCACCTGTCAGACGTGGGGATTTTCACACAGACAGCAGCTCGTGTTAGTGAGCGAGAGGCTTTCTGTTTGCTGTTTATTTATGCACTAAAGTTCTCTGGCTCTCCTGGCTCTAGATAAGAGGAGTTGCCAAGCCTATCTTCAGAGATGGCATCACAGGGGAGGTGGAGCAGGAAAAAGAGATGGGTTGGTGACTAAACAGGAATACGATGATCTTCAACTCCAGGGCACTTGAAGGGTCTGTGTGAAGGCTTGGGTACAGGTGGTGGCTTGCACAGATTCCTCACAGAAGAAAATAGCTTGAGCTATGGCCTCATGATTTGAGTGCTGGTGAATGCCCAAGAGCAAGGCTTCTTGAAAATCAGGCTCTTCTTTTAAATTTGCTTGTGACACCTTCCTCTGTGTAACACTGCAAATCTTCTCGGTAAAGGCTAAAGTTGCTGCCCACCAGACTGAGAGTTCAACAAGCTGGGCTTCTAAGTCCATTTTTAAGCACCTGGATAAACAAACAGATGTCAGTGTCCTGCAGGTCCTCCTGTTTCTACAGGACCCATTAGGACACAGTCTTCCTGGGTCAGCCATTTATGGGTGTGAATTTGGAGACAGGAATCTGAGTTTAGGATGTTGTAAAAGTCTCATCACAGGTACCTGTTTTTGTTTGGTTTGGTTTAGGCTTTTGATTGTGCAATGGTTCTGTAGCCATCCACAGAAAAATACTGGTTACAATAATGTACAGGGCTTTTTTTAAGCCAAAACCAGAGGGTAAAATGAGGATATTGAAGAACTGCTGCTCCCCAGGGTGTTGGGGAGGATCAGTATGTGCTGTGCTGGGAGGTGCTCGATGGTGCAGGGGCGTGTGAGATGGGGAATAAGGCAGATTCCTGTGTGTACAGTGTCTGGAACCTGTAGGGGTAGAGACTTGCATGTCTCTTGTTTTGATTTTGGAGTAAAACAGCAGCGTGTGCTTATTCATCATTCTCTTTTTGTTCCATACAAGTGACTTTGAATACACTCTGGGGTCACCCAAAGCCATTCACATCAAATCTGGGGACTCTCCCATGGCCTACCTCAACAAAGGACAGTTCTACCCCATCACGCTGCGGACAGCTGGAGACAGCAAATGTTTACACTTGTCCTCAAATAAAGTGAAGGTAAGAGACAAGCTGACAATTTTGCTGACACATGCTGTAATCAGACATCCAGCAATTGTACTGGCCTGGGAACAGAGCTGAACATGAAGACTAATGGCTTTGTGGCTCATGTTGGCTTAAAGCGATGAATGGGATGGATTCACTCATAGCAAGCTAATCCTCTGATGCACAGCAACAGCCTTCATGTTACCTGGCAGTTGAAACCTCTCACAGTAAGGTCAGGGATGCACAAAAGGCCTCCCTAGCTGATGACTGGCTGGGGGCCCTGGTGGGAAGACGTCTGAGCTAGAAAGAAGTTCCCCATCTTGCTCCTGGGATGTGTGGCCAGGCCTCAGAGCCACCCCTGAGACTAAGCTGAGCTTGAATTCCCAGCAAAGAAACCTGGTCCTCCAATCCTGAGCGGTATTTAGGAGCTAGACTTTGGAAATCTCAAGACTTACAGGATTCCTGAAACTGAGAATGTCTAGAAAAAGACTGTTTAGGCTGTCCCAGCCTAATACTTGCTGTGGCACTGCTAACATTGCTCCAACGCAGGATCCTTGTGCGCCTTGGAGTCAGTGGAAACTCATGGGCAGTGCAATTAGGGGGCATACAGGGCATCATGGTTTTGCTCCTGGCTCTGTGGCTGCCTGCCTGCATGACCGTGTTCAAGTCCCTTCCCTTGCCTGCCTCAGTGTCCCCAGCTATAAAACACCAACAATGACACTAAGCTGACCTTGGCCAGCGCATGGATGCACTGGATGGAAAGGGCAATGAGGGCACCAAGCATTAGCCTGCTGTGTACACTGATACGCAATATCCTCACTGTGTTACAGAGTGTTGTGATGATTGTTTTTGACAATGAAAAGATCCCGACGGAACAGCTCAAGTTCTGGAAGCACTGGCATTCCCGCCAGCCCACGGCCAAGCAAAGGGTCATTGACGTCGGTATGAGCGGGGCTGCCTGATTGTGATGGCTGGGTGGGGTTGATAACTTCTGGCATCATTTTACTGCATTTCCAATACAAAAGAACACAGCTGAAGCTCCAGAATCTGGCGTGGGGGAAAGCAGGGAGGAGCAGGCTGATCTGCTGGCTTCAGATCCTTTCTGGCTGAGGAGCTCTTGTGGGTTTAATATGGTGTTTGCCAAGTGTAGGGACATGTGCTAGGAGACCAAGATACATCAAAGAAGAGCCTCAGTCAGAGAGACAGAAACTGCTAAACAATTTTGGCTCTTACAGGTGTGACCCATGGCCTCTTGGAGTCTAGGAATCTGAGCTAAAAAAGTCTTTGGTACTGCTTGTCCTTCTCCACTGCCACCACACAGGCTTTACAGTGTGTTATGCTTGGCCAGACAAAGGTTTTGTCCGTCCAACTGAGCACCTCACTTAGCACCTTGCAGCTTAGAGCGAGACACGCAGTTGTTTGAATTTTGAAGCAATCTACATTGATTTTGCATAGCATCACTACTCAAATAGCAGTCACCAGCCAAAACCTTTGAGTCATTTCTGGCCTATCCCTTACATATGCACACTAAGATTTATCCAGTGGTATCAAGGATGGCCTCTATTATATTAAAAGGCTTCCTTTAGCCTTGGAGTCAGCGAGAGGCAGGCTTTTGGGGAGCAGAAAGCGTAGGGAATGTGACCAGATTTGCAGCAAGAGTATAAACTGCTTCTCCATTGCATTTCAGCTGACTGTAAAGAAAACTTCAACACAGTGCAGAACATCGAGGAGTTAGCCTACAATGCACTGTCCTTTGTGTGGAACATCCATGAAGAAGCAAAGGTACAAACTGCTTGTGGAAGGGATGTGGGAAGTCTTGGTCCGCAGCAAAACTGTAGCCTCCTTTCTGATGGCACAGGCACGCTCCCCCCACTTCTCAGCTGAAAGACAGAGAGAGTTTCAAATCTAAACAATGCCATTCCAGTGGCCCCAGGTAGTGTTTGTCTGCCAGGACGGTGGGGAAGGACACCATGTTTCTCTGTGTGTTTAAGCATTGCCATTAGCTAATAAACACTCTGGATACACCTGAGACTGGCTCAGAGATGTTTTTTTAGTGCTGATGGATAACTCTGAAGAAAGCCTTTTTGCAGCAGGCAGCCTAGTTCAGGGCTCTACTCACATGTAGGTGAAGCCTATTTAAATAAACCACAGCTTAGGGAACAAAGACCCTCCTTTCAAGGCAGCATTTTGATGCAGAGATGACTGACCACCCTTCCGTGGCTTGTGTGATGTGGAAAGGAGCCAGGCAGGTCACAAGATTGCTTTTGACCTTAAAATCTGTAAAGCTTATATCAATGTCTTTGCAGCTCTGCTGTCTCTTCTGCATCTCTTCAGAGTCTCTTGTTAACACTTTGTATCTAGTGTGGATGGGAAGAAGCATACAAAAAAAGATGAAGTAACTAAGAAGAAAAGAAAAGCATAAATACCCCATGTCTCTGAAGCTGGTAGCTTGGGAAAACTCTGGTTTGCTTTGGGATCTCAATAAGCCCTTCTTTTAGCCCAAAGGCGACCTTGGTCTTTTACAACCCAAGAGGTTAACAAATGTCTTCAAGGCAAAGTTGTCAGAAATGGAAATATGTCAGGTATGTGGCAAGCCCTTGGGGGCACCTCAGCAAAACTGGATTTAACTCTTAGCAGAAACTCTGTACATGCACAGGCCTGGGGCAGGTAAAGGTGAGACTTCAGAGAGCTGTGAGGGCTGGGAGCCGCGACAGGAGGGGTCAGGTATTTGGGTCGTCTGTAGCACCTGTTGCTTCTCTTCTTCCAATTAAACTTCACACCACAGTTAAGTGGTTTTCTTTTCTATATATAGGTACTGACTAGATCTGACATTAGGTTTCAGGGCTGAAATCCTCAGCCAGAGCCCTGATGAGGGAGCTGTGGGAGCTTCACCAGCTGCAAATCTGTCCCCAGAGTCCAGGGGACATTTCAAGGTCACGCAAATGAGTTGGTAATTTGGAGATGCAATGTGGATTATGTCTGTGCTCAACTTTTCTTCAAAAGTTTCCACTGGAGGTAACTCCATCCTAGTGATAAAGGAGACCAGTGTGTGATGAATATTTATTTAACTAGCAGCAATGATTTGTAATTCTTGAAGCTGTAGTCTAGTCCTCCTCCCTTCCTCCAGGGCATTGCTGTCTGAGGGTCCTTGTTCAAATGAAAGAGCAGAAATATCAGCAAGAACATCCTTAGCCAGACTTTGCATCTGGTCTGACACTTGCCTAGGCTGATGGGATTGGATAGCCTAAGTGTTAATAAAGAGATGGAGAGCTGCAATAGGTGTAGGGGGAGACTGTGGCTAGGAAGGACTGGTGGTTGCGCTCAGGTGGGAAACCAACAGCTCACGTGCTTGGCTGACGCTGGGAAGGTTGGAAGGATGTCTGAGCAGCTCCTTTTGTTCCTACCCACTGCTCTCACTGCTGTTTGAGAATAATGTTTTCAGCACCAACAAACTGTATCAATCTCTGTTCCTATTTGCAGGTATTTATTGGGGTGAATTGCCTGAGCACTGACTTCTCCTCTCAGAAAGGAGTGAAAGGTGTCCCGCTGAACCTCCAGATAGACACTTATGACTACGGCAATGGAACCAGCCAGCTGGTGCACCGCGCCGTCTGCCAGATCAAGATATTCTGCGATAAGGTAGAACATTGCTTTTCCACCAAGTTGTCCAAGAGGAATTTTAAACTGGTGGCCAGTGACTCCAGGAGAATAAACAGAAAGATTGTGAGAGTTTAGAACAGCCTAGAGGTCAGGCCTGAGGAACAGAGATGGTTAGCCCCCTCAGCTGAGTGAAACAGGACAGCCAGGATGTGTCTGCACTGCTGAGGCCTTTGTAGAACAGAGTCCTTAGAAATTTTTTCCGTATCAGACCCACATGGGATTGTGCCTTGTAATAAACTCTCTAATTTTGACAAGTTTTTAAGTAGCAGAAGAAATAAGAATCTCCTTAGAGGCAGGACACCCTTGGATATCTTCGCATGGAAAAATTTCTCACAGCTATTTTATTCTGCATTTTTCATTTTTTAAAAGAAAATTTTGTTTTCATTTTTTAATTTATAAGTATCAGAAACTTCTGGAGGCCCATAGAAGGTCTCCGAGATGAGCATTTTTTAATAAAGGCTGCCTTTGTTTTAACATGCTTACCTTCCAGAGATGGCCAGTAAACCCTCTCTTGCCAATGTTAGAACTGTCAATGTCCTAATTTTTGGCTTATCATCCCCACAGGGAGCAGAGAGGAAAATGCGGGATGATGAAAGGAAACAGTTCAGAAGGAAAGGAAAATGCCTGGACTCCAATAACAACGGTCAGTGCTAGTGTTTGTTACCCGATCCAAAGTGTGTTGAAATCTATGTAGGCTTGTCCGTTAACTTCCACAAGATCTGGCCCTGGGTACTTCCAAACCTAATGAAATCAGCACCATTCAGAAATAGCTTGTCAGTCAGGTCCTTGCCTGGTCTCCTACCAAGACTCTCAATGCCCTTTATTAATACTAAGCAAACTTTCTGAATTGTCTCGGGGTCTTGGCAGGAAGCCTTCCCTAGGGGAGACAGCACTGGGCAAGCCCTGAAGACCTGGTTCTGCAGGGTCCTGTCCTTTTTCTAATATTTCTGTTGGGAGACCTTGGGCAGCTGCTTTTCCCTCTCTGCATGTAGTTGCCTCTTAAACTGCCATCTGAACTGAGATGAACTGGACTTTCCATCTGTAGGTCTGAAAGGCTGTTTGCTCTCTGGCTTCAGAGGGAATGAAATCACGTTCCTGAGGCCAGAGACTGACCTCGAAACCCAGCCAGTCCTGTTTATCCCCAACGTCCATTTTTCAAACCTGCAGAGGTGTGGCACGGTAAGTCCCTTCAAAAAACAACCAACCTGTTGCCCTTGTCTGTCACCCCCATCATTTCCAAACTGATCAGTCCCCCAGACATGACTTGTGTTATGTAAAAAAACAAAACCAAACCACAATTCTTCTGTGGAAATGTGGTGAACTTGAAGACGTAGCTGTCAGGAGTGGCCTAGATAGTCATGCAACAGTGATGGGCAAGATAACCTTTCCAGGTTCCTTCCAGCCAGATATTCCTGTGGTTTACATGTATCATCTGCAGCTTCCACAGAGGACTGGAGTGGTAGGAAAAATATCAGTAGAAAGGGGACTGTAGAAAAATGCAACCATATCAGTCCCTCTGTGTGTGGGACATCTCTCACTTGTCCTCTGCCCTTCCTAATCCCCTTGAGCCTGAGGAAACCTAGACCCAGCCTCCTTCAGAGGTCATCAGTATTCCCTCAAGAAACAACTGTCTCAGGTTGTCAAAAAGGGGAAAAAGCCATCTGTGACAATACTGTAGCATCCTGTTGCAGTGGCTGCTGTACTGATGTCTCAGCATCAAAACCAGGGACTAGAAGAATCTGGTTTACAACCAGAGAACTCACTGAGAAATTTGGTCCTTGATCCCAAGCAGGTTATGAGATTTGACCTGCTTTTGGGTCTAGCTAGAGGAGGAGAATCTAGATAGGTTCTTTATATCAGGTTTCATTTAATCTAAGAAACACATACAGATGTTTGGGTTTAATTGCATAGGAAAAATGATGGACTGGGAGGAGGGAAATCATGTTTCCTCCCCGCCCAGCTTCATTGACACACCATGATACTGTGCAAACTAAAAGACCAATGTTTCCTTTCCATTTCAAGGTGATCCCTCCTGCTGTTCCCAACTCTGCAAACAGGTAAGGATGCAGCAGTTTGTATTTTCCATCCATCAGCTGCTCTATTTCTTTGGGTTTGTCACTGTTGTTTGATATCCACAGGCAGTATGTATCTACAGGTGCAAAATAACACAGCACAGTGTCTCCTTGATGCCCTTGAGTGTCAAAATATGTGCTAAAATTTGGCCTAGAGTGGACTCAAGAGATGCAGAAACGCAGATGCATTTATTTCCTTATCAGTGAGCCACTCCAACATGAGTCAGGTCCGTGACTGTCTTGCTGTTCTTATTGAGACAATGTTAGAAAGAGGGTAAAAAAAAGATCACAGAACTATCAGGGAAGGGTTCAGGTAACTGGAGGCAGATACTGCTGTAAAATAAACTGGAATGAAGTAGAAATCATACTTGTAGTGTGTCTAGAGTGGAGAGAACCAGGTATTTATCCTAGCCTTGATCTACTGTCTAGTGATATCAATAAAGAAACAATGACACGAAGGTGCAAAAGGCTTTTTTTTATGATGTGATACCAAAACCACTGCCTGCACTCACTGATGTCCCTGTATGTGTTAGGCAGGGTGTTGCAGCTCTGGTAGACACTCTGCTGCTGTAATTACAGAACCGATATTTAATTGCTAGATGTTTGTTGGAGTAATTGGTTGTTCAAGCAAAAGTTCAATTGCTGGAATTGTTTTGTTCACTGCTATTGTTCTGTCCTCTTGAGAGTATTGTATTCCTTTTGCTTAGGCTGCCCTTAAAACGGAGTGGTGCCTCATTCACAGATGAGTTTGACCCGATACCTCCAAAGCAAACCAAGGAAGAAGATCCTCAGAGAGGTAATCCCTGGGATGAGAACTCTTCTTCAATGTAGTGTCTCATTTGATTTGAGTAACCTTGGATCTTGAATTACATGAGGCCATATCACTCTGAGAACATGCTGCAAGGAGCCCTGATTCAGTGCTGTGCTTTATCTCTTTCAGTCTTGTTGTATGTGCGGAGGGAGTCAGAGGAAGTGTTTGATGCTCTCATGTTGAAGACACCAGATCTCCAGGGCCTCAGAACAGCTGTAAGTGTTATCAAAACACTGTGGCACATGAACAAACTGCAGATAAAGGGCAATGGTACTTGGTATATAGGAAGCTGGATATAAGACTGCTTTTATCGCATGTCTGCTTTCTCTTGAGAATGGAAATGGAAATTGTGAGTAACAGGTGAATTCTGCGCACAGCTCCTGGCATGGGCTGTGTGTTGTGCTGCAGCGGGGAAAAACATACCTTATGGCAAGATATTTTGTTCAGATCATAATATAAGTCTCCTCTTGTGACAACACATTCATATTTTCCATTGTAAAACACCCTTTCCATTCTCAAGGCTGTAGATGTGCAATCTGAAGCAAATTCTGGCCTCATGCTGGAATTCCCTGTGTTGTGTTTGAGGAGCACACAGGCATATTTCTGTGATGATTATCAGCAGCATCTCTGATAACCCACCTCTCTTTGGAGATTGCTGGGAAGGAAACAAACAATAAATCTCCTAGATTTGGGGTAGCTTTATGGCTGCACTTTAAGCTCTGTTGGTTTTACAAACTTTTAAAAATAGAGAGTTTGAAAAATGTCAGCACAGAGGATTCTTTGCCATCTTCTCCCTCCCCCATCCCTCACCACAAAGAGTCAAAAACCTCTATAGAAAATGCTTCTGAAAAAGTTACAAAACTCCTGTCATCCTAAGACGGTAACTGTACTTGCCTAGGAGAGGTCTGCAGGAAAGCTTTGCCGATCAGCTAAAACCTAAGCAAAAGCTGCAGTCAGATGCATCCACAGCAGACAGAAACACTTTCTGTAGCTTCTGTCACCTTTGGATGCATCTGCAAAGGAAAAGCTCAGTGCGCTCTGTGCCCAGCAGGTTGGAGCATCAAGCCCCAAACAGGCCAGGGAATGAGAGAAAGAAAATTAAGATTATTCCCCAAGGTTTCTGGCCTGGCAGTAGCCATCAGAAAGAGAACCAAGGCCAAGCTGCAGCCTGCCCATCTGCCCACTGCAGGACACAGACATGTTCAAATTGTCCTGCTCAGATCATTGCTTCGGCCCTTTTTTCTTGAGTAAAAGGGAGGGGGAATCCTTTGCTGCTGAATACCCCTGGCTTAGTGTTATCTTTGATTTTTATCATAGGAATTTCATTTTACAAGTACAAAGAATTGCCATGTTTTCTCTCACAGATTTCAGAAAAATATGGGCTTCCTGAAGAAAGCATTTATAAAGTCTACAAAAAATGCAAAAGAGGGTAAGCTAATCTCTCATCTGCTTTTATGCCGTGTCTCTAAAACCCCACTCTCTTTGGTACCCTGCCATAGGCTGAAATAGCGTTTTAACAAGATAATAAAAAGTAAAGCCATGTGAGGTCTGTGCTATTTGGAGCACATAAAACTCAGATCTTTCTGGGCTTTAAAGATTTGGGATAATGCTTGTTTGTATTATATTTGTTTGGAGTGTAAAGTCTCCCAAGGAAAGGAAGTTGGATGAAGGAGGAATTGTTTGGGTAGTTTAATGGGTGATCCTTTGTGTCTCAGTCTAAAAGCCTGAGGTTATGGAGAACTTATCTTACAGCCATCAGACAGGTATGAATGTTTGCTTCTCCAAACCAAGTGCCTAAATGTCCCGGGCTCAGAAAGAGACTGTACGGGCTAAATAAGAGCATGGGGAGCCCCAGTGGAGAAGAGGAGAGATCTGAAAGGGAAGTGTCTGTTCCCAGCCTTGCCTTCCTATCCCCAGACAGGGACGTCAATAGGAAACTTCACACTCACTTTGGGAGGTGATGGATCAGACCCTTCTGGGGACTGGTGGCTCTTGTGCAGCCCCAGTACAGACACTTGAGACACTTGTCAGGCGCTGCTGGGAGACAGGCATAGCTCAACAGGAGGTGATAGGTGAGGTTTGCAGTAAATCTGAAATGGCTTCTCAAGTGGTTTCAACGTCGTGTTTATTAGTGACCGATCCATGTGGATCTCCTCCATGGTTGAGAGGGAATGGTGCTAGTTTGCATGAGCTGAGGACCAGCTGCTGAGTCTTCCATGGAGGGCAATGGTCTTGATGAGGAGCCAAGCACTACTTTCAGAAACATCTTCTGGACTATGTACTCCCTGTGGCTTGACCCCATCTCTGGCAGCAAGTTCTCCCTTCAGCTGATGGAAAGGGAACAACTCATAAACTCCCAAGCTTATTTTCATAAAGCTAAATCCAGAGCCCTTCTTGCAGAGCGAGCGAGATATAATCAGGCTTTGCAAGCAGCAGTGACTGCCTGGGAGATGAACTCATTGTTGTTGCTGGCCCTGGTCCAGAGTTTGAGCATGGGGAGAGACAGGCAGAAAAGCAAGGCTGATGACAGGTCCTGCGTTATGCAGCCCTGCTGTTCTCACTAGCATGGCTCCCCAAAGAGGTCCTCTGCGTAGCAAAACAAGGGAACAGAGTTCTTGGGAGCTGAGGGTTAGTCCAAAGCTCTGCTTCTGCATTTTCTTTCTGGTGACTTTGAGCTCCTTGGATGGGATCTTCCAACTCATTTGGTGTCACTATAACTTGATCCCCATGGGCCTTAGCCTGTTTGCTTCAAGGGGAGCAGAGCTAAAGTGAGGCTTGGAGCCAGCTGAAAGGTGAGAGGAGGAGAGGCAGTGGTTTCTCCTCCGTGCTGTGATGTGGTGTCACTGAACTGGGAAGTTGTTACAATCCCCTCACCTCTAAATCCGCAATTGAGCAACCTTTCCCCCTTTAGGAGGGTTTTTAGATAGGATCCTAATTTTAAGATGATGGATGGGCCATAGTGAGATATCCAAATTTGTCAGGAGGCTCTTCCACCTGTTCCTGAACTCGGGACCCTCAGTGCTGTCAGATGCTGATCATCCACTAGCCCCAGAAATGGAAATTTTCTCCCCAAAGAAAAAGAGCAACACTGGCGGCCTCAAGAGAGGGATTGTCCCATACACCTTCGGTCAGAGTGCCTCAAGTCTGATCTCGAAGAACAACTTTGAAGGACAGGGGTGGTCAGTTTATTATTACGGCTTCAGGACTGAGCCAAAACTCAGGTGTGTCAGCTGTGGTGGTGGCTTGTGATGTGGCCATCACAGGTCATCAGACTGTCATCAGACAACAACTCATCTCGGGTAACTCCAGCTTGGGCTGGCGTTTTCTGAACCAGCTGACTGTGAGCATCTGCGCCGCAAGAGAGATCCCAGCGCTGATGAGTTTGCAGGTGGACCAGGAAATGGCACTGCTTCAGGGGAGAGGCCACCTATACTTTGTTTTGCTTTGGTTTTGTTCATTACTTGATCTGATAAGTAGTGAATGTTGTTTAATAATGATTGGGACAGAAAACAGGCAGATGTCCTTTCCACCTCTTCCCCAAAATGGAGGAGCAAAGAGGTATCTAACGAAAAGAAAAGGCAACACCTGAAAATTAGATTTAAAAAAAATAAAATTGACACCTAGTTTAATGAAAGCATAACATGACTGATGCTATAGGTTATTGCTGAAGTGTGGGGGACATACAAGATTTTCTCCAGTCTACTAGATGGCAGCGTCAGACACTCTTTCCTGCTCCCCCAGATTTAATTTTCCTTTGAATAATTTTATCCTGTTGCTCCACCCTAAACAATCCTCTCTTGGTAATTACAGCTTGAGGGTCAGATCTTCATCTGGTGTAAACTAGTGAAGCTCAGTGGTACTACCTGGATTTACAGCAGGTGAGGACCTACTATCAGCCATGGGCCACCTTAGTGTGATGAGCTCATTCAGATGAACTTAGTCTCAGGGTGACTCAAGAGCAGTAATAAGTAATTTCGTATCTTGGTGAGGTTTAGTCTAGAAAAACAATACAGGGCTCGAATTCCTAATCAACACTCCCTTGAATCTTTTGTGGTTGAGAAATCAGATGGAAGCATGGTAGCAAGAGGCACAGGTGACTTCTCTGGCTTCCAGCACTGAGAGAGCCAGAGATAATTGGAGCAGCTCTGTTGCAAGGCTTTTTGTGACAACCCACCCTTGGGCATCCACACTGTCTCTCTGGGGGCACGGGTCGGAGGCCAGACTCCCCGGGATCAGGGGTGTGGGGGCCTCGGCCCCTTGCCCCCAGGTGTCTGGTGCCAGGAGGTGAGATGCAGCTGTGATGGTTATGATTCACAGGGAAGACCCCTGGACGGTGTCAGACCCCGTGTCTCAGGCTCCCCCTGAGCTGTGTGGGATGCCCTTCTCCGACTGTGCCGTGACAGATTTAATAGCCTGTTGGTAAAGTGTTTTGTGCCCTGCCGAAAGGCAGCGCAGTGTTGGGCCATGGGTCAAAGCTGACACCAGAACAGACTGGACGCGAGGACAGAGCTCCCACCTTCGCCTCTGAAATTTGGGCACGCTGGGCCAGGACTCTGATGAGCCTGCCTGTACGTGCTGTGATCAAACGGGTAGGAGCCAGTCGCTGCAACCCAGTGTGGCTGCACTGACCTCCAAGGCATTCCCCGGAGGGACACCAGGGCCCCATGTTGGTGCTTGTTAAACTGTTAGATTTGTTAGACGCTCAGCCTTTTCTTTTTCTTGTTTTTAATCTTGGCTTGTGGAACATTGCACAATTAATGCTATTGCCCCATTAATGACCCCAGCAGGAACCTGGAGGGGATGTGCTTTCTGCAGAGAAAGATAATTTGTTCTCTTTGTTTCCTCCAAACAGTTACAAATTTCACATCTGATTTATGGGAACACAGTGGGGTGATGCAAAGCCGCCCCGTTACTTCCATTACAATAATGAGGGGCTCTTGCCTGGCACAGAACTGCAGCCTCAGGTTTAAATCAGCTGTTGAAACGTTTCCTTCTCCCTGTGTCTCCATGTAATTGATTCCAGGTCAGAGAAGCTGTGTGATCTGCAGCAGGGTTGGAGGTGTGCCCTTCAGCATGGGGAGGAATTTGCCACCGGCTGGCCCAGCTGGCTGCGTACGCTCAGCCTGCCTGTGTGTGTTCCTCACAGAAAGGGCTCCCAGGCAATGCTCAGGGCACGTCTGCATGGGAGGTTGTTCTGGATAGGAGAAAGGCGTCCTATTCCAAACCACTTCCATCTACTCCCACAGCAGTCTCAGCTTGTTCAGAATAACGCACCCCTAAAAGCACCCAGGCGAGAAGCGAGGAGTGAGCAATTCTGCTCTAAATTCACACCCTGCCATAATCCAGATTAATTTGCCTGTGTAGCAAACACTGGGCCTAGGCATGTCGAGGGTAGAATTGCGAAAAGCTCTGCAGGATGTTCCTTTGTGTTGTATCGTGGCTTTAATTAATTAATCATGGCTGAGCCCCTCAAATTGGGTAAGGTGGACGCTGCAGTGCCTTCTTGTGCCTGCTCAGGGCTATGACTCCTGGCGCAGCCTGGCAGCAGCCAACCCGCCCAGCTGGCAGGCATCAAGGAGCACAGCTGTGATAACATTATGCTGATAATAACAGGGCAGTAAAGGCAATTTTTAATGGGAATTTTGTGCGGAGACATTTCAGAGAGGGCCACCCCCATGCCACGAGGCTTTGTCAGTGATGTTATTCCCAGTTCTGACTGGGAATCCTGAGTGTGCAGTAACGTCCAGCCCTCCTAACTAAGCTGCTCTGCAAACCTTTCAATGTGCCGCATCTGACCCAGCCGTTCTCCCTCTCCTGTAGGATCCTGGTGAACATGGACAACAACATCATCCAGCACTACAGCAACCACATGGCCTTTCTCCTGGACATGGTGGAGGCAGAGGACAAGTTCCAGATCATCCTCAAGGAACTATAAAGAGCCGCAGGCAGCACTTAATGGGACTACTTCTCTCAAAGCCGGCAAGTTTGACCCAACAGAACTCAGCCTAGTGCCTCGACTCGTTGCCTTTACTTGAATACACTGCCTCTGGGGAGGGCCTCGGCCTCACAGTGCCGGGCCGGAGACTGCTTGGAAGATCTGTTATCGATGTGAACATGGAACTTCTCTCTGTTGAGTTTATTATTATTATTTTTTATTTTATTTTATTTTATTCCCTTCTGGCGATGGGCCTGACCTCCTGTTTCACCGCTGGGAATGCGCAGCTACGCTAACATGGCTGTCAGAGCCTGGGCAGAGGCAGGGGACTGCCTCTGCTCGCTGTTTGCCTTGGCCCGTGACTGATCCAACCCTAGGCTTTGGCTTTCTCCCAAACCATCAGTCATGCACAACCTTCAAACCATTTCCAGCAGGGCTGAGCCCAGCTCTGAGCTTCTTTCTCTCCACAGAGACTTTCACAGACGCATTTAAAACTCACTGTTGAACGGACACTGCCTGCTCCCATGCCCCACACCCTGCCATATCTGAGTGTAAATACCACGAAGGCCTCCATAGCCCTTGTTTATACATTTCTGATGTATTGTTCCTTTTATATTTTATATATGTATAAATATGCATCGTTTTATATTTGACTCAGTACGGTGACACAGAGCATTTCAAACACAGGCTGCTTCACATTTCTCCGTGAACTCCTTTTGTAACTGTGTTGTTGGTTTTGTTGTTTTAGATACTCCATAGTAATAAAGGTTCAAAGACGGAAAGTGAACTGTTTTCACCCAGCTCTGGAGGTTGGAGTTGGGAAGGGCCGGGCAGGAGCCAGGGCAGGGAGGTGACCTCAGAGGCACAGAAAGGACGCAAGGTTGGTTTTGCACCGCACGCTGTTTAACAGCGTGAGGAGTTTGTCCATCTGAACTGTCTCTCCATGAAGGCGTGAGAGACGGCAAGCGCTGCCGAGCTGCTCACATCTGCAGCTCCTGTTTCCACCTGCGCACGCAGATCAGCACCCAGACTCCTCCTAAACCCTCCCCTCCTGCACGCTGGGCTCTCCCTCCCGGTTCTGTGCCGGCTGCTGCAGACGTGCCGTCACGGCGCTGCGGGCGGGTGGTTACTGAGCAGTTCTAGGCACATCCCTTTGATGGAGGCATTACGTTACACGGATTTGGTGAAATTTTCAGCAAGTGAAAAAGAAATGCCCTGTTTTACCTCTGCTCATAGGAGGAGCAGCTCCACCTCTATCTTTTTGGTGAGACGGTGTTACCAGATGGCCAGCTGTGTACCTCCTTCCACTGCTGCGCTGGCTGTTTAAACTCCTCACAGCTGCTATCTCTCAACCACCAATCCTTCACCCCTGTGCTAAAATTATCTGCAGCTGCTTCCCATTTAGGTAAAAAAATACCAAGGGGAGCACTCTATTTTCAAATTAATCCTCTGACCAGTGAAAACCGGGGACTTTCCTCCTCCTTCCCCTTCATCCTCTGCTTTTCCTGGCCATGTCGAGGGGAGATGCACCTGAGTCTCATGACTGGGGAAGAGAGAGCAGCTCTACTCCCACTGGGAAAGGGGTTTTGAAATGTTGAAACACATCAGGCTGGGGGATTTTGGATTACTTAAGTGTTATCGTGATGAGGAGAGCCTCTAAAATGAGGCTTGGATAAGTTTGAAGGCTTATCAACCCTTGAAGATCTCTCCCAGCTCTCTGCACTCCTTCATATCATAAAATCCTTCTTCAGCAGGATTTCTCTGATTCAGTGTTAGTTCTGCAAGGCCGTGCCTACGGTCTCGCTATAGCAGAATTTCAGCTCCAGTTAAGAACAGGCACACAGGAATCCCCCAACGCTTAGCATTGATGGCTGCAAAACCTACAGGTCCCCTCGTCGCCCTGATGCATCAGGTGGGTGCAGGGGCTCTGCTCTTCTCAGGGAGAGCTTTGCAGCAGGACTCCAGGCACAGGGCACCCGGCCAGCACTGGGCTGCTCCTGGGGAGGGTGAACCGATCCTGCCTGACCATGTGGACAAGCGCTAACTGCTAAGGTAAGAACAGAGATTTCCCGCTGCCTGTGGGAGATGAACCCAGCCCCCTTAGAGACAAGGGGGTTCAGGGGAAGCACCGTGTCTTCCACACCATTGGAGAGGCCTGAACACAAGGAATTGGTACAAGCAGCAGATGGACGGAGCTGGGAGTATCCCAATGTCTCGCTCTAGGTTTCTGGACGGTGCTAGTGCTCTCCCCAAGGAGCTGCCATTGCCCTGGCAGAGGCTGGAGCTTGTGGGGAAACCCCTGGTAGCGAAGGCGGCTCGCTTTGCCGTGTGGGACAGATTTGGGAGGGCTGCAGGCAACTGTGGGGATTTTTGTGTGTGCAGTGTTATGGGCTTTTGGCGACCTCTTATCCCTCAATTAGTTGCTCTAAAAGTCTGATCTTGGGGCTAACTTCCTACCAGTGTAAGCACAGCACTACCTGACTGATTCTCTTCTCAATTACACAAGTCTAACTCCATTGACTCTAGTGGCATTAGTCCTAATTTACAACAGCAAAAATCATCTTGCATTGTAACTTTAGGTTCCCAGCAGAACAATGATGGATTTTGCTGGATTTTACGGTGGTCCGTTTCACACTGGCTACGAACCCATCCTAAGTTTTGCAAGGTTTTCCAAGTTTTGCCCTGGCTGGAGCTATGCGTGTCTACACGGCCCCCCCTGTTTTCTGTTCATGGACTAGAGACAGAACCAGGTGCTGATTCTTGTGCAGGTTCTGGGTAATCTTGACTTTGTCAGGTTTTAAATCACGGTAACTCCGCTGTGTGCAGGGAAATGCTGGTTGATTCATGCCAGTGTAAGAGCAGACACAGTCACCGCCCCCTGCCACCCCTGCCGAGGGTGGGTGTTTTGCTGACTGGCTCAGTATCGTTCATCCCTTCCAGCAAAGGCGAGTTGCTGTAGAGGTTGCGTAAAGCAGAGCTCCCAAATATGTGAAAGCATTCTTGACTCTTTGCCCGGAGCCCACCAGTTCCTTTTGAAGATTAAGATACGAGTGATGAAGGCGATTCACCTCTGAGCCAACAAAGGTCGTGTGAAAGTATGAACCCGCTTGTGTTTTGCAAAGGGCTCGCGCTGACAAATGGGAACAGCTTCCTCTGGAGCGGTGTCTGCTCTGGACAGTCGGCAGCTGGTTTGTGCCGACTCGAGTCAGAAACGCTCAAGTCAACTGGCTCGTCAAACGTACCTGGTGGGCGTGCGGCGGAGGGTGTCTGGGCACACGCACACCGCAGAGGTTTGACGCGTGTTCCGCGCAGGCATCGTGCTTCAGCTGCGCCAAGGCCTGACGCTGCATGGCAAACCCAAGTGTCCGTCCTCTGGGCGAGCAAGCGGCAGAGGTGCAGGATTTGCCCGCACTGCCCTTATCCCGTATTTCAACCCTGATAAGAAAGGATTCCCCCCCCAGGTTAACAACTCCTGTGGGCATGGTCAGTCTCCAGCATCTATTTTCTCTTTGGTTTATCAGATGAAAACACTAAGAGGAGTTTTTTGCAGTGCCCATCAATTGTAGTAATTATTCAACATCTACAAAACTGGTAGCTGTCAAATCAACTTTAGCTAATGATCATTTTCCAATATACAGTACCAAGTACCGCTAATTAGCTGCTGAGCTATCAGTGAGCCAACCACGGCAGGCTGAGGACAGGACTGCTTACTGTTAGTGTGTGCTTTGCAGAGTTTGACAGAAGTCCTGTTTGAGGGACCCTGCTGTGGTGTCCGGGTTCTGCTGCTCACAGCGCCGGGAGCCACTTTCTACCGTAGCTGTAGATGAAGGAATACTTCCCGAGTGCTCTGGGCAAATAAGCGCCTGCAATGACAGAGCTGCATAAAAAAAGAGAGACATAGCAGCATGTGAGCTGAGTTGTGCAAGAGCTCTGGTATCCCCAGTGCTGGGTGGAAGGCTCTGCTCTTCACTTCTACAAATAACACCCAGTTTCTATGTCTTTATTCATGCTTATTCATTCCTTGCATCATCAACCAAGCAGCTGAGGATCTCGGTGTGTGGTGTGGTTCTGTGTTGCTATAAAGGGAAAAACAGCATCCTGTGTTTTGTTAGGACACCCACACGTTGTGTTTGGAGATGCCCTGGTGCTGTGTTGGGTATCGGAGAGGATTAACGACAGGAAAATGAAACTCTGTCTGCATCTGTTTTGCAGTATGGAAATGAAGTCAGTGAGGGTCCCCTCCACTCTGCTTTCTCACTGAATTCCTTGGTGGTTCCTTGGATTGTAGAACTAAATTTGTGATCGGTGAGGTGGGTACTAAAACCCTCAGCCTGTGTGAATGTCCTGGTATCTTCAGCTGGAAGGTGTCTTTGGCCATAGCATTAGAGTTTAGCGCTAACGTTTGGTTTGCATAGACGTCGGTTTAGCTTTAGTATGTCGAGGGTTGTCTTGAACGTACATTTGACTGTGACTCCCGGGCAAGGGATTACCCAGAGTTTCTGGAAACGCTGAGCCCCTGCCTCCAAACAGCCCAGGCATTAACAACTGCTGAATAACCAGCCTTTAATAAAGCTGCTGCTTTGTATCAGCCACTGACTGATTTAATTGTGAAGTGTTTTGCCTCCCTGTAGTTCTGCCTTTTGTGGCATAGCACAGAACGGTTCTCTACGTATTACATGTTCTTGTGGGCAAAGGGCTCAAGCCACGTCTAATCTCATGACTGGGCGTTTTGATCTAGTGGAATTTTCTTCCCCTCTTTTCAGGCTAGAGTGGAAAGGAGATGTGGGGTTTTTCTAGTAACAAAGCAAAGACTACATGGATGGCTGTGTCTGTGGTGATGGTGTCCCCTTCATGCACTGACATGGTATTGCATGGGTTTCTAATCAAACTGGTGTAAAAGACTGATGAAAATGAAAGAGGGCATTTCTCCACCATCTGCAGGTTTTTTCTAGCCCATTCCCCTCCTTTTTAATGAATTTGGTAACCATTCTTAACAACTGTGGGTCAGATCTTCAGCATGAATAAACTGGCCTAGCTCTGTTCCTTTAACTGAAACCGACTGATTTACGTTGGCTGGGGCTCTCGTCCTAGCTTAGTCAGCAGAACAGCTCTCGGGGAGTTGGCATGTTGACGCAGTACGTTGCAAGTCTGGGATATGATCCGGACGTGGCTCCAGAAAAGCCCATTACCCCACTTGTGCTGCCGCGAGGGCTCTGGAGAGACTAATGGCACCAGCGTGTTCTCTCGCTGTCTGTGGCTGGTACAAAATCTGTAGCTGGGTAAGTTCAAACGCTAGAAAGAATAGCAGTATTGCTATTGTCTGCTTTTTCAACCCTGTAGTAACGTCCCAGAAGGACTTAAGAATCTGAGAAGAAATAAACAGGGCAAGAAATATGAGTCTGACTAACTGAAAAAAAATAATGTTACTTGAGCCTGGCAACAATTAGCCAATGGGTGCTGAGGGACACGATCCGCCCAGGCTGAGCTGAGCTCTACCTCCACCCCATGACGAGTTCTGTATCCACACAGTCAAGAACTGCTCAACACAAGGAGATGCAGCAGGATTTGTCCCTGCATCCGCCTCTCTCTTATCGGTGCTAATGTCGGGGTCAGAATTCAGCACTGTTTCTTGTGCAAGTTGTCCCTTTCCTGCTGAGGAACGACTCCAGCTGTGACCACTGCCTGCAGGAGATGGGCAGCTGCCCACTGGTCATGGCTGGAGGGACTGGTGACATGTCACCGTAAGTCAGGCTGTTTAACCCATTCCTCACTGAGGGTGGGTCCCTCCTCCCACTTCCCCAGGCATTTCCTGATGACAAGCTGCGGGATGTGTTTCTTCTCCCATTTTACTCAGCTTTATGTCAGGAAAGCTCTAGTGAAGCTGATGGAGGACAGGACAGCCAGAGGGATATAAAACCAAGGAGACCCTGCTGAGGGGCTCTGTAACACGGCTCTCCAGCTGGGGCACGGAGGCTCTCTCTACCGTAAGCAGGCAGGCCTTCCCCCTCACACTCTCTCCCTGAAAGTGCTCCTCTCTTCCAATCAAATAGAAAAATATTGCAGGTGAAAAGTCTGTTGTACCAACAGCGAGAATTATGTGATAGTTTGACACATGCACCAGAACTCACAGAACCTGTTTGTCGAATGCACCGACAGTCAGTGATGCTTTAATGGCCTTTACATTGCAAACATGCTTTTTTCAATCTTGCCTTTAAAAATAATATTGTAAAATACGGACCAGCGAGTTGGACAAAGAGCTGGTAGTCAGGACTCTAGTGCTGCTTCTGCCACATTGCTGCTGTGTGGCCCTTTGGATGACATTGGACCATCTGAAGGTGTCAGGAGATGCTATGCTCTGATTTTATAAGGATTTAGACACTTGGTGGTCATCATAAATCTACTGTCCCCCATTCACAAAAGGTCCTACATGCCGTGTGCTACTGAGCTAAGTGCCTCTCGGAAATGGTGTGTGTCTTCAGGTGTCCACGTGCCTTTGTGGGTGAGCTCTCCTAATTTCTGTGCTTCATTTTTTTTCCTGTTGAGTGGGCAATAGCGCTGTTTGGTCACATTTGTGTTTTGCTATCTGTAGTAGTGAGAAGTACTTCAGAACAATTCTTATTTTTACCTGGCCCAGGGAACGCTTCCTGTTATCCGCGCTCTGTCCATCGCCCTGTGGTTGAGACAAATGCAGTCTGCTTTGAGCAGTCCTGCTTTGGAGACCCTTTGTAATCCACAGGGTTGTATTGCCCGGGCCCAGGCGAAGGAGGATCTTTACAAGGTGGGATGGCTGGAGCAGAGAGAGTCAAGCAGAATTCCTGCCCGCCAGGAGAAAAAGAGATTTGAGGAACTTGTCCCACACTGATGGGGTTTTATGTCTGGAAATAAAAGCTGTGGTTTCTGTTAAGTGCCCTGGGGAGGTGGATACTTTACCCTTCTAAGCCAAAATCTTTGGGAAATGATCTGGGGGAAGAAAGGGTCCAATTGCAATGCCATAAACAGTCCGCTTTGTTTATTGTAAAATAGAAAGACTTGCCAGTGGTCCAGCCTCTGTAGAGACCTGGCTGCCCAGCTACTGCAAAGCAAGATAGTGCTGAAACCAAGACAGCGATGCCAAATGACTCCAACTGGGAGTTCCTCCCATTTTCTCCCACTGACTGAAACAGGAGAGGGAGCAGGCTCTAACCCCAGCAGTTGGGTGTGGAGTGTTTTTGTGTCTTCTGATAATACAGACTGGTGATCTTCTCTCCTCGTATTTAATTTGCCCTTTCCTCTAGCCTTCTGTCCTTATCAAATGCCACTTGGCATTGCTTCCCTCCCAGCCTACAGCTTCCCACTCTTTTTACAAAACCCCTGTTATAAGATACAACTGCTGAGAGATGTAGTAAAGATACACCTGTTGGGTAAGGAGAGCCGTGGGCTTTCTCATGTTCTCATTCTTTTCCACGGTCAGGAATTTATTGTTGATCTTAATCTTAGGCCAGGCAACGTCACTGCATGGTGACAATAAATTTACTTGAACAATTTGCTGATAGGCAGATTTATTTGCCTTCTCATAAGGACAGCAAGGGGGAGAAGGGCTTGGGAGGAGGGAGTTTCCTTTCATGCCTTTTAATCTCTTTTAAACAAGTGGTAGGATGGAATACAAGGGAATGGCAGTTCTGGCTTGAAGGAAGTACTTGAGACTTTTACAAGCCTCTTTCCAGCGCTAATTCCCAGCCTTAGCAGGGGCTGAGGAAATGCCCAGGTTCCTTGAGATGCTGTGCAGCCACGAGCATCCCTCACCATTGCCGCCCAGCGGTTCCCAGATTTGACTCTTTTTGCCCAGTGTGTTCCTCTGGGGCCTGGGTCTAGGCACATCCAAAAGAAACACAGCCTAATGCCTAAAGCCTCTGCCTGGGATATGAAGGATCTTTTTCCAGGTCATGTGTGCTCTGGCTTCTTGCTCTGTACGACAGGGATAAGAAATTACCCCTACATCATAAGGGTGGTGCAGTGTTTAATTACTGTTTGTAAATGTCTGAGAGATCATCTGATAAAGGTACCTCTGATACACTGCTCTGGGGTGTTATCAACCCACACTCCCCTTCAAGGCAGCGCACTGTAACACTTCCACCTCTGAGCCAGTTCCTGTAAACCTGTGGCAATAACTGGCCCCATTGGACCAGGTGGTATAGTGGGACGCTGTGGGATCACTCTGCTGTCTGACATATTCTCATATGTCCCATAAAAGTGGCATGTCTTGAAGGCTGGACTTACCTAAAAGGAGTTTTCTTTGCTTCCTTGGTCGGTTTATGTGGCTGTTAGGTTGCAGGCTCTGGAGTAAATCCGTACATCCTTGTTAGGCGGGAGGTCTTTGACTTGAAGCAGGATGTTATACCCTTGGGAGACACCTTGATGAGGGAATTGTTGATGTCGTAGTGACCTACAAGACAAACAGGAAAGGGATGTAAATACCAAACAAGGCCGCAACAGTGGCACTGAGGAGAGTGCATCAGTCAGTGAATGTAATAGAAGGAAAAAGAACCGGTATAACAGGACTGTGTGGGGAAATCACTTCTGGATTTAAAAAGTGCTGTCCTGGGCAGAGCTTATTTCGAGGGACACTGATAAGGCAACACTAAACTTTGTCCTGAGCATAGAAACAAACGCAGGTATTAGCAATTTTAAAGAATCAAACAAACGGGAGGAGAACTCGCATGTGGTATAACTTGTAAGATAAGCTACAAAGCTATGTGCCTTCACACTCCAGGTCTCAAACCTCACCAGGCAATGGGCCAGGAGCAGACTTCTTTTGCAGCTCGAGTACTGTGGAGCTTGGTACATTATGCACTAATGTGGCTTCTCCTGAAGCCTCTGGCATTTACACTGAGTTGTGGGGCGTTCTAGCGATTCCTTACAGCTACTCAAAACTGTCAGGATGGTTTCTGGATTGTTGTCTCAGCAGAGGTTCAAAGGGACCTACCCAGAGCTTTTCGAAGGGAGACTAACTAGTGTCCTGACACCTGTTTAAATTGAACATGCCTTAAGAAGCTCTGAGCAACCTGAATTTGTGTGCGATGGTGCTCTGCACCCTGGATGATCAGAACCAAAATCACCAGCAACGTCTTTCCTCCCAGTTCAAGGCTCTTGTACATGGAGAAGGCCGTTTTCCAAATTTTTCCAAATTTAATCCTCTTGTGGTTTTGGACATAAACACTGTCTGGCCAGAAACGTAGTTGCTTTGCTTGCAGAAATCCATAGAGGTCTGTTTCAGAAAAAGAAAAAGGGCTTGTGAATGTCTTTGAATTGACTTTACCTGTGGGTAATTACCAACAAAGGAAAACCCACATTTAAAATCCAGTTGTCTCCATTGTGAGTGATTCTAATGATACAGCTGTAGGCAGTATTAGGGCCAAAATCTGGGAGTGTTTACCAATTGTAGGTAGGTCTCTTTGTGACTGCCCAGCATGTAAAGGTTGCATTTACACAGACGCCAAGGACTTGAAACTCTTGCAGAAAATGTGGCTTTGTGTGTTTAGCTGCTGTCTCTAGACTTCTCCAATGTCAGCTCTAAGTGTCCATTTTTGTTCAAGTCACCAACTGAGCACAGAATTTGAGGTGGTGCTGCCAAGACACCAAAGGAGCATCTGCGTGGCAGCCTCTGGAAAGCACTACAGAGAAAAGGAGATGTTTCTGCGGCTGTTGCTGCTGGGACTGCAGGGTGGGCTGATGGTTTTGAGCTAAGGATGTCTTGAAGAATCTGTATTTCAGTTCGTTCAAGCCTGCAGATAACTGCTGGAGCGTTTGTGCCCTCCTGCAGCTTGCACCAAGCTCAGTGTGCAGCTCTGTTGTCATGCTGCTAGCGGTCCCCGAGCTAATTAACTTGGACAGAGGTGCCAAAAGTCCCTGGGAAAGCAGGTCATGCTGCTCTTCTGGAGTGCTCAGCTACCTGCTGCAGTCACTGCCCTGGTGCGCACAGCAGCTCTTTGACAAATTATATATAGAAACACATTTCATCCACAGCTCCTAAGAAGCCTCACACTCAAAGTGAGAATTGCTCTCCTTACAGAGTCAAAAAACCTCCGGTGCCAAAGGCTGTATGAGTTACCCCAAAACACAGAATAGATCACTGGTGAAATGGGACAAAGGAAAGATTCTTCAGATTCCCAGGATGAAGCCTTACCTCCTGGAACATGGTCTGGGATTTAAAGCTTTTTATTGTTGGCTGCTGAAATTGACTTTTTCTAATCAGGCTATAGTTAGAGAAAACATCTAATGGTCCAGGCTAATTCAATGATGTAAGTGGAAGAGTCCAGTTCACGCACAAGAGTGGGGAGGTAGCAAGATGACACCTGCATTAAGATTCAAACCCAAAAAGCCTGATGCTTTTTCCCTGGTTTTTTTGTATGTTTCCTATAGTAAGCTGGTGAAATGCCTACAATGTCATGATGTTTAACTGGCTTTATTTTAAGACAGGGTTTGGTCCCAGAGCTGAAGACGGCTTTAAGGACAGCTTGGGACACTGTTTTCTTGTTTCTCACTCTGTTTTTTCCTCCAATATTTGTCAATTTTCAGCTGTCAATGTCTGAAAAGCAGATCATCCAGTTACTAGACAAAAGTTCCTTTTTGCCTGAGTGAGAGCAGTGACCACGTAAAGACTGCAGGATCTGTCCACCTTTTTCTTCTCAGATGTCTCTTTGTCTATAGTCATAAATTATCAGACACTGCCATCTTTTAAATAGATAGTTTCCTGTTCTGCTTCTTGTAGGTTAGATATTATCTCCTACAGTAAATCATGAGTCAGTGATTAATTCAAGAAGGCCGTTCCCAGAAGCAAATTCTTACAATGTTAAAAATAATATGATGCGAATCCATTATAGTATGATATAGAAAATAATTATGGCCTGCAAACTAGTTTAATCAACTTAGAACATGCTGGGGCAGATACTCAGTCGGAGTGAGTCATTATAAGAAAGTTCACAGTCTTAGCGTATAGGTTGTGTGAGCAAACATGATTACCCCATGTCAGCTGAGTCTCGGTAACTCTGTACGTGTGCTCTTTGCACACCTAAATTGTGAGGTAAGACATGTTTGTTTAAAACACCTTTGCTGATGTTTAAACTGTATCAAATTACTATAAAAGCATGAATTGCTTCAGGAACATGCATGCAGCCAGTTAAGATGTCTCAGCTGATGAGTGGCAGCTTATTAAGCTTATTAAATTGTGTCATCTTCATTCTGTCTTAAACAGCTATGCAAAGTCATCAAATATTATAAAGAGTCAACGTGCTCTGCCTCACCACAAAGTGGATGTATTTTGCATTAAAGTGCAGTTTAGAAGGGGACAGCTCACTAGGAAATGGCTGCAATGCTGACATGTTGTGCAGAAAAAGACAAAAACTCTCTCTAAAGAATAACAAAACAATCCAAAAGTAATCACAGTTATAGCAAGACACCATTGAAGGGACAGAAAAGTCCATTAGCACTGCATATATTATTATAAACTATCTGATAATTGTTAATAACACTTTGTGTTTTGTTAGTATCTTCCGTATCTCAAAATGTTCTGAATTCCTGTGGACTAAAGCTTACAACACCCCAGTGAAGCCTGGTCACCGTGGCATGGGTGGGGAGCATCAGGCACAGAACAGTTAAGTGACTTACACAAGGGTGAATCAGCAGGAGGTTCAGGAACTGAACCTGAAGGCTAGGTCCTTCGCTGATATAAACTGGCACAGCTCCATGGCAAGTGGAAGGGCACAGTCAATTACATCAGTTGTACGTACACAGACCTGATTCCCAGCTCTGAGGTTGAACCTCAAAACCCAGCACCTGTTAAAGACGTAACGTTCACCTGCCTTGAGCTTCTTGGCAGAAGTTCCCTGTAACCAACCAACGCAGGTCAGATTTCTGGGATGAAAACTCACGGGATGCTCTGGGGTCTTTCAGTATCAAAGCTGGTGGATGTGGCAAGGACACGGGTTGCTGCCGTCCCAGTGTCAGGGATGTGTTCTTGCTCCCTTGGTATTGAAGAGTTATTGCCCGATGTGTGCTCAAGGTTCGCAACAGCACGCGGTACATCTGCAGCACAATCAGAGGTAAGACAGCAGATCATGCAGAAATACCTGACCTAGCTTCATGCTCGTTTGTTTAGATACTGGTGTCAAACTGCCCACAGTGGCACAGACCTCAAAATCATCAGGCACAGAATAAGTACCTGGTGCAAAGGTCTGGGGTCTTGCAGCTACCCTGAGAGCTGCACCCAAACTAGGTAGGTTACAGCTGGTTCTAGTGTCTTCTGGAACATCAAACATCACTTCACAAACATTATACATTAGCTGTGACGCGCCCCCGTCCTTGTCCTCCCTGGCAAATCTACTTACATAGCATTGATTGTGTGCTGGAGTGGGGATTTTCTCAGTCTACCTAGCAATGGGGTGTTGAAACATGCTTGGGTTTTCCTTGCTGAAGTCTTGCTTGGGCTGAAAACATGACAGGATCTTGTAGGCGTTCGCAGCTGGATAGTTGGAGATTTTCTTGCATGCAGTGCATGGAACCTGGAAACAGAGGGAGCAAGGAAACTGTCAGTAGCTGAGCTGGGAAGTAACTGTGGCCTGGAATTTACCAAATCTAATTTTTAAGGACAGATCACCTTTTGCATTTTAAAAACAGCAGAAACTGCTACACAGAACTGATGGCCGCAAGTTCTATGAGATGAAATAGGGGTGAGGGTGACTTTTTCAGGTACCAAGTTGCATTGATTTCTTCTTTTTTGGGGTGGAGATTCTCATCAGCTTGCAAAAGAAACCTTAAAGACAACCTTTACATCTTTTGTTAGAGAGAACAGATGCTCAAAATTATTCACTTTAGCTACAAATTTCAGATAGCTTAGTACAATATTCTAAATGAGTCCACAGAGTGAGTGTGTGTGTGTGTATCCTTCTTTACACCTTAGTAACTTAACAACAGCTTTGCCAATTTTGCTTGAAAAGGTTCATGCAAAATTAAAAAGGACCACCTCTGGGTGAGACTGAGCAAAGGAAATTTCAGCCCCAGTAGAAATTTAAAAGATAAGAGCATATGAAAAAGCAGCTTAGAAGAGCTGTTGGACTTCCACCTTAATTATAACTGTCTGACAATGAGAAATCATTTTCCCTCTTGGCTGGATTTTAGAAAAATCCCCAATACAACCCTAAATAGTTATCGCAGACATAGTCAACAGAGTCAGTTAAAGACCAGATCCATAGTCCACTGAAGTCAATACAAAGGCACTAGGTGACTTTAGCAGCTTTGGAAATCAGTCTGAAATAAAATACTTCCTCTTACCAGTGCAGGGAAGTATGCGGTTCCTTTCTTTGACAATGAGGTGCCGTTGATCTCTGCAGACTGATGAGTGACACTATAGAATCCTGGGCCTGGGGTTTCATTCTAGCAAGAGAAATATCACACGTGTGGACCAAGCTGCATTAGTTACCTCTCTCCTGGGGCAAACGCAATGAGACACAGGCCCAGGCTCACACCGATACCAATGGGACAGCTCCTTTCCCCAGTACATCCCTGGTCTTCATCTTTCTGAGCGTAGACCAAAACATACCGATTCTTTCAGGAACAACTCTGAGAACAGTGATGCTGGAGCAGAGCAATGGTCCATACAGTCCATATGTGTCCATATGTATCTAAACAACTTTTAAACCTTGTTTACAATTGGTCTTACTGGCCCTTATGGCTGTGAGTTCCACAAATAAACTACTATTAATTATTTTTTTAATTTGTATATCTGTTGCTCCAAACAGCTTTCATGGTAAATTACTATCCCAGTTTACAAATGGAGAGTGAACATGGTTTGTACAATTACTTCTTTCTTTCAAGTTTAAATTTATTGGTTTTTAAGTTTATGCTGATATCCTTCTGTTTTATATAATATGGGAGAAGCTCACTATTTCATTTTTCTTAACTATCTCAAATACATTTCAATCCATCTTATTTGCCTTCTCTCTAAATTAAACATCTTCAGTGTTTTCATTCTTTACTGGGACTCTAATGATCATATCTCTTATTTCTAAATTGAGTCTATTTCTGCCGTAACCTTTTTTCAGAGTCAGGGTGGCCAGAACTAAACATAACATTCCAGCTGAAGGTGTACCAGCAGCATAAATGATGGTATTATTGTATTTCCTGTACCATTGTCCAAGTCATCACTTGCACTCCCAAATTGTAATTGTGCATTGAGGTAGATGTCTTCCTAGTTTCAAAATTATAATCTTTTAATGCAAGTCTCCTGTTGCATGGAAAACTGAATATTTCTGAGTATAGGGAAGATCAAATTTCTCTACTGTCTACATGGCAATTTGTATAGACTGGGAGCCACAGCAAATCTAAAATCTCACCTGTAACATCTGAGTGGGACTTAATTAATTCAGTATGTGGGCAGAATGCATTATTTGCAGTCACCACACCTTTCCTGACTGTTCTCTTTCCGGGCTTTTCAAAAAGAGGACTGGGTGGGATTCTATTTATAGAGGCAAATAAATCAGAACCCGCCTGTGTTGTACACAATACCTCCAGCTTTTCAGACATGGCCCCATGAAGTGCTGAATGCCCTTGGTAGCATGCCCTACTTCTGCCAATCCCAGAAAAAAAAGTGGGACTTGGAAGGTCTGGGACCATACAAGATGAAAGAAATAGCTTTGTACTAACATAAATGTGAAATTATTCCACTATGTAGGATGGAAAGAGCTGAAGTTCCTGATCTTTAAGAGCATTCTACCATTATGTGAACTTCTTTAATTGTTTTGTCTGCCACTTACTAATGGAAAATATTCTGGAAGTGCCTGGAAGCGACTTAGTTCCTGTTCTGATGACTTCAGAGTTGGATTCTGACAGTAATCAGATGCCCCCCCCCCCCCCCGCCCCCCAAAATGGGTGCATAACAGTGAGGGAAAGACACTAGGATGCATGGGATTGAAGAGCAAGGCAATGTGCAGTTGAGAGGAGAAAAGAAAGTAGTTTGGGCATTATTCCACTCATGCAATGACATGAGGCTGAATGAAGGGATTTGACAGTGTAGACTGTTTTTGCAGGATCAAGAAGGAGCAGGAAAGATGCAAGGTTGAAAGTGGGGAAATGGAAGCCTGCATAGGACGAGTGTATGGTTGATTAAAAACCACCATCTAGACAGGACCTGTGCTGATGGCCATACAGTAGCAGCAATCCTGGAATGACTCGCTCCCCCTTAAGAAACAACCAGAAACGGCAGGGAGAAGAAGGGAGGCCCTTGCTCTGCTTGGTCTTGCAAAAGAGCAGACTAAAGGGAAGAATAGATGGGAGTGGGCAGGCAGAGTTGTCTACTGGAGAAGATGCTGTTGATTTACAGTGAGATCATGGGCAAATCACTTCACCAGTCTGTTTTTCCACTGCAGCTGAGCTGTTTCTTGCTACATGCATGGACAAGTGTAATAGAGCTACTACAGTGCTAAAAATAATAAAACCCAAATATGTGTCACTTCCATTAAAACTGGAAGAGCATTGCAAGGAATCAGATCCAAGGTCTCCAGTTCTTGTTATGTGCACACATAATCCTTGCGGATTTGGCCTTCCTCAAAAAAATGCCACCTGAGTTATAAAGCAGATATAGTCACAAATAATCTTTTTCACGTATTTTTCTTTGTAGAAAAATGCTTCAGGACAAACCAAAATTTGAGGTATGTGATGCAACCCTGGGAATTTCACCAGAGCTGCTCTGACTTACACTATGTTTCAGTTCAGCCCCTGTGTGATACTCCTAGGATGCCAAACCTACAGGAGGAGATTTCTGAAGATGTGGTCTGAGGGCTTGTCCACATGGAGGAGGCAGGGATCCTGAGCTATTTTTTATCAACCCCCAGAACTAGAAGCAGAACAGACACTGCACTGCCCTGGTCTTCGGCTTGCATCTCCATGTGGCCCTGTCATGTGGAAGCCCTGCCATGTGCTTGAGGTTCTCCACCCTGTGCTCCGTGGACAAGAGGGTTATGCTGAGGAAAGCAAAACTGGTCCAATTTGCTAGAACTGGCTATTAAAATTGCAGCAGGTTTCCAAAGCAGCTGATAAAAAACTGCATCTGCAAGCTCCATTCCCTGGTGTTGCCCAGGCTTGGCTGCTCCTGCTGACCAGCCTGCTGAGGCTTGGATGGAGTCCCATGCTCAGCCCTGCCCCATAAAGGGGAGTTACTACTCTGGCAGCACGTTCTTGATTAGTGCCTTCCAGGATAGCACGTGTAAGGGAAACAGCTACCAAGCCTTTCTCCCATCCGATGCATCCAGCTCTGGGTTTGGCATGACCATCATCACCTCAGTGTTGTTGAAAGTAATTGGAGATTAGATATCTACACGCCCTTGGAAATCTACCTCCTGCTAAAGTGACTGCACACCTCTGTGCCCTTCGAATCGTATTCTGGTAGTATAAGGGGGCACTGTGCTGCAAGGTAAGTCCATCAGAAATACCTTGCAAACTCCAGTGTTCTGGTACCCACAGGGGTGTGTGAAGACATTGGTAAACTGGCAGACTTACAAAAGTGGGTCAACTCACCTGTTAGGTATTCTAGGTCAGGTAGTAAGAAGCAAATAGGCTCTTTACATTGCCTAAATTACAAGTGGGTAAACTTCATGTACCAGCATTTATGCCTGACTACCCTGCTAAAGGAATGTGCTCCAAAATGGCTTGTGCTGAGGAGGACACAGTCAACTGCTTTTGGTGGAGGAAACTAAGTCAGCAACCCCCAAATGGTCTAGCGTTAATGGATCTAATGCTTCCCCTCCCCTACCTGGTGCAGCAACTTTTCTCTAGGGATGAAGCTTAAGAAAGAATCAGCCAAGCCCTTGTGTAGCTTGTGGTTTGGCTTCCTGCCCACTCTGCCCTTCAAGCAGGAAATTCTCAAAGAGAAGGGAGTGCTTTGTGAAGCTACCTTAAGACTCTGCCTCTTCTCTTTTAGTCAGAACTTAGCATCAGGTCATCTGGAACTCCTGGAAGCTGACCAGACAGACTGATGGCGCCTATAGAAGGTATTTAAGCAACTCCTCTACCTTGATCATTTTCCCTCATCTTTTGTCCTTTACGTCCTTGATTGCTGTTATTCAATCCTGAGATAATACACTCCTGATATCACTGAGATGGGAGAGACAAGCAAGTAGGAAGAGATCAAAGGAAGGAGAAGAAAGAGAAGATGCCAAAGGCAGAAGAAGAAAGAGGGAGGATGCCAAATACTTCCTTGATTTACCTACTTTACATACCCAGTACACAAAGTTTCAGAAATTCTTAATATACTTAATTTTCAGAGTTGTGGGGTTACCACGTAGTCACCAGGAGGCTGCCAGCAGGGGCCACGGGCATCCTCCTTCCACCAGCAGAGGAAGTAGCTTGAAAGCTGGATCCAGAAAGCCCAGGAGGCCCTCGGCACCTGTGAGTGTTGGCTGGACTTGAAAAGAAACCCGGCAGAGGGCAGGCTGGGAAACAGTATGGTTTTAACATATCTTTCTGCTTCCCTCTGCTGGCCAGATAACAGATGTACCAATGTAATTCCTACAAATCGGGGAAGGATCAGGGTGAAAAATAGCAAAAGATAGGAGGGGTCATCTTGTGCTATCATTACACCAGCGTTAACTCCACTGATTTCTTTGAATTTGGTCCTGAATTTCAGAAGAAACGCAACGCATATGTATATGTCCTAGAGAGCTCAAGAAGATTGGAAATGGGACCAGGGCCAAACCTGGGTGGGTGAGAGATGGGCAGATGGTACAGATGAAGGTGCTGTATGTGGAGTAATTTCAAGGTTTAAACCAATAATATTGCATTACCATTTTTCTCATCCTGTTATCAGTTGTGATTACAAAGTTAATTTAACAGCCTTGATCTAAACTTAGTTGCTATTCTTGTTACAAAACAGGATCATTATGAGTTGCAAAAAAATTCAAAACAAAGACATAAACTTCAAACATTTTTGTTACTTACTTGGTTATACTGAAATCTCTTTGACTGAGAATTAAATCCCCTTTTTCCCCCCCGAGTTTGAGATTCATTTCTTATGGTATTTATAAGGACTGGAAGAAATCTTGACACCTAAAAGGAACAGCCAATGACATTCTGAATATGGAGATACAGGAAACCTAACTACAATGCCAGCTTTCATTTTAAATAGGATGTGTAAGATAAAGGCAAATCTAACATTAATGCAGTATTCAAGTCAAGAAATCAGCAGTCATTTCTGCATTTAATTTCCCTGTTTTATTTAAGAAGCAAAGGGAAGAAAAGCACTTTGAAGCACTACTGTTGCTGAATGGGCTTTAAGGGTGACTCAGTGCTGTTACATCACTTTTGCAGGTTGTCCTCATTTACTGAGTCAGGCATCTTAACTCACTTCACGGGGCTGACCCTCTCTAAACTGAAAATCTGAGGAAAGATGCTGAGCGCCCCAGCTCCTGCCAAACTTGGACACTAAGCTTCCCCTTGCCACCCAAAAAGCGCTGCACTTTGCAGGCCTGGAATCAAAAGCCTTGTCTTGGCAGTGTTCTTGACTGCTGAGAGATGGAAGGTGAGGTGGAAGCTACTACAGGTTTTCAAATTGCATAGTCTCTCATAGATGTACAGTGACAAGAACGCTGATACCTCATTTAAACAAGCTCTGGTGTTACGACTACCAGTCACAGAGCTGCACTAGCAATAGTGTTGCATTAGGAAAGTTTAAGCTGCATGAAAATGTAAGTGTGCTTCTGACCAAGGATAGTACAGATCTTAAGATGAGCTCTGCACTGAGAGGGAAGGTTGGTGCAGGGAAGAGGTCTGAGTAATTGCTAGAGACAGGGCTCTTTACAGGGGTGGTGTACAGGACAAGGAGTTGGTCAGTGCCTCAAAGGAGCAAACAGCAAACTTTCCACTGTCTTGCAAAACACACAGCAACAGGATTATGATTTTGATAGCACTTATTCCCTTGTGCTGGTTCATCCCCAAGGAGAGCAATTTTGGACCTGAAACACCTCTAACCAGCTGCGGATATAAATTGTTTCAGATGCTACTTCCTCATTTGTTTCATTAATGAATCCTTGCTGTGCTCTGACAGAAAAACCCTTGCATGACTGGGGTTTTCCTTTTTCAGCTGCAAAATGATTGTTGCAAGCGCTGTTCCTGTTCACTACACGGTACCGAGTGGTGCTTTTCTGCTCGATGTTCCTGTCCACTACACGGTACTGAGCGGTGCTTTTCTGCTCAATGTTCCTGTTCACTACACACTACCAAGCGGTGCTTTTCTGCTCGATGTACCTCGTGCTCCTTCAGAGCATCCACGAGCGCCTGTGGAAAGGCAGGTACGCGTGTTACTGAGCTACCCCACATCCAATGGAACACCTCTGCGTAGCGCCGCCATTTTGTTTCTGAAACAATCCCGTCACAAGCATTAACGTGCAGCAGAAGGGCTGAGGCTGGAAGGACTGGGTTGGTTTTCTACAGAGAGGTAACGGGTCAGCCACAACCTTTGTGTTCTCCGTTCAACCAACCGCTGCAGCGACTGCTGCCTGGGTACAGGCCGATCGTTGGGGTGAGGATGAGGAGGGGGGAGGCGGGAAGCGGCCTGAGGAAAGACCCCCTCCTCGAACTACAGGAAGCAACGTCACCGCCCCGCCCCGCCCAGGTGATGGCGCGGTGCATGTCGGGAACGGCGTCAGTCCTCCCCGTCAGGTAGCGCGGTGTGCGCTGGGAATGGCGGGTACCCGAGCGGGTGAGGCAGTGCGGTGCGCGCCGGGGGTGCCCCCTCCACACACACCTCCCCGCTCCAGGTGAGGCGGCGCGGTGCGGCCTGTACCTGCCGGTACGATCTCGGGACGCTGCGGCCCTCGGCGGTACCGGCGGCCGAGGGAACGCGTACACCTGGTTGCCGAGACAACGGCCCACCTAGTTCTCCTCCAATCACTGCGCCTGTTACTTTGGGCCCTCCGGCAGGCGCCCAATCACAGGCGAACTCTCAGAGCCGCCGCCGTCCGCCGGGTTGAGCATGCTTAAGGTGGCTCGGGGAGGGGGAGCCTTGTTGCGCATGCGTCTTAAGGCGGCTCTGGCGGCTGGAGTGGGGGGGGCATCACCCGGAGCTGCCCCCGCCCCAATACGGGGGGATGGACGGACGGACCCCGCCGGGTGAAGGCGGGCTGCCGCGGTTGTCCCTGGGCTGGGGGCTCCGGGAGGGGCCTGCGGGTGCCGTCCCGCAGCAGGGCGCTGCCGCTGCCGCCGCCGCCCCGCCCGAAACGAACGGCGAAACCCGGTTCCTTCCTCCCGCCCGCCTCCTCAGAGCCCTGCGCCTCAGACGGGCTCGGCCCATAGGCTGGGCTAAAGCCCGACCCCCCCGCCCGACAGCCAATCCCCGCCGACAACCGGCGCCCGGCCCGGGACTGACAGGGCTGGCAGCAAATCGGAGGGGCCGGGTAGGAACGGAACGCGGTTCCCGGTTGGGAACCGAAGTTGGGGGCTGAAGGCCCCGGGGCCGTGGGGGTCGCTCCCTGAGGGAGCAGGTGAGTGTTCGGGACCGCCGGGACAGGCCGGCTCTGTCCCCTCGGCCATGTGGGTTTTCCCGGCGGGGTTGTGTGGGAGTTTGGGTCGGGAACAAACCGCCGTTGGGGTCTGGTTGCGGGTCTCGGCTGGGGAGGGCGGCTTGAGCCCCCGAGGGTGATGCTGGGGGCAACCCCTGCCCTCAGCCAGGCTCTGCTCTGCCCAGGCAGGGTTTCCTCATGGTGGGAGGGGGCTTTGCCCCCCACCTCCCTTCACAAAGGGGTGATTTTAGCTTTTCGTGGCTAGGCGGTTGTGCTACCCCTGTCCCCCCCCACGCTGGAGATGCTGGGACAACCCGTGAGTTAAAGTAATCCCTTGTAGGCCAGGGTTAGCCAAGAGAGCTTGCGGTTTGTAGCCTGAGCGTGGGATGGGTCCTGCTACCTCAGGATGTGATCGCAGGCCAATTGTCCAGGGTCTAAGGCATGCTCAGCCTGCACCATTTCAGGTAGTCTTTGAAGGACATGTCACCTGTGAGGATCACACTCCTGCAATGTCCATACTCCAGTATCCCCCTCCATACAAACCAGGAGATGATGCTGATGCTCCTTGAGGCCTTTGGTGAAAGGAGCCATCACAGTGTGCAGGGACCTCAGACAAGCTTGTTGTGTGCGTGCTTTCCAGACACCTACAATGAGTCTGGCTCTAAGGAATTTAGCCTCCAAACTCTGCTCACAGCGATTATACTGAAATGACCTCTGTTTGGATGAAGAGCAGCACTGTCATCCCCAGCACATGGGGATGGCGTGACTAATGTAACGCTGTTTCCTGAACAAACAACAGAGGTACGCAGGCAGTAGAGAAATGAAAAGCGGGGCTTGGAGGACTTCAGAGGCTTTTTGATAAGAGCTTTCCAAATGGCAAGGCCTGATGTTAAATACCAGCTGAATATGTCACCCTTGGGGCCAAGCCAGTTTGCAAGCTCTTGTAAAGCAAAGTCTGTGTGATTTCTGTGTTTGAGACTTTGTAAGAAGGCATTTAAAATCTGCTTTCTCTGCTGATATGTGCAGCTGTTAGTTTGATTCCAAGGGTTTTCTGTGGCCTGTCCTTCAGCAGGATTTCATTGCAGGTTTTGGACCGTTGAGTTCATGTGACCTAATTCTCCTTTGTTTTTTCTTTTTTTTTTTTTTTCCTTAGTGTCACCTTGGAGGAATATAACCTTGCTGCCCCACTGACTGGCTGGAAATATTGGCTTATCTACACTTCTGCCTACAGTGCCTACCCTATCTCAGTGTAGCCTGGTGGGGGAAGAAAAGCAGCAGACAGGCTACAGAGAATTTTTTATGCTTCACTGAACTAATTGTTGCTTGTCCAAGAAAACAGGATGTATGGGAAGAAGTGGTACCAAGTTACAGATAAGGTGGTTCCAGCAGGGTCCAAATCTCTTCTTTAAAGAGAAGTTCCAGCATCAGAGAGGCTGAAAAGCAAACACTCCAATCAACCAAAATGGAAGGAGGCAACAGTCCAAATCTACAACTTCAGCAACTCCCGTTGGCCACAGCAGCGGTTTCTGTGCAGCCACACACTGACTCCTTTTCTTACAAGGTCAGATTTCTACCCCAGTCTATCCCTAGAAGGTCCTAACTATTCAAGTAAGCTGATAATGCCACTGTATTTTGCTTTTTTTTTTGCCTTTTTTTTTTTTTTTCAGAAAGTGCACTGTCTTTGTATTTAGCCATGTCCAGAGCCCCCAGTGTGTTATATGCTGTGTATATAAGCAGTGAAAGAAAGAAAGAGAAAATCTGTGTCTTGAAGAGCTAGATAACGTGAAGAAAGGACTGGCAGTTAAAATGTGGATGTCTAAAGGTGGTTAAGTGCAATAAATTCTGCTAGGTGCCTTTTCAGGCTAACCCATACATCAGTAAATGAGATCAGATGTTCCAGTCTGCTGTATATTCAAGTACCTGAATTTCAGGTGGGTCAGCCCACAGGCATGCAGGGAGCCTGCAGCTGAGACGGGACATGTTGCTGTAGTTCCTCCTTATTCTGCAGCTGGGAATGGAGCTGTTCCCAAATCAATTTCATCTGAATCCCTGATTCTGAAGGTGCTGAATTGCAGCAAGAAGTTGTTTTTTTTTTTTCACTGGAAAAAGTACTTTGCTAAGAACACAGTCCTAGGTGCGTTATAAAAGTTGACCAGGCCGATGTTGGCTTGCAGGCTTTCACAGTCCAGAAGCCAATCCCAAACCTGCTCTGCTCTTAGGGGCTTTTCAGCTGAGGCACCGTCTCCTCCATGTCTTCTAAACTGAAGTCCAGTTGCTGAACCAGTAAACTGTGCTGATCTTCTCTGGCTACATCTGTGATCACACAGTGACATTTTTCTGCCAACTTTACTGTCTGTTGTGGGAAGATCTTTCAGGTGTTTTTGAATGAAGCTGCTTGGGTGAATCTTATTTTCATACATCCTGATAAAGAGATTTTTGTTCCACTGATAAGAACTTGAAATCTTAAAGTCCTTGTCTTACTATGTATGAGAAAATCCAGGATAGTATATTTACTGGTAAGGGAGTAATATGAATGTGAGCTCAGTTATCCCAAATCAATCAAAGTAAGTACTAGACTGTATCTTGGAGACCAGGACTGAAATGGAAAGTGCTAATGACATCTAATGAGATTTAGACAGTTGTTGGAAGAACACACATGCTAAATGGCCTGGCTTAGCCTCAGGGTCTTCTGTTCACTCCTAATGTACATTTCCTTTGTGACTCAGCCTGCTTTACATCCTTTTTTATTTCAAATTCTGTCTTTAGACCGTGAGAATTATTGCTGAACTGTGACTGCTAATGTAGAAGGGGTTGGGAGCTTGCTAGGAGCTGCTACCAGTTGCCTATTATTTTGGAATAACTGATTTGTATAAAAAGCAGCATAGAATCTATGATAATTGGGCTGCCTCATCAAATGGGCTAAATTACCTACTGAACCAGCAGATGTTATAAGTGGAAAAGAGCAGAATGTGACCCGCAGAATGCAGAGGTTCCTGATCTATACTCTGTTGAATTCCAGGGCAACAAACATCCTCATGAAAAGAGTTTTTCAAAGGGAAGAATGAGTGAATGGATCGTTGTGTTTAGATTTATTGTTGTGTTTAGATTTATCTTCTTCTCTGAGAAACTGCAAAGAATGCAAATATATGCACACTACTTTAAGTCTCTTGTAGAAAGTGTCTGTTAAGGAAGGGTTATCTTTCACTGGAGTTTCACAGGTTTGGAACATAGCCACAGGGAATTTACCTGAATTGCCCTAGATCGTGTAGAAAGGGAGGAAGATAAACAGAGATTTTATTGACAGGTGATCTAGGGACTGTTTTAAAAGTCTGCTCTCTTCCAGGTTGTGCAAAAAGCTCCAACTTCCTTCAGGGTCCAGTGGCTAATTTAATATCTGTGTGTTTACTTTGTTTTTACAGGAGAACTTGATTGGTGCATTACTAGCTATTTTTGGGCATCTTGTTATCAGTATTGCACTCAACCTCCAGGTGAGTATCATGAAGCAAATATTGATCCCACATTAAAAAGCATCAAGCATGCCAAAGCTTCTTTGCCTTTATTTTCTTTTCTAGAAATACAGCCACATCCGGCTGGCAGGCTCCAAAGACCCCCGAGCCTACTTCAAAACCAAGACATGGTGGTGTGGACTGTTTCTGCTGGTGCTGGGAGAACTGGGAGTGTTTTCCTCTTATGCATTTGCTCCTCTTTCACTGATTGTGCCACTCAGTGCAGTGTCTGTTATAGGTAAGGGGGAAAGAGACAACAGCCATACAAGTCTGAGAGCATTCCAGTGTGAAATTGCTGATCATTGGACCGATACATAACTCACTGTTTCTCTCTCCTTTTTTTACAGCTAGTGCAATCATAGGAATTATATTTATTAAAGAAAAATGGAAGCCCAAGGATTTTTTGAGTAAGTTCCACAGTTCCTTTTCATTTTTCCTCTGTTTACAAGCCATTCAACACAGAGCATGGCCTCTCAAGAATCATAATTAGAGGAATGGCAAGATCTCCATTAGCTATACTACCTCTTCGAAGAAATATGTCATCTCATCCACTGTTTGTTAAAAATGGATTTTTGTTTTTTTCTGACTTGTGCCAAATCATCTGAAGCTCACAGATTTTAGAAATACATGGAAATGGTGTTTGTTTGCAGGATTTGAGAATCATGGTTCTCTGGGATGAAGCTGCAGCCTAGGGCCTTGACTCTGCAATAGTGTAGGCACAACTTAATCAGCTGAATTTCATACATGTGCAAGTGTTTGCAGAACTGGGGCATTCATTCTTCCATTTCCTAGAACATGGGCTGTGGGCAGTGCCAGGCAGGATAAGCCCCAGATACAGATCTTGTAGCTCCTATTTGTTTAGCAGATGTTACCTGGTATGAGCTTTTTTTCTCAACTCACAGAACACACATTGCCTAGGGTTTTTTTGGTTCTAATATTTTGAAAGTGGGACATGAAGGGCAGAGGAATGAGTCATCCAGAGGAATGTGCATGATGTCATTAATGGTTGCTGTGCATGTGCGCTATTAATTCCATGCATCCACACTAACCCACTAACTTTGTCCTCTTTTTTTTTTTTCTTTTCCCCCCCTTTGGTTGCCGAAGGGCGCTATGTTTTGTCCTTTGTAGGCTGTGGTTTGGCAATTGTTGGAACTTATCTGCTGATAACATTTGGACCTAATAGTCATGAGAAGATGACAGGAGAAAATATCACTAGGCATTTAGTGAGCTGGCCATTTCTGTTGTATATGGTAAGATGGCCCATAAAATGTGGGACAGTTTTCTGCTATATGCCTGACTGGGAGTTTCATTTCAAGCATTATTTTTCCTTATGGTTACTAGCAATATTCCTTGTACTTGCTAATGAACCTATGCCAGCTTTTCCCGGTATCAGTTCTACATTGCCTGTGGACACCTGCATGCACAGTTTGGAACCCTCCTATTCCTTCTCTGGATTATTCTGTTAGGACTTATATACCTTTAACTGAAAAGTTTTAAAATAGCTTGCTCTCTCCCTGACCTGTTGGCTTCAGCCTGTGGCAGTAGTACTGATGGCAGCTGAGAGCAACTGTTCCAGAGGTGTCCAAATACTGTGCTTGCATCTGGGCTTTTACACTGACTTTCTCTGGAGCCATCAATCTCTCATTGAAAATTTTATGAAATCTATCATTTTTTAATGGAGATAAGTGTGGCCATTAAATAAGATGTGTGCTCCAGGGATCACTTAAAGAACCTCATTACAGAAAGTAGGCTGAGATCTCCAATGCAAATATTCAGTCAGGATTATTTGATCTGCTGCTTTACCATGAATATAATGTCAAAAGTGTCCCATGTTTACTGTTCTGCAAGAAGCTATTGAATATCTCATCTAATTAGAATCTAAGATCATGCTAAATTTGATCTATAATTTTGTGGGATCCTCATTTTCCTTTGATTTGCCCTATTGTGTAAGTCTAATGTTTGACTGGCTCAGAATCCTGTTTACTGCCGACCCCATATATCCCACACTTTTTAATATTCTCATTTCTATCTTTTGTAGCTTGTGGAGATTGTTATGTTCTGTCTGCTACTCTATTTTTACAAGGAGAAAAATGCAAACTACATTGTAGTTATTCTTCTGCTAGTAGCCTTGCTGGGTAAGTTGATATGGACTTGTAAGATCTTCTAAGCATCTATGGCATGTAGGGAATTATATTGACCTAATTAATGTCATAAAATGCACCAATTTACTCCAGAAATGCTACCACTAATTAGATGAAGCTAGTGTCTTGCAGTGATGTTTAGGATCTTTGCAAATGACCTTTGAACAATTAAGACTTATTTCTCATAAGAATGAATAATATGCCAAATACAGAAAGCACAAGTTATTTATTAGTGTTTGTAATTTTAATTTTAATCTGTGCATGCAAAGCATGGTATGATATTTTATCTGCTCAGTGGATGAGGAAGGCTGATTCAGTGGATGAAACAGAGGATTTGACCTACAAGAATCTTCTTGGCTCTGGGAAGATTTGCTCTGTGGCTAAAGAAATGATAAATACTCTGCCATGCCAGTATGTCCCTATTTAAATTGGGAGAGCCTCTGGGCACGGGGTCAAATGATATTTTTGAAATCCTCATAGCCTGCAGTGGATCTTACAGTGACTTTGGAAAGGCCAGTATTTCACTTGTACCTTTCTCCACATTAATCTGCTTTTTAAGAAACTGTGATCAATTAAACTTTAAAAAGGGTGAATAATAGCAAGGCAGTGACGCAGTCTGACATGCTGTTGAATCTATGTCACAGTTCTCTATTTTTGCTATTTATGCAGCTTCACTTACTGCAGTGTCTTCTTTTTTTTTTTCTTTTTTTTAACTGTTTGGGGCTGGATTTCAGTAACTGATGCCTCAGAGGCTGCATAAATTATAGAAAAAGCATCTATCCTAATTCTGAATGGCCCCGACTTGTGCACTTTCAAGAAATGGAAAGGAAGTAGGCTCGTTTTGATTCTTGTTTTGAAAACTTCTTTAGCTTTATTAACCAAGCCTATATGGCATCAGAAATTAAAATTTGTATATTCTTCCATCATGTGATTGCACAACACTGTTTAAACACTTAAAAAAAGCAGTAAATGCTCTCAGTCCTGTAGACAAGGGAACCGTGATACAGAAAAGTTAAGTGATTTATTGAAGATCACTGTGTTGAAGTTGTTGGGAATAAAACTGGCAGAGTTTGCAAAAAACTAGTCAGTTTGCATCCCTTGTTTGGCCTGGTAAAAGGAGGGTTCAAGTTCTTGCAGATCTTGGCTTTGTTTGCAGCTGCCTGTCATGTATAGAGTGGATATGCAGCATTCCTGTCCCATTGAACACATACCGGTGCTTCAGCTGAGTCTTGGTAAACATTCACAGGTTCCATGACTGTTGTGACCGTGAAGGCTGTGGCAGGCATGATTGTTGTCTCGATACAAGGAAACTTACAACTCGACTACCCTATATTTTATATCATGTTGGTGTGCATGATTGCTACAGCGATCTTTCAAGCAACGTAAGACATTCACTCTCTTTTTGACTATAATTGTGCTGGTTTCAGTGGACCAGTAATCAGTGGGCTGTTTGTTACCCATTCCAAGAATGCTGATTATATTTTAGGAGAACTATCCATTCTAGTCTGTGACCTGTCCTCAAACACATGTCACAGGAGCCTGGGATAGTGGTGTTCTTTGCTTTTCCGTATAGTGCCAAGTAGTTTTAATTCCAAATTTATACATCATTCAAGTATTTGGAAAACAATGTTAGGAATGAAGAGGTGGCAAATCGAATACAGTATCTGTGCGTTGGCTAAAATGAAAGTGCAGAATCAGTGTTGATGATATGTCTTTTTTTCCTCTGTACCTGTAATAACATAAAAAAGCCAGTAGCAGCAGGCATAAAAAGCTATTCAAAATGGGAGCAACATTCTGGCCCTAAGGTCAGTGGCAGCAATTTCACTGCCTTTAGTCAGTATAGCCATAAGGCTTACTCTTCTATCGTTTTTATTAAATCCTAGGGATGCTGCTGCAGGTTTAGTGAGAAAAAGAATAAAGTTTCTTAAATTTATGCATCACTTTTGAAAGGTGTTTCCAAAAAGATGGAGACCTATACTAGTCCATGATAACTACTGTACAATTGAGTGTCCTTCCCAAATCAACCCCTGTTGTCTGTCATTGTATTGCAGATTTTTAGCTCAAGCCTCACAACTGTATGACTCATCTCAGATTGCCAGCATCGGCTATATCCTGTCCACAACAGTAGCAATCACAGCAGGTAACAGTGCACAAAACAGTGTGTTGGTCCTTTCTAGAAGGGCAGAAGATTTTGGAAAATAATCCTCACTTACAGATGGGGAAGGTGAATACTCAGCCAGATGATGACTTGTATTTTTTTGTCATCTTTCTTCTGCAGCTGACTTTGTTTCTTTTTTCTTTCAAAAAATGTGAATTATCCCATTAGACTGTATTAAAATTTTCTGTTAAGTTCTGTCATTTTGTTTAAAGTGCATGGGAGCTTATGTTTGAGACTGTATTACTCATACCATACTAGCGTGTAGAAGAGGGTGATGTACGCTCTTAAATGTGCAACTTGAATAGACAGCTAAAAGTTCTCCTTGTGTAATTTTATCTAGATTTTGTTAAAATGTATGCGATACAGTGTATAAGCATACTTGCTTCCTCTGTACAAGGTGTTACAATTCTCTTCCTGATAGTCTTGCTTGCATTGTATCTAGAATGCAGCTGCTCACAGCTTTATAGGCATTTTTCTTTCTGAACAGTTTACTCCCATTTCAGCCCTTGCCCACGTAGGAAAAGCTTTGTCCGTGTGAACAAAGATGAGCATTTCAAATCCCTTTAGGCTTCAAACCCGACAAGCAGCCTTTTTAAGGTTTTGTTCTCCTCACTTAGACATATGAGCAAAACTGGGGAAAACAAACAAACAAAAAAAACCAAAACCCCAACACTGGAGAAAGTATCCATCACTGTCAAGCAGATGCACTATCTGTGTAATGCTCTTCCAGGTATATAAGGGCTATGGCTTTCCCTGTGTGTAATATGTGTAAATTACACATTGCCTTTTAATGCTCCTCTTCAATGTCATGAGAGAGTATGGCCTACTCTTTGGCTCATGTTTATTTCCTGTCGTGTTCCAAGACATATGCTGCTCTCAGATTTATCAGCTTATTCACTTCAATTAGCAAGGTAAAGAGTAGGAGCCAGAATGCGTGTCCTGTTGACATCCAGGACACCAAGGACACTTGTCATCTTATAGGTTTGAACCGTATATACTTGTTTGGGGTCAAGAGTTTGTATCCTGTTGTAGTTAGAGAGATCCAATTTGGTTTGTCATTCAGACTTCGGAAATACAGTTTCTCTTGTTTATGTGGTGACCACTGCTGTACGGTGAGAATTTGGCTCAGGCTTTATTAGCACAGTAATGTGCAATAGTACCAGCAATGTTTCCTTTGCGACCCCCTACCCCAATATGGAAAGATTTGTACTAGTTGCTGTCCTGCTGTGCAGATTTACTTGCATCTATGTTAGTTACACCAGTATAACTATTTTGGTAGTGAAAATCTAAAAGATTTGTCAATAAATTGTGTAAAGTGGAAATCAGGCCACCTTTTTCTATTTTAAGATCATTAAAAAAAAAAGGTGCTGACTATAAAAATAGGAATCTTGCATGATTTGGTTTCTGGAGGGACTAGTGCTGGAGATGTAGCACTAGTTGCTCATGTAAGCTGGAAGAAAGATGTCATGAATTATTTCCTTTTAAAGGAGCAACTTTTTACTTGGACTTCACCGGTGAAGATGTTCTCCATATATGTATGTTTGCGCTTGGGTAAGTGTTTAAAGTTTCTTTGATAGAAAACTGCGAACTATTTCTTCATATGACTAAAATTTTTAAAATATGTATATATTGGCAGTACGTACTGTCTTGGAGAGGAGGAGAAACTGAAAGCACTTTCTCTGTTAGAGCAAACAAAGGCCCGTAGAGCTCAGTATCTTGTCTGAGTGATGATGAATGCTCTAGAGGAATTGTGTAACACTAGGTTATGCATAATTATACAACATTAAACACTAAATCCCTTACTGTACTGGAAATCAGCTTAGATGTTGAAGCAAATGGGCTGTTTTTCAAGCTACCTGCTCATGAATCTAGAAGAAATGCAGAATAACCAAAAGAAGCCATCTCTAGGGAATCTGTTTCAGGTTTTGCACCCAGCCTTCACTGAACTGTGACTGGACTTCTGGAGTCCTCTTTCTTAGGGCGTGGGCCCTCACACAATGCAGATACAATCAGTAAAACATTTGATGTGTAACTCAGTATTTAGTTCTAGTACAGCGTCTTAATGTGATTAGCTCTTCATAATCAGGGGACATTCTGAAATGTCTTTCAGATTAGTACAGAAAAAAAACAATTGGGAGATTAATGTTATGAACTGCGCCTTTCTCTGTCAACATGCTGTAAAAATCAAGATCGACAATTGTTAGTGTGTTTACCTATGGGAAACTTTTCAAAGGTCAGGCTGCTAAATCGTGGAATTTCATCAAAGAAAACCAAATTTTTATATGCTTTCTTCCCCCTTTAGTTAGTCAAGGTTAATTAAATAATTAACATGAAAACTTTTCCCTGCGTTTTGATAAAGAAAAGGTGAAATTGTTCTGATTGCTAGGTGGATTTCAGTACTGTTGAAGAGGGTTATTCAGCTGAGACAGTTCCCTGTAATTCTTCGCAGTTCTTTCACTTCCAGTTCTGAATTCTTAATGGTGCTACATGATAGGCACTCAGAAGAAGCAATATGCAATATTACCTCCTCTCCCTTTTCACAGTTATCTCAGCAGCTCTTGTCTTCTCTCTCAGGTGCCTCATAGCATTTCTAGGTGTCTTCCTGATCACGAGAAATAGGAAGAAATCTGTACCATTTGAACCTTACATATCAATGGATGCTATGCCAGGTAACAGTAAAAATACAGTGGTTTATCAGTCTTTCTCTTTTAAGTACTGGGCTCCACAGTGAAAGCTCAAGCTTTAGGCTCTATTAAGTATCCAGATATATCCGGTGGCTGTGTTGTTTTCTAGTTTTTCCTTCTCTTGATTGTTTGCACCTTGTGAGGAGTATGTGCATGTTTTGCATGGAGCAGAGAAGAGGTGATGTGCTACTTGGGTGCCACTTATGCTGCGTCCTCTGACACCAAGGGGGGTGTCATATTTTGTCAGAACAGCCTTGTCCAGTTGGTTGCTATCTGGAAGGATGAACTAGTTTGAGCATATGCTTGGGACTGGGCTTGGTCTTCATCCAGCAGGAAGAACTGATTATTGGGGAAGGCTGAGGTATGTTGCAAGAGGTAGAGGCCAGGGAGAGCAGAAATTTCTTTTGGGAAGTGCAGCTAAACTCTCTTTCTGGTGAGCTGTATAAACGATATGCAGCACTTGATAAATAACTGACTGCCATCCCTCATTCACTTGACGCTTATTTCTCCATTAGTTGCTTTAGAGCTAAGCAGAGAAACATTATGTCTTTCATTTAACACTCCAGGAACTGATGAGCTGCATATCACGAACACTGAGACTTTATAATTTGCTGATTTACCAGAGTGCAGGAAGAATGCACTTTTGTTCCTAAGCATTTAATCTCTGTCTTTGCTCTTTTCAGGCATGCAGAACATGCACGATAAAGGGATTGCAGTTCAGCCTGACCTCAAAGCTTCTTTTTCCTATGGTGCCCTAGAGAACAATGACAACATGCCGGAAATTTACACTCCAGCTACGTTGCCGATCGTGCAGGAGCAACATGGTTCCAAAGGAGTTTCTGCTCCACCCTACCGGGTGCTGGAGCACAGCAAAAAGGAGTGAGTGACCTTTAAGGAACTGATTTGAATCGTCAGAAGTATGACCTTTATTTATTTACTTATTAAAATATAAGCAAGTGTAAAGCCAACCTTGATATAGTTTAAAGCTCGTCTCAAACTTAACTTTCAAGGCTGATTATTAAAATAAACAACTGTCTATAGTTGTGAAGTGGAAAGCATTCATCTTAGCAAGAAGTAATTCACAGTTCTCCATGGATGGCTGCTGTCTGGAAGTGTGAAATGGTGAGTGCAGTATTGTGGCAGTATGAAACCGATGATATAGCAGATGCTGTGAAAACGCAGAGCTGTGGGAAGAGAAGTGACTGTGCAATTTTTAGTCCTGCTGGGAATGGGTTTATCTCCAAATAAGAAGTTTTCAGGAGTTGCTCGCAGAGAGAGGAGGGCAGGATTTAATCTTTCATGTATAGAGACTGTGACGGATTACCAGAAAAGTTGTAAATCCTCATGTCTCTAGCGTGATCACCAAGCTACCTTAACATGGCAATAAAATGTAATTGTTTTCAAGCATGAATAATGAAACTTACTATGTCTTTAGAGCAGCATAATTGGTTAGAGTAAGCAAGCTACTTTATTCCTTCAAAATGTGAATCTTGGGCACTTCCTGTACACCTATTCTCTGACTAGTGTTGAACATATGCACTGACAATGTGAATTGGTTTTATAGCACCACTGGATTATATGGCAGCTTAGAACAAAGATTACTTGCTAGTTCTCTGGTTTCATAGCAGGAGCTTCAAGCTGGATTAAATGGTACACTGGGAACACTGTAAAGTATGACAACAAGAAGAAATGAGAATAGTAACGTGAATGGTATCCGGTGGGAATTTTTTGTAGTTCTTGATGAGGTCCTAATTCTCTATCACTTTTCTTTCTGGCTGAGGCAGGATTTCCAACTTTGTTTAGTGGTCTTAAATGCTTAAAGGTGTTGACATTCCTTAGTTAAAAAGCTCAGTCTAGGTGTTGTAGGCTGGGGTCCCCCCCTCTTTTTAAAAAAAAAAAAGGGGGGGGGGCAAAAAGAGATATTAGTCTAATATTGTGAATGACCTAAGAAGAAAAGAGAAGTGTGCATAGTCCAGCACTCAGTGAGGACTGTAAGAGTAATGGAGCATTGTGTACTCATAATATTTATCTTTCCAGCTTCCAAGAGATAGCTAGAAGCTGATACGAAGGGAGAATAGACACAAGGGGGGAAACTTGTCAAATGAAAAGGACAAAGTACAACATTTATTGGCATATGCAAGTTATACTGGCACTTTGATATAATCATCTTCTCTAAAAGCTGTTGTTTTGCTGGGAAACAGAATTTTAAGTCTACTTGGTGTGTCTTGGACTGAATGTGTAGTGGAGTGTCTCCAGGACCTCAAAAGACTTTGTTTGAAATGAACAGTGCTTGTGTTCTGTGCATTTTTAAGTGGTTACTCTGATACCAAGGGGTTTGGAAGGATCTTGGACTTGCAACAGTGGCTTTCTGCATTTTTTTTTTTTTAATTTTTTATTTTTAAATTGACTCATGGCCAGTTTCTGTTCCCACTATTAAAAATTCCCAAGAACTCCACTGACTTGTATATAGTTATTCTAGATTCTTACTATTGTATATGACAACAGAACTGTTCTTTTGCATATGTTTGCCTTGCCAGCTATGAATACTAATTCAATCTGGAAATACTTGAGATTGCTTTGGCATTTTTGTGCAGCTTAGAAAAATTATAATCTTTCCCCCCTGCAAAGAGTAGATGCCTAGTGGCTGCACGTGTACCTATATGTGAAGTTTCTTCACCAGCTTGGCATGTCTGACAATTCAGATCTTATCAGCAGCATCCCATACACTACAGCTTATGAAACCTCAAGAAATAACAGCTTTTCTTTTACCCTCAATACTTTTTGTGTTTAAGTAAGATAACAATGTTAATGGACTAATACTGCCAGAACATTAATCTTGTTGGAGTTGCAGTGACACTGATTTACTACCTTTGGCTTTGTATCCCTGGTAATCAATTGTTTGTGAATTTATGTGCAGCTTTTGTTCATTAACAATACAAAACAAAGTAGTACAGGGGAGGCGGAATGGGAAGGGTACAAGAATGCTGGCTTTTCTTATCTCTTCCCTTTTAATCAATAGCAGTAGCTGTTTTGACCTATTAGTTCTGAAACCACAGAAACATACTGCTTTAAAACAAGCTGTGCTAAACGATGCATAGCTACAAACTCCACTTTTTACATGGCAATATTCTCCGTGTTTAATTATTACAGTTGTTGCTGTGGTTTAAAATAGTCAGAAGGGCCTAAATGTTTTGCTGTTAACTTCTGTTATTAGGATGGTCCTATGTGTAACAGAATGTAGTTTTCCCAGTTCTTAGTTTCTCAGTAGTATTTAAAAACTGCAGTTGACTGGTGTGCAGGCTTTGTAGCTGGTAAATGGCTGGTTAGGTTTTTCTCCTAATCATAGGGCCTGACATCATGAGAGACAGAGTGCTTTGCCAGGGGGAGAGTGCTACTCTGATGCGGAGCCCCTACTTGTACTTGTCTTTTTTGGGCTGCTCTCTGGCCTGATTCAGTGATTTTTTTTGCAGTATACTGCCTGGATTCTCCGCAGGCCTACAGCCGGAGCACTGACTGACTCCTGGCCTGACCTTCCTCTCTGCCAGAGAGCCCTCAGTTGTCAGCATGTGGCTGTCTTCTGCTCTGAGTGAAGTTTCCTCCAGCCATAACCTGAGCTTTTCTATTATTGTGCTGTTTTAGCCCTTTTCTTTCAAAGACTCTAAAGGCAAGAGCCTTGCTCCAAAGCTTTATATAACCATGTTTTATTTACACAGTCTGTGTGTGTTTGTCATTATTAAGTAGAGTTATTTAGTTCCCTCTACCTGCAGTGAGACTTGCTTTTGGACACTTCCTGACAAAGGACTCCAAGGGAGGTGATGTCTGTTTCTACAGCACATAAATCAGAATATTTTTGATTACTCCATTGTGCCACATCAGTAGAGCCTGAGGTGTTCCTTGGCCTATAGGTCTCAACTCAATGCACTGATGTTGTAAGGGTTGCATTTTTGCCAGTCTGTTAGCCACTGAAAGCACAGTAGTAGCACTGCCAGCCTGCACCTCGCTCCTGCTCGCTGCCTATGTTCAATACTTGAATTATAAAATGTGGAGGGTTTTTGTGTTTTACGTGCTTCCCCCTTTCTTGTTCTTTCTCCCAAGCTTCCAAAAGATTTTCTTTTCTGCTCTTCAGCACAGTCTTACAGCTGCCATCTCTGGTGCTGAGAAGGCATGAACAGGGCCATAGAAGCCAAACATCTGTTTAATAAACTTGACTGTAGGACTTCTGCACTCTTTCTAACAGTGGGAGGGTATAGCTCAGGATTGAAATAAACTCCTTACCTCCCTTCTAGTTCAGAGCTTACAAGCTGAAAACAGGAAGTTATTGGTACCCTCAAGTCTATACTTTTTACAGAATATTTGTTAGTCTGAGGTGACAATGGCCATGCCTGGGATTGCAGCAAACATTTACAGCTATTTCAGCACATGAAGAGAGAAGCCCCATGCCACATTCTAGTCCTTCTTGCAGCGTGAAAAAATAATCTTGGTGTACAGCACACTTTAACGTATATGTCAAAACTTCAGTTTATCCAGGACTGATCCCGAGAGAGGCAGTGCACTGTAAACAGCTGAGTATGCTTAGATTTCCAAATGTGCAGCATTTTTCAGAATCAGGAGCTGAAAAAGTATGCACAGAGATCAACTGGCTGCTGTCTCCTTTACTAAACTGGTAGAATAGCTCCTTGATTTTCTATCTCCTAGCTGCTTTATCAAATGTGAACTGACATCTATTGCCTCCACACTGTGTCGTTTTTCAGTGCACCAGAGCACTTAAGATGTTCTCAGTGTGTATCTTACATGTAACTTTATGCTGTGGAATACAGCTCGTGTGTTGGCTGAATGTACAAAATGATCTGCCTACAATATTCTCTTGTTCACGTTAAAATGTGTAAATAAATCAAGCTTTACAGTATTGGACCATAAGGATAACTGCTTAATTTTTCATAAGCAATGTTGCATGTCTATTTAATTCTATTTGTCTTCTAGGTGAGACCTTTGGAAATGAAACTTAATAAAAGATTGTGGCAAAACCTATAGAATTCTGGCCTGCTCCATACTCTTGGTATAGCTTTAATTGGCCGTAAATGTCTTGAGAGAAGTTAAGACAGAATTTAGTTTACTACCGTAAGTACTATATGCATTCAAAGAACTGTCTTTTTTAACAGGATACTTGTAAATGAAATGCAGATTGCTACAACTTATGTTTGGGGCTGCAGCATTACCAATGCTCACCATTTTACCTGAGTCTCCAATTATTTGGCGTCAGCTTTAGGAATCATTAGTTTACTTTCAAATCTTAGCTTTACAGGGCTTTAAAAAAAATATCTTAGCATTCGTTATTTCGGAGAAGAGCTTGAAAATGTGATCCAAATATAGCCTAAAGGAGTGGGGGACACACACAAGATGAGCCAAATCACGAAACCAAAAGCATTATATTATTGGTGGCCTGACTCATGATTTTGCATGCCTGCCAACTCAATACTGAAATTGAGACAACAGCATGCTTCTCTGAGACAGCGAAGACCTCTAATACTAGTTGGGAACGCTACGCTGTAGGAGATGCCATCCTTCAGATACAGGATATCGTGTCTTTGATTGCAGGAGTAGTCAGCTTAAGGGCATTTCCTAACAATGCCATTAAGAGATACAGACGGTCATAAATTTAGAATACTGGCAATGTAGCTTAATCGAATGCTTGCCAACCTAATTAACACTCACCATATGGGTTTTAGTCCAGGGGGATAAGCAGAAGATAACCCTCAGGATACTCTTAATTAAATGTATCTCTTGGGGTCCCAAACCACAAATGGAAAAAAAACCAAGAGCAGCCTTATCCACTTTGGTGTTAAAGCTGCACTTCATAGCAAGTCCCTGGACACAAGTATTAAAACACAGGCTAGCACTTTCTTGAATGCTTGCAGAAGCAGCATACCTAAGCCCCAGAGTTTCTGATAAATGTGCTAATACTTTGTTAACATATATCACTTAAGGGGTAGTGTGTTATATGAGACAACGCGCTAATATAAAGAGGTGGCAATCAAGCCAGATAGCAGAAGCATTACAAAAATGCATGCTACAAAAGAGGTGTTACTAGAAAAGACAGAGTATTAAAAATGCCCCTGAAATGGACACAAATGTTGGGAGCTTGTGGTATTAAAGCAAAATATATTGCTGACTAGGGAGGAGGAACATGGTATTCGATTAATAAAGCATGTGACTGTAGCAAGGAAAGGCTAAAGTAATTGAGACTAACCAATTACCACCTAAATTTGCACTGCATCTAAATTGCAGAATCCCTTATCTAGACAGGTAAGACTGATCTTACGTTTCTAAAAGTGAATTCTGCTATGCCCTGTTTTCTTACGAGGGAAAGGTCTGCACTGTGGACAAATTACATCCCTGGTAAAGAAGACTAGTTTAGCCTTACTTTCTGCCTTTTTTCTGTACCTGAACTTTAGAAGAAAGCACTTAAACCACAGAAATTTCAGTATTTATGTCAAAAATCCTAACTGTCTTTAGGCTTTTCAAGTGAGAACAAGGCAAAATATTTGTGTTAGTGAAATTCAATAGTTCTGCGTGCTTTGTGTGGAAAACCAAGTACAACCAAAAAAAGGATGTTGGTTTATGCTTTCTTTAGATGTAGATGTACACAAGCATTCATTTATCATACAGTTCAGATGACCACTGTCTCAAATCATCTCATTGCTGGATTAAGCTATGATTTACTCCGAGAGACGAGGGACATAAACTGTCACTGTTCCCATCTGGCAACTGCCCAAGCGTGTCTGCCAGCTGAGGCTAACCGCAAAGTAAAACCGATTAACTTTGGCCGCCATCTAGGAGCGTACGTGGGTCTTTCACAGCAGCAATCTGCCCAACACAAAGCACCACAGCACAGGTGCTGTGCTCCGAGAGTCAGTCCCGTGTCCTCTTCTCCAGCTTCAGCCTTCAAGGTCACCCACGCGTCCTGGTGGGGCACCCCAAGGTGCTCCTCTGTCAGGTCTCGAACAGCATTTCAAGGCTGTTAATTAAAAACATGGAAGAGACCTCTCTCCTGCCAGCAACTCAGCCACCGACTGCTTCTCCAGAGGCAGTTCCTAGAGCAATTTGCAGCTTTTGAATCAATTCTCATCTCTCTGAGCTCGGTCATTCCCACAGAGAACCCTGGAAAGCTTTTCCTCCAGGCCAAGCAGACGGTGGAAGCCCATCGCCTCAAGGATCGATACGCGTAAAACCACCGTTCTTTTCCCCAAAACGCTTCGTGCCTTTTGCCTTGGAGACCCCACGGGGGCCGGAACACGCCTAAAACCCGCCACAAAAACCCCGGAGCACAGGGGGAGGCGGGGGGGGGCTCCCACACAGCCCCTCACACCCCGACGACTGAGGAGATGGCCGCCCCCCCCCAACCGCCCGCCCCCCCTCCGTGAGGGGCTGGCGCATGCGCAGAGTCGCCCCCCACCTCCATCCGGGTCACCGACCCCCCCCTCCCCAGCTCCCTGAGGCGATGCGGAGGCGAGGGGGCGCGCACGCAGGCGCGTTCCCGCCGCTCCCCTCCCGCAGCCGCTCACTCCCGCACGGTGACCGGCGGCGAGTGCGCGCTCCCGCCGCCGCCCCCCCCCCCCCGCCCCCCCCCCTTCCTCCTCTCTGCGCGGCGCCCCTTCTCCGCCGCTGCTGAGGGGATCCCCGCCGAGGAAGACGGGTGAGCGTCCCCCGCCTTCTCCCAGCGCCCCGCCGCCGGCCATCTGTTGCTCCTCCGTCCCCTCGGCCGTCCCTTCCCTGAGGTAGTCCCGTCCTGAGGTGAGGTGGCCCGGTCCGGCGACGGTTCGCTGAGCAGCGCCGAGCACCGCCCGGGCGGGTCGGTGAGGGCGAGGTTGAGGCCTGGCCGAGCCCCACCGTCCCGCCGTGCCGCTGCCGCCTGCGCCCTCCGCGGCGGCGGGGAAGTTGTTTTCTCTTTTACCCGTTGCTCCTTAGGGCAGATAGAGAGGGGTTGGGTTGGTTGTGTTTTTTTTTTTTAAAAAGAATAATCCCAGGGAGGTCTTCTTCTGCCTCCCCCCTCGCGTTTATCACTTGCCGTATTAACTCTGAACTTGGGTGTTGATCCCCCAGCCCGGTGACTTGCCCGGGGCTGCTCCCCTGGGTAGACCCGTCCTCTGCGGGTTTGCAGGATTGAGCCCGAGTTTATCGATAAACTCCTCCGAGCAGATCTGGCTGTTGATGTAGAAATTGCCATGGCGTTTTTAGTCCTTGTGAGTATTCAGGGCTTTCGCGAAGGATGTAATAATGTAAATGAGCTGCTTGTATTTCAGCAGTGCCTGAAGAGCGGGTCCAGACGATGCAAAGGTGAAAACACCAGTGCTGTCTGCACCGATGCTCTGATGAAGAACTAAAGCTCTCAATGGCAGAAGCTGCATTTCCACAGTTTGCTTAAATTTCGGAAGATCTTAAGCTTTGTATGAAGTTGAAGAGTTTGCTTTTGTTTCCGAGGTACCTGTCACCTGATATTTAAACGATAAGCAGGTATTAATTCTCAGAAGAACAAAGGACTTAGTAAAAGGTCTTATCCAAGTGGCTTTAGTTCTTGGGATCCCTTTGGTCCTGCTGTGTAAGGCCATTTAATCTAAAATCTAAGAGGGAGCGAGTGATCAAATAGCTTGCTAACGAGTATTGTCAGTTGTCTGCACAATGAATTTGCTTATAATTTTGAATTGTTTATTGCGGTAAGAATTAGCTGATTGTAGTAAATAACTAGCATTTCTATATTTTCATGTATATCAGACTGTCTTACAAATAGGTACTTCTTGACATTCAAGGGAGGTAAGTGAAGTCATTCCCTTTTTGCATAGGGAAAACTGAAGCAGAGCAGCTTGGCTGTTGCACTGATACACATCGGTGTACCTATCGAGCATGAAGTATTTCTTCTGATTTTGTTGCTTTCTGATAATTGCACAATAAAACAATTCTACCTAGTCTGTTAAAATATCACTTCTCACAGTACTGTTTCCAACAGTACTTCTTAATTAACATTCATACATCAGTCTTTACTGTCTCATCCTTATTTCGGGGAAGCTCTTACATATTCTTGTGTTGCTCGGTAGCCATGGTGTTTTGATACTAATTTAGGTGAAATCAGGAAAAACAAGTAATCTGTGAAAAACCTAAAATGAATCATGTAGGTTTATGATTAAAAAAAAATTAGAATGGTGATGCATTCTTAATTTTTAAAAAACAGATTATAATTGAAGTAGCTTTTATAGTTCAGTGCTCTCTACAGAAGCTTTTCTGATTTCATTTTTGTACTAGCAAGAAATGCTGTACTGTAAATTATACAGAACTGTTGATCTTGTTCCTGAAATGTTTCCTTAACTTTGACTAAGATTGCTTCTATTAAATCACTTCCCCTGCAGACTGTTTGCAGGAATTCAAGGGAATAACTGCATTGTCTTCTGCAGCTTAATAGTGTACAAGGTTCTACTCTTTTTCTCTAAAGGAACATGATGATTTCTGGTAATTCAATTTCTGTTACTAGTTGAGAAAGAAAATGTAATCTACTTCATGGCAACGGGGGTGTTTAAACTGCCCCAGCTCTCCAGTATTGTTTGCACACATCATTTGAGACCCCCTGCCTTTTTACAGAGCAGAAAATAGCTTCCAGTAAAACCTTTTGTTGCTGTATTTAAATGTTACAACATAACGAATTCAAATATAATGAAACTTGAAACCAGTGAGGCTGTTTGCTGCGTGCAGAGCTGGATATAGTATGCCTAGACAGGTTTGTGTGTTTTCCATCAGGATTCTTAAACTTCTTTACAAACCTGAAGAGCATCTCTTCTGTCCAATAATCCATGCCTATGCAGAATTTTCTGTGTTTGATAATACCACAAATTGCTGTTGAGCAAAAAGCAGTATTTTCTTAATATCAAGGGTATTTACGCTGTGAAAGGTGTACAGGGAAGATCTTTTGTGGTAAACAGAAGACAGACCGACAGTGCAGGATCACCTAGGCTGTCATCTCAGCTCTTGTCTCTGAGCTCTCCTGTCTTGGTAGTTTGTTTTAATCTGTGTGCATTTTGAAGGTGGGAATACACAGGTAGAGAATGGTAGTTGTTGATTGCCTGTTTCACGTAGAACTGGATAACATGAATCAGGACACAGAAGACTAGAAATGTAGGAACTGCAAGTTTAATTTCCTTAACGTTAAGATGCTAGCTAGGTGGTTTCGCTTATGTCTGTTGACCGGTTCATGCATGGTGAAAATCATAGTGACCTTGCAGCCTCACTTTATCTCTGTCTACTTCGTAGGTTACTTGAATCATTTATAAATTAAGTCGTAAAAGAAGCTACATGTTGTGGCTTTTTTGTTGGCTTTTTTCCCCTTTCTTTTTTTCTTCCTATCCTCTCTTACAGTGTGTGCGGTATTCTGTGATACCTGAGCTCCTGGCATTTGTTTGCAAACATTTCAGTTGTTTGTTATTGATCCGTCTCCAATTCCTGAGTTGATTTGGCAAAGACCGTTCCTTAATTGTATTGTTTACCTGGCTACCATTCTTGCCTTTCACTGCTCTGACTTTTGTACGTTGTCACCTTTTCATTTACGAAATTGCCCTATTCTGTTATACCAAACAGACATGGAAATAGCATGGATGTCTTTTTTCAAAATACAGAATAACAGTTTTCAGAGTTTTAGAACCTTCTTATGCTGGAACTTTGAACTTAATCTTAATTCTATTAATTACTTTAACCAAATTTGGCAAAAGAAAGAAAAACTGGGATTATTTTTTTTTCCACAGTGCATTGATATGTCTTTAAGTTGGTGTTTTAGAAAGTGTCTTGTATTGCTCTTTTTAACACTACAGTTTTATTTTATTTTCAAGCAGACATTTGCATACTTGTCTCATTGGTGCATAAAAGATTGTTTCTATTCAAGGAGCCCATACAAAGTCTCATTGTACAGAATATTAGCCAGAAATACAGGGTTCAGACATCTTATTTGTATAAATAAAAACCCCGATCTGCCTTCATTTTGTCCATCTCTTTGCTCATTTCTTTCTGAATTGCTGTTCCTCTGTGCTAACATACCAAATGGAGGAACATGTCTGTGGTCACTGTGGTGTTTGGTGTTAGTAATCTACAGATTGCAGCTCCTTAAATGACATAGTAGATGATAACAACTTTAAAGGAGGAGTAATGGATTCAGTTGATAATCTATGGATTAAATTCTCTCTCATTTTAATTGTGATGTCTGATTCCACAGTACTAACAGAATGAAGAGAGGAATACTACCACAGGCTCAGTGTAAGTCACAGTAATTGTGCACTCCATTAATCTTATTTTCTTGATGCGTTTGCCTCCCTCCAGTCTGCTGCTTTCACTTCATTTTGTAGCTTATGAGGCTCAGACAGCCTGAACTTTTTGAAGCTCTTCAGAGCGTGGCCAACTTGACCAAGTTTTGTGTTGATCTGTTACCTCACTTCCTGTCTTATTCGCCATTAAGTCTTTGAATTTACATGCCAGCATTTCCAAACTCTCCTCTTTCTGTGCCAGTTGTGCTCTCTTGCCTTGTTTGCAAGTCTCCTCATTCTTTGATTTTTCAGAAAACCAGGGTTTTGGAGCAGTCGCGTGTAGGTTAGGCATTTCCTATTGTGATCCCGTACTCTTCTCTGACAGGAGTGCTTGGGGAGGTAGAACCAAAACTAAGATAATGCTAGCATGTTGCTCTCAATTCTGTCCGCATGTAGCTTGGCTTGACTGTAGGTGTCTGTGTCCTGTTGCATGTTGAATTGATTAGCCCAGAACTCTCTTTGAGTCTGTGCTGCCAAGCCAGATGGTGGCTTTTGTTTTTACTGTGTTGGCGTATTTTCTTTTTCTCTTTCCTTTTTGCATGAATCAGCAAGCACAAAAAAAATGAGGTTTCCACCAGCTACATGTTTTCTTGCATTTACATCCTTCTTGCTGTGATGCTGAGGAACATGTCCTGTGAAAATTTTGAAACTTGCTGTGCTGGGAAAATTTAGCCAGGTCTATGCATGACTTTGTAATGGTTCGACTAAAGGTGTGACTGTGAACTGCTGCAGTTAGGTGTGCATGTGCACACATTGCTTCAGACAGCTTTTATGTGTCTGCGGTGAGGTTACATTGATTTAACTCATTTAAGTTAGCATCACACCTTGTGTGTGTGTGTGTGTGTCTAAGCAGTTTGTAAATACTTTAAATGGGTACTAAATCTTTTTTTCTCATTTTCACATGCTATTTCTCCTGAAGTACAAAGTGTTGAGAGTGTTTGGGTGGTGTTAATTAGAAAACTTGTCTTAAACCTTTTCCCATCAGTGAGCGTGGATTTATTGTGGATTTTTTAATGCATTTTTTAATGCATATTGATTTCAGTTGATGGCATTTCTCAGTGACTGCTTCAAAAGAATAAACTAGTTAAGCAAATGTTCAAATGAGATCATTGCCAATGAAGCATAATATATTTACTTACCTTTGTAACGTTGTCACAAATTAACACCCCCTCCAAATCTACATGTAGTGCAGTTACATGTTTACTGTTATTTACATTAGAATATACAGTAGTGTGATAACCTTCTCATGATTTTTACAGCAATAGGTGGCAAAAGGTATGCTTCATTAAAATCTTTTTTATTGTGTAAAAACCAGTTTACATAAAATCTCTTGCTTGTTAGCATTTTTTTTTTTCTTCCTTGATGTGTTTACTCAAGGCTATAGATACTCTCTTACCTATGGGAAAGGCATGCTCCAGTGCTTAGGGGAAGGAAATCTCCTTACGTTAGGAGATCTTAGATTTTGTTCCCGTATCTGCCACTGGCTTGGAGAGGCTTTGGACAGATGATTTAATTTTGCTCTATACATGTGTTCCCATTGATGAAATAAAGATAATTCTTCAAATATCAGAAGACTACTCTGATTGCTTGGGAAGTGCTTTTAAGTTATTTAATAAAAAACTGCTATTAACTGAAAAGTGTGTCATGGAGAAAAGCTTCTAGAACAATATTGTAGTTCTTGATTTCTGCCAGAGTAAAGGGAGGAGAAATTTCATTTACTTGACTGAGTGACTTTATCTTCCTTTTCATAGATTGAACAGCGGAGTCCTTATCTCATTTACAGAAATGGGGTACAGTGCTTCTGTTTTGTGGATGAGAGAACAAGTTTCATGTTGATTTCTATTCTTTTTTGTCAAATTGTTTGCCTTAAAGAACAGTCAAAGCAAAGAAGATGTGGTATCTTCATATTCTCTTTTGGTTTTGTTTTTTGGAATGGCAGACCCCTATTAGAAACTGGAACGTAAAGAAAAGTTGCTTGGGTGAACGATGCTCAGAGATACTATGAAGTCCTGGAGTGACAGCCAGTCAGACCTCTACAGCAGTGACCAAGAAGAGGAAGAACAGATGATTTTTGGAGAAAATGAAGATGATTTGGAAGAGATGATGGATTTAAGTGACTTGCCTACCTCACTCTTTGCTTGCAGTGTTCATGAAGCGGTGTTTGAGGTACAGGAAGAAAAGGTAAGGTGGAGAGAGGTATATTTGGGGCATAGTATTGTAAGTATAGATACAGCTATTGAACAGTTTTGTCTGAATTTTCAGTGTGTTACTGCGTATTATAATTGGAGGGAAAAAACCAACCCAAAGTATTTATCTGGTGAGCTCAGATCAGAATGAGTACAGTAACCAAAGAGCAGATAATACTACACTTTTCTGTCATTTGACATTGTTAATAGGTACAGAGTGCTTCTCCCATGAAAAGCTCTTCCGATTTTTTTTCTTTTTTCTCTTTATCCAATGTACCACGTCCAAGGGCAGATTTAAATAAAATCTGAAAGCAGATTTAAATGTTTTATTTCAAGGCAAGGATTCTGTTAAAAGAGCATTATAAATTTGCAGGATGTATGTTCTGACTTGAACACCTTGAAAGTGGCTTATAAAGACCTTAAAATAATCTAAATCTTCTCTGGCCTGCTAACATTTATATTCAGTCAAATCTGTACTTTCCCTTTGCTTCCAAGAGCATCAGGGAAAATTATGTACATTACATGAGTGAGGGAAGATAGGAGGGGCTTATATGAAAGTTTTGATCTGCGTCTTCTTCAGTTTCAGTTTACAAAAGTACTGATGAAGCCTACAGTTTTGCTGAAAGTTTTCAACATCTGAGGGAAAGGTGTGGTGTCAGATAGGAAATGCTGCTCTCTGCCTCAGAGGTGCTAAATTGTGTACTTATATTTAAGTCAATCTTTCAAATATTTGCTGTGAGCTGAATTCCTAAGCCAGTGCTCCTAACAAATGGACATAGTACATTCAAAATAAAAGGAACAGTGATCGGTTGAGAACATGCACATGGTGTCACATAAACAGTTTGTAAAGCAGCTTACAGATCCCCTTTTGGGTAGGGAGGAGGATATTACATAATGAGAGCTGCTGTTCTTATAGTTTGTTGTAATTGTATTCCTATGGGTACGGAAGACAGATGCCAGAAAAGGCTGTTGAGTCTTTGGTGGCTTATTTTCAGATGCAATGCTTTATTTTTTCTTTCCTGTGTTTTATAGAGAGAATGAGATACAGTGCACTAGCCATTATTTACATGCCTGGTGTCAAATGCTTTTCTTCAAAGAGTGTGAGTTTTTGCTAGCCTATGTATGTCAGTAGAAAGGTTAATTTCTAGCCTTGTATATTAATGCTGTTTTTACTGGAAGACAAAATGGGCAGTGCATAAGAGTATGTAAATCATATGTCATCTAATTAAAAAAAAAAGCAAGATGACATCTCCTTTTCTAGATACATTTTTAACTCACCGATGACTAATTTAAATTGTTACTGCTTCTACTAGATCAGCTTCTAGTTCAAAAGACTTGTAAGTGGGCAGCAGTCCATTTGTTTCGGTGGTTACTGCCCTTGGAAGAAGGTAGTAAAGCATTAGTTAATCAATGGAACATTAAATAATGCACTGGACTAATTTAACTCTCATGCTACAGAAATAGCAGTGCCCCATAATTCATTGTGTGTCCAGTATAGAAAGTGTGTACTGGAAATGTTGCCTTGCTAAATTGTTTTGCACGTGTCTACATGGGATCTGTCATTTTAATGCACATTTGCCTTTTTCCATGAAAGTATTCCCACAGTATGACTGTGCATACAAGGTGTATCAAGGGAGATGTGCTAGCTTTTTCTCTAATGATACTGGGATAATTAGGTGCCACATTAAACCACTTGTAAATTTAACCACAAATTTAAACGTTTTCACTTCAAATGTAGTTTTTAAAGTGTACTGATTGTACTATCAGCAAGCTAATCTAAGCTGATTGTCATAGCCAAGACATTAGTTTAGAATAGGTCAGAATTATACATTATATCTATAAATCAAACGCTTACTATGCAGACTTCTTCCTAGTGCTTGAAAGAGTACAGGTGCTTTGACATATTATACGGCTTTTATCTGTTCTATGAAATTCAGCTTAGTCAGCCCCTGGACACACGTTTCAATGGCTTGATTTACTTCTACCTACATCTTGTTTTAAAGGCTGAATGCACAGCAAACAGTTCATGAAACAAATGGAAATTGTGCTGTCTGTGCACAAACAGAAAGCAATTTGAAAATTTGTGGTGGTTTTAGGGTTTATTTTTTTAGGGGGTGGGGTGTTTTTTTTGGTGGCACTTACAGTTTTGCTACCCAATGTTCTCTTAGTTCATTTGCTAACACTAGGAAAGTTCACGGCACTTGAGAGCAGACTATCAAAATCAGTCTTCCTCTTCCCTGATTTTGTAGTAGTCACATCTGTAAAAAAATAGATTGCCCGGATCTGTATGTAGGCATAAATATTTTATGCTACGCATTTTCATTTGTGAAACTTCACATAAGTAAGTGATGATTAATATTCTGGTGAGGAGAAAAGGCTAAAAAGACACTATTGATTTGAAATCTATATATGTTTAATTCTTATGAAGCATTTTGCTCAGGTTCTGATTTTGCCCTAGTTCTTTCATCCATTTGTTTGACATTTTCTAGCTATATTTCTGGTTTTACTGTTGATTTATTAAAACAACATTTAAACATTAACAGGTCATGTTCAATTGACTGTTGTTGAATTTAGTGCCATCAGTTTCCACTTTTGTTTAAGTGTTGTAGGTTAAATACATGGTATGTTTACAGAAAAACTGTGAGATGTCTAAGTTGGCATACATTTTTTAATAATTTTTTCTTGTACATAGCATCTAAAAGTGTTTTTTCAAGTTTAGTTCAAACAGCAGAAGTTGCAAGATTCAGAGTAAAAGTATTTATTGTTTCTTCCTCAAATACTCACCTTTTTGAGGGTAACATCATGATTGGAACACTGTCTTCATCATTTTCAGTTGCAGGTTTGATCCACTAGATTGCAGTTTTGTGTTTGTCAAGTACAAAATTTGGCCAGTGTGCAGAAGGAACAGGTTTTCTGATTTAATAAAGACCTTGACGTTGTACAGATTGCAGAGAATTGTGCAGTAAAATCATATTTTTGTTAAAACTAACACGGGCATCATCTGAAGAATTTCTTCAGCCCTATTTAAAATGAAAGCACCTCATCCTGTAATTATTTTTAGAGGAATGAAGGCATCAACAGGATTTTTGTAAAGAGATTGGTGTCTATTGGAATCAAGCAAATTAACTATTGTCATTGGGAAGAGTTCTTAATGAAAAAATATTACTTTTTCTCTTATTTGCTTATGTAGATCTCTGAATAACTGAGTCTTATCAGAACATAATAAATAAATTGAAAAGAGATTGCTTGCATACTTCTCATCTGTTAGTTTTAATCTGACTTTTTACAGTGAAGGAAATTTTTTTTTTTCCTAGTGTATTTAAGCTAAGGAAAAAAAAAAGAAATATCTGCAAATTAGCTCTCTTGTAGATCACAGAACTAGTAAATTAAAACAGATTGAGTTTCACAACAATGCAGTTATTATTTATTAAATAACTTGATGATAAGATTCCATAGTCAATAAACCATGATTTTTTTCAATTTTTTATTTTTGTGAACAAGTGTTGTTTAGTAATAATAGATTTTTGTCTCTTCCAAAGTAGTCTTATTAATTCATCCTGAGAATTTTGACATTTTCCTTAAGCATTCAGTACTTTAGTTTATCTAATATAAAAATTAATTGATTTGCATAGTACTTCTGGAGACGCTTGGGTGAAAGTCGTGTGCAAGTACCAGTATTTTTGTTGACATCGGCACCTTTGAGTAACTGTCGCTAGGTGGCAGTTTGTGTATTAAGAGTTTGAGAGGCTCGTTCACATCAATGCGCTCTTGGAATTCCGATTTAAATAGTGAGACAAAGCAGTGCCACACTGAATGCAGATTTGCAAGTGGGGGTAACTGAGGGAAGTATGGAGTGTGCAGGTTTAGGAGATTAAGTAAATGAATGAGATTTGGGAAAGGAAAGTGAAAGGAAGATGTGTTTTCATTGAGTGAAAATGTTCATTTTGTGTTTGGAGAATCTTTGTACTTCATCTCCAGGAAAGATTTGAAGCACTTTTCACAGTCTACGATAATCAAGTTACATTCCAGTTGTTTAAAAGCTTTAGAAGAGTAAGAATAAACTTCAGTAATCCAGAGGCAGCAGCAAGAGCACGGATAGAACTGCATGAAACTGACTTCAATGGCAAAAAGCTGAAGCTGTACTTTGCACAGGTATTATGGAACACTAAGATGTTGTACGTGTGTCCCTGTTTCTTCTTTATTCCACGTTTGCCCATGAGTTTCATTTGTGATAAATATCTGAAGTTACCTTCAACCTCATTCCTCTACGCTGAGATGTATTACTTTTCACTCATTGAGAAATTCATGCTTCAGAGTACAGTTTTGCTTTTCAGCTTGAGCTTACAGCATTGTAATTGGTATGGAACAGTTGCTGCGTGGTGACACAAACCATCTTCCCCCATACATAAACAGAAATGTGCTGAAAGAAAATATGTGGATCCAAAGGTCTCCTTATAATAGGTGCTTTACAGACATATTCTTCTTGTTGGATTAGCAGCTTGTATGTGTCATATACAGCTACATTGTCAACGCTTATATAGGCCAATTTCTTAACTGCAGCATTTCTCCGAGGTGTCGTACCAAGAGCACTGACAAAAGCTGTACTACTTTTATTTTTAAAGTTAGGCTAAATTAAGCATTGCTAACACACAGCATGGACATGCATTATTGGGGAAGGAGAGTAAATAAAAAGAGAATTAATATTTGTCATCTTATTCTGTATCTCCTGGCTTTTATCTGCAGGTGCAGGTATCCAGTGAAATAGGTGACAAGTCCTACCTCCTTCCTCCACAACCTGTTAAACAGTTCCTGATATCACCACCTGCATCTCCACCAGTTGGATGGAAACAGAGTGAAGATGCAACTCCCCTGATAAACTATGACTTGCTTTGTGCTGTCTCCAAGTTGGGACCAGGTAGGAATATTTACCTGCTTTTGTTGTGTTACTTAACTTCAAAAATAGTTAACGAGGGAATTTATCTACTTACCTTTCTTTCTGTGTAAAGAAACAGAGTCTCTCTTATGTGATGTTTCTTACTTGAATAAAATAATCCATCACTTTTTTTACTTAATCTGTTAATTGAAAGTATAGCACAGAACTGGACTGTGTGGTACTAGCTCCCTCACATCCATTTATTGAATTTTGTTATAGTGTCAACATTAAGTAACAAACAAGAGGAATGAGAAGTTCAGTGGCTGGCAGATGGACAGCTCCAGTTATTAAGGATGCTAATATGTACTTTTTGTGTTTAATCGTCAAACTTCTTTATGAGCCTTCCTAGGAAACATGCTGTTTGCTTTCTGTGAAAAGCAGGGAATCAGGAGGCTTAATGTTTTCAAATGCTTTTGTAGCTTTTCATTTACAAATGTCATGTAAATGTACAGCATAAATGGTGCCACTTAAAAATTGGTATGCTGCTGTTAAAGGATTTTCAGTCAGGGGTTTCTCTAGGTTTGCTTTATTAGCAGTGCAGAGTTGGGCCACCACCGCAGTGAATGGCAAACTTCGAAAAATTTCTCAGTCTTATATACCTTTTACCACCCATTATCCCAGTCCAAAATCTTTGTAATTTTCCAGTTGATCTCCGTTCCTATGTCGTTATCATTCATCAATTTATCTCGTTAATTCTTGTGTCCCGGTTCTTCTGAAGTTAGTGGTCGTACGCAAAAGGTCTTGGGTCACCACAATCACTTATCTTCTTACACATCAAAGATCACCTTTGAATTTCTGAAAATCACTGAGGCTATTTCATTAATTTATTTTGTTCTAAAGTTAATAACTTACTCCCATGTCTCAGGTCTAAAATGTATGATTATATTCTTCTTCTGTTGATTCAGCTTGACTGGGTTTTTAGCCAGCCATGGTGGGGGCTACACATAGGACAAATAAGCAGCTTACACATATTGTTTTCTAAGCACCTGCATTCTATTAATCACATCTAGAGCAATCTCTAATCATTAGTTATATGTCTGATATGAATAGTCTTAGAAACAATGAGGCTTAAGGCCTAGTTCCCTTTACAATTCCCTCCTTTTATTTTTTATCGCACTCCTGCGATCCTATTGATAACTCCACATTTCTCTTTCTATCTTCTGTATTAGCCTAGAGGTACAACTTACACAGCATTGGAACAAAACAATCACACATACTACTGTGATTATAACAACAAAGACTGTTACAATTAGTTATTTCACCTAAGTAGTCAGATTGGGAAACCAAGATGTTAACCAAGAGAATGTGTCAGAAAATCGCCAGGATGTGTCACCTCTTTGAATTTGTTGCATTGTGGCACTAACCTCCCAAATTTTCTGGACATCTCTTATTAATTCTCCCGATCGATCAGTATACATACAGCAACTGGTATTTAGGACAGTACAAACTCCACCTTGTGAAGCCAGAATCATGTCTAAAGCCATTCAGTTTTGGATAGTCATTTTTTAAAGTTCAGTTACCTCTTTCTGGACAGTGAAAAGTCCGTGAGCAGCTGAATTTGCTAATTTCTCCAGAGACATTTAAGACTGCTTTTTCCAATTCACTTACTCCTAAAGCTGGAATTAACCACCTAACAAATGAATGGAATCCTGTTGGTCTTTCAGTCAAAGGATCTGGAGTTCCTTGGGTTTGAATTAGAAAGGTTCTATGCCATATTGCACTTGAGACAGCTTTTGGGTGAATTTCCAAATCTGTAGACATTACTCCTAGGGTACAAATACCTCCCCAATCTGGAGGCAAAGCTTTATAAGCTTTGCTCACACATAACCAAAAAATGCCTAAGTCCTCAGGTGCTCGCCAGCTTAAACGCAATCCTGAGTTGATAGAAGTTGTGTTTTGACATTGAGTCCAATTTCCTACAAATGATTGATTTTTGCATAAATGTTGATTATCAACACTTGGGGGATAACATCTTTGTACACAGTGGACTTGTGAATAATCTCCTGAATTTGATAGTCTTATTTCCCAAATTTGTTCTTCATAAGATTCAGAAAAAATAGTATTAAACCAGTAGTTTTTCTAATTTGCACTTTTAGGAATCGGTATTCCTACTAAGTGAAATCCTTGATTCACTGTCTTTGGTAGAGCAACACAAATCCAACATTCACTTAAATTTAGATTATTTCGTCAATGACACATGCATATTGTTGGTCCAGGCAGTTTCTACTCGGTTAACATCCCTAGGTTTCCATACAAATTGTTTTAACACATTCAGAGATGACATGTTATGATATGAATGAGGATAATCCATGTGACGGTGCCAAAAATTCCACTCAAGATTAGGTCTCGATTTGATTATTACAATCCTAAATTTGAAAGTAAAACAATTGCTTGACAGATAGAATCGATGACAGCACCAGTCTCCCTTACCATAAATTCTCCACATTTGATGGTCAAAGCACCATATTGCAGTTTCCCATGTTGGTTCTTGAAGGTGAATATGATACACAGAATAAGTTCTCGGAATGCCGTATCCCCACCACTGTTTAGAAAAGCCATGACTGTTCGACCAAGTACCCCACGGATCGTCAAATCTACTTCTAACGTTGGCACAGAATTCGAGAGAATTAAGAAGTGGATAAATAGGATCTCTCTGTCTGGTCTTCGGATAACTAGCCAAAAAAAATGACCTGTCCAGGCTTTGCGCATAGGTGTGTAATTTGGCCCGAAAGTTGAGAAGAACAATCACTGTATGTATTAACAGTTCTATTGGTACGGGCATCTTGATAGCGCAATGCAAATTTTGTCCACAAGGTGTCACTCCAGGGTAGAATACAAACAAGTACAAAAAGGACTAATACTTTACAATTGTCTATTATTCTTCAGATTCTTTGCGGGCATGTGAATGATGGATCCAAGTTTCTTTCCCAGATACCTTGATGGCATAAAAAGAAGTTAGTAGAACAGTATAAGGTCCTTCCCATTTTGGTTCAAATCTGGTTTTTCTTTTGAAATTCTTTATATAAACTTTGTCCCCTGGCTGTGTATCATGAACTTGGATTTCAGGGCTTATTTCCTGATACCAATAGGCATGGTTACGCATTTGGAAAAAAGAATTTTGCAGATACAAAAGGTATTGTGTTACCTGTTCATGTCCATCCAAGAGGCTAGTCTTTGCTGGCACGTATGTACCTGGAACAGCAAGTATTCTCCCAAAAAGGATCTCAGCCAGAGAAACTCCAATTGGTTGCCTTGGACTATTCCTAATATCCCACAAAACCAAATTTAAGGCCTCAGGCCATTTCAAACCAGTCTGTTTACGAACCTTTACTAACTTCTTCAATGTCATATTCATTCATTCTACTTGACCAGATGATTCAGGATGATCTGGAGTATGAAATTTATTAAAAACCCCTAAAGAATTATAAATCTGTATCAGGATAGCAGCTGTGAATTGACTCCCTCGATCTGAATCAATTACTTCAGGAACCCCATACCTTGGAATGATTTCTTTCAATAAGGCTTTTACTACTGCCTTAGAATCATTTTTCCTAGTCAGGAAAGCTTCCACCCATTCTGATAGTTGATCAACAATCACTAACATGTAAGAGTACCCCATTGGTTTTGGCATGTCTGCATAATCAATTTGGAGTTTTTTGAAAAGGAAAGGTGGCTGGAGGTCTTTTCCCACCGGGAGGTTTTATTCGCACCGAAGCATATTGTCTGCAAAGCTTACACCCTTCACAAATTCTTTTTGCTGCTGCATCTGCATAAATTCCCGGGGCTGCCCAGAGTCTCTGGATTCGGAGCACTAGGCTTTCCGGTCCCCCATGGGTCCTCTCATGATGCCACCACATTATCAGTAATAAATACCTTTTTGGAAGGAGAGGTTTGTTATTCAGAATCCACTGCCCTTCTCGCCGGTGGGCTCCCAGCCGAGTCTATTATTGTCTTTCTTCTTCAGAGAGGTCTTTATGTAGTTTATTCATGTCTGGGAGCTCAAATGTTATTTCATATTGTAACAGAGACATAACGGATACGACCTGTCGTGCTGCTGCTCTACCGGCTTGGTCAGCTAGAGAATTTCCCTTTGCGATCATGTCTTGTTTCTGTGTATGTGCCTTTATAGCTCACAGATATTTCAGAGGGCAATTGGATTGCCTCTAAGAGGTCTTTGATCTGTTGTCCATGGGCAACAGTTGTTCCCGCTGAAGTCAGAAAAACCCTTTCTTTCCATAAAGTCCCCGTAGCATGACATACACCAAAGGCATATTTAGAGTCTGTATAAATGTTAAATCTTACTCCAATCGCATATTTAGCAGCTTCAGTTAGAGTAACTATTTCTGCTCCTTGTGCACCTAAAGGTGCAGGCAAAGATCTGGCCAACAGTACCTGTGTTTCTGTGTTGACTGCGAAACCGGTATATCTTCAACCTTTTTCATAGTAAGATGAGCCATCCGTGAAGAGGTTTAAATCAGGGTTATCTAAAGGTTGATCTCTCAGGTCATCTCACGGCTTGCTGGTTTCACTTATGAGATAAACACAATTGTGGTTATCTTTTCCTCCATCAAAGGGTAAAGGCACTAAAGTCGCAGGGTTTAAAGTATTGCACCTTTCCAGTTTCAAATTATCAGTCAATAAAAGAATTATTTCACATCTGTGTGCCCATTGTGGAGACAAAGCTTTCTCCACATATTGCTTTAACAAAATTTCTATCTCATGGGGTACACAAACAGTTAGTGGATGACCTAAAACAATTGTTCTGGTTTTCTCAACCATTTCAGCTGCAGCTGCTATTGCTCTGATAAAAAAAGGAGTTCCTTTAGTCACTGGATCCAATTAGCTGTATCACTGAATCCCGGGATCCAAGGACGGCAAAATCTTACCTGTCCTAAAAATCCTCTCAACTGGTTTTATGTCACTGGTCTAGGTATTTCTTGAATTGCTTGAACTCTTTCAGGGTCTACTTCTCACCTTCCGGGCTTTAATATAAATCCCACATATTTTACTTGCTGTTTGCAAAAATGCAATTTAGATGGAGATGCACAGTGTCCCTTTTTAACAAGTTGGATACTGAATATCTGTGTATCTCGAATACAGTCATTCTCAGTTTTACTTGCCAATAATAAATCATCAACATATTGCACCAAGATAGATTTATTTGGAAAAAACTATATCTTGTAAATCATTCTTCAAAATCTGAGAAGAAATTGTCGGTGAGCTGGTAAAATCTTGTGGCAGCCTGGTCCAAGTAAGTTGTTTCCCTTGCCAAGTAAAGGCAAAAATTGGCTGGCTTTCTTCAGCAATTGGAATATTAAAGAAAGCTCCGGTAAGGTTAAGCACTGTAAAATACTGTGTCCAGACTGGAATCTGGGTTAAAATCAAACTAGGATCTGGCACCACAGAGTGTGGAGCAATTACATGCTTATTCACTGCTAGTAAATCTTGAACACGTCTATATTCAGGATCTTCATCATTATCTGTCCTATGTCTACTCACTGGCAAAATTGGGGTATTATAGGGACTACGGCATTCTTTCAAAATCCCCTTTTCTAAAAAACGCACAATTTGTTTTCCAATGCTAGGAATGGCTTCATTTATAATTGGATATTGCTGAATTGAGGGAGAATTCCCTCCTTTGTTTTTATCACAACTGGTTCAGCAGATTTTAATAATACTACTTCATCTCCTGATGTACTCCAAAGTTCTCTGGGAACTCCAGCTAATTCGGGTGGTATTTTTAAATCACTGTGGTTTTGTTCTTTAAGTTGGATTACTTCAGAACCCATTACAATTAATCGGATCCCTGTAGGCACCAAAGAGATAAATGTGCCAAATTCCTGCAAGAGGTCTTGTCCCAGAAGGGAAAAAGGAGAGTCTGGAGAAATTACAAATCTTTCCCAGACTGATTTTTCATTCAAAATTACTGGTAGAGGAGTAGACAAATATTTTATCTCTTCCCCGCCCCCCCCCCCCGCCGTATTGTCACAGCTTCATTTGACATCTGGGGGATTTCAAAATTTAACAAAGACAACGTTGCTCCCGTATCTACTAGGAAAGTTACAAGAATACTGTTTACCTTTGCAGAAATCTGACCGCGCTCATCTACCTTGATTCCAACAGGTTCCATTGCTCTTTTAGTTTCCAGAGAAGAGGAGTACCGTTCTTTACTGCAAATGAGGTCGTGGGGGTCAGGCAGGTGGAAGTCTTCCTCAGGTTGCAACAGGTCTCAGTGGACACTGTCTTTGCATATGTCCTAAATTTCTACAATAAAAACACTCTAAAGAATTAGCATGTTGGGAAGCAGGGGGAGCTCTGTTTTGCCCCCCTCTTCCCCTAAATCTCCCCCGAGAAAATCCCTGACCTCTTATTCGTGGGTTAAAATTCTGAGTAATTGCTGCAGCTAACAGCCTAATTTCCTCTCTCCTTCTCTTTCCGCTCTCGCTTTCTTTTGATTTTTAATTTCTCTTCTTCCTGTTTTTCTCTTTCTTCAGCTCTTCCATCAAAAACAAAGGCAGCAATCTTAGAATTTTAGCTAATGTCTCACCCTGCCAACATGGCATATGTTTCTTAAAATATTTACTTATGTCTGGAGCAGATTGATGTACAAAAACTCTGATAGCTAAAGGCTCCTGGAAATTGTCACGGGTCATGCCCCCATATTTCAATAAAGTTGCCTTCAATCGTCCCCAGTAATCACTCGGATGTTCATCAGGTCTCTGCCTACATTCTAAAACCTTTGTCCAATTAGTTACTCTCTCACCAGCTTGGCGAACTGCTTCTATTAATTGTTGAATGGCAGCTTGGTGAGCACTAGTTTCTTCTGTGGTTGCGAGATTCCATTCTGGATCTTGTTCAGGCCATGGGTTTAACCCCTGACCTTTCTGAGCAATTTCTCTATCCTTTTGAAAAATCTTTTCTCTTTCCTCTGCCTGAAATAATTCTCGCAGCAGAGTCCTCATATGATTCCAACTAGGGGTATAATCAGTGACAATTCCTGATAACAGTTGAGCACATTTTTCAGCGTCATCACGCAGCTGAGGCATCTTTGACTGCCAAGCTACTAAATCACCTTGTTTCCAAGGTTTATGCCTCATTACTGCAGTTACTGCAGGAACTTCAGCAGGTGCACCCGGTCCTGCTCTTGGGTTTGGGATGTAGTCCAAACGCTTTGGGTGCATGTCAGCACCCTTTGAGAAAAGCTCAGTTTCCTCAGCCTCAGGGGCCGAGGGAAGTAAACTTTTCCTCATTTTCAACAGGGGAGTTTTCCTCCTTTGTTGTGCCCAGTTATACCAAATATACCAATAATCAATATCTTGACTTCCAGAGTCTTCCAAAATCATTCTCAAAAACTTCTACTTATGGGGTTTAAATGTTCCCTTAGGAGGCCACTCATCCATTGGCCCTCCTCCTCTATTTCTCGTCAGGAGTGGCCATTCCTCTTGGCACAATATTATCAATTTCCTTTTTTGCAATACCTGTGCCAAGGGTATCTTTTTCCAATTTTCTAAAACCTCAGCAAGGGGCGTCCCTCTTTCAACGCTGGGTGCTGACCCCATCTTTCTTAGTATTTTTTTTGCAAGTTTGAACACAAGAGTTTCCCAGGATGATTTTATCTGGAATTACCCATGCCCAAGTCTCTTAGGTGAACTCACCTGATTATTTCTGCTGGCAATTGAGCGTTGGTAACGGGTTTGTCCAGAGAAATATCCAGTTGCTCTCTTTCTCTCTTGTGTCCTAGAGTCCAATCTGGGGTGCCAATTCTGTTAAAGGATCTTCAGTCATGGTTTCTCTAGGTTTGCTTTATTAGCAGTGCAGAGTTGGGCCACCACCACAGTGAATGGCAAACTTCGAAAAATTTCTCAGTCTTATATACCTTTTACCACCCATTATCCCAGTCCAAAGTCTTTGTAATTTTCCAGTTGATCTCCGTTCCTATGTCGTTATCATTCATCAATTTATCTCGTTAATTCTTGTGTCTCGGTTCTTCTGAAGTTAGTGGTCGTAGGCAAAAGGTCTTGGGTCACCACAATCACTTATCTTCTTACACATCAAAGATCACCTTTGAATTTCTGAAAATCACTGAGGCTATTCCATTAATTTATTTTGTTCTAAAGTTAATAACTTACTCCCATGTCTCAGGTCTAAGATGTATGATTATATTCTTCTTCTGTTGATTCAGCTTGACTGGGTTTTTAGCCAGCCATGGTGGGGGCTACACATAGGACAAATAAGCAGCTTACGCATATTGTTTTCTAAGCACCTGCATTCTATTAATCACATCTAAAGCAATCTCTAATCATTAGTTATATGTCTGATATGAATAGTCTTAGAAACTAGTCTTAGGAACTAGGCTTAAGGCCTAGTTCCCTTTACAGCTGCTTGCAGTGTTTCATGATAGTTTTTTACATCGCTCTGTACCTTTAAATATGAATTAAAAGATTGATTTTATTCAAAGTACAGTGTAACAGATACAGGGACTATTTTAAAACATTTAACAGGTCTGGTGAAGCGTGGAAGTTGAGCAAATTAGAGATGAGATGGGAATAAATCAATATTTGGTTGTGTTACTGCAGATAGTAAGGAGTTTTTGAGATAAAGTGACTTAATGCTTTTCCTTGGGGGTGTTCTTAGCATGATTTTTGTTTGCTGCTCTTCAGGGGAAAAGTATGAGCTTCATGCAGGAACAGAATCAACTCCTAGTGTAGTCGTCCATGTCTGTGAAAGTGAGACAGAAGAGGAAGATGAAATAAAAAATCCCAAACAGAAGATCATGCAGACAAGGCGTCCAGAACCACCTGCAACAATCCTCAATGAATCTAAAGCATTTGATTGTACACTGGAGGTAGGGGGTACTATGCACTGTTAAATTGTGTGGTGCTCAAGATAGTATCAAGAATCAGACACTTAACTGAGTACATGTGTTGATGTCTGTACTGCTGCTATATGTTATGTATAGCGACAACAGATTTTACTTGTAGTTGTCTCTCATGTTCAAGATTTTGGATGCCAATGCTCTGAAAAGCACTTTAATTTTAGGGACTAGTCCCCCAAGTGTAGCAAATCCACCTGACTTGAAATAGTGAAAAATAGGAAGTCTGGTTGTGGTGTTTTTGGTTGGTTTTTGGTTGTTTTGGTTTTTTTAAGATGTTGCCCTTTTCTTTATATTGTGCAGTGTGATGTACCAAGTGCTGAAATAATATCTTACTGTCATGATTGGATTCAAGAAAGTTCATTGTATAGCAATTAAAAGCTGATCTGTACTGGTACAACAGCTTCCAGTTAATATAGTGTTAAATGCAAGTGAAACGTACTCTTTTTATGCTAAAATTCCTTCCCAGCTAGTAATCTCCTGGGGTGAAGATTAATCTTTGCTTTTCTCAGAAATGCCAAGTATGTATTTTTAATTTGACATGAGGCACAAATACACGTACGGAACTAAATTCAAGTAGTTTTGCTAACTACACAGAGAAGAATACAGGAGGAAGAACCACAGACCACGGAGAAGACAGACTCCAAGTCTGTCACCAACGCTGCTGCTGCTACTATCTGTGATGGTACACTGACAGGTACAATGGTTTGCACTGATGTCTAATTAGGAGTGAATTACAATCTGTAGAGTGAAATACGGATTCAGCTATTGAATGTGCTGTCTCTGATCCTCTTTGAAAATGTGGTAACATTTGTTCCTCTGCAGTCGTAGAGATGGCCTCCATTTACAAATAAATTTAGTGACTGTTACGTTATGACTAAGTTATGTTAGGAGATAAAGCATCTAGGGTTAATTTTTAACTTGTGCTCCTAAACTTCTCCAGTCTGTTTCATATTTTTTTAAGACAATCAGTTGCCTGGCTTAGCCAGTTTTTATGCAGTCTCAGCCCTTGTTTGCTGTTTTTCATTCAGACTTTTTCTGTGTGGCATCCTGTCTGTCTGATAGAGCATCTGCTACTTTCGAGACCAGGATGCCTCTTTTAAAATAGAGATTTTTAATTTTGTGATTTTGTGTTAAGTGTGTTTTAGTAAGAGGAAAATAGGCCTCGGTATAGTGACACATGCTCCTATGCTTTTATGCTATTTTATAACCAACCTTTTTTAGTCTAGACAGATTCTTCTTTTTTCTATTTAAAAGAATAAAATTATTTGTGAACAAACCAGGCCACTGATGTTCATACATAGAAATCATTCAGAAATTGGCCTTTTTCAAATTCATTTTTGTGTGTTTCAATTCTCCATGATGTGCTTATTGAATTTTCAAAAGTGTTTTCACTTGATTGAAGGCAGAGAGAAAAAGTAATGGTCATGAATTTGCATGGGCATGGTAGTTTTCAACTCCATATTGTGCCAGCTCGTGATCCCTTCCTGCCACCAGCTTCAAGTTGCAAAATGGGATCCTGCAGGCAGGTCCTTGTTCCAGAGGCAGGAATAGTGTATATTAAAAAGGTAGAAAGATGGGGTTTGTTCATCTTGCCTCCACAGGCATGATATTTCTGTATCTCTTCAGGTATTAAAATCACTCAAAGTCTTGACTTCTCTGTCTCACTGTTCCACGTTATTTAAATAAAAAAAAAAAAAAAACCCACAAAAAAAAACCCTTGTGTTGTCCATCAGGCTTGTGTATTTTTAAAATTCCAGAAGTCCATTTTGGATTTTCTGTGGTGTTTATATTTTGTTAATTGTTTAATTTCTACCCCATTGTAGAAGTTGCTGTGAGTAGGAATAAGTGGAAAACCTTCAGAAACAGTTTTATAAGGCAAATGAAGCAAGTAATTTTGTCAATGTATCTTGTGTAAAATGTATAACAATTTGCATTCCAACATCTTCCATTGTGTAAAGACACTTAAAATAAAAACAATGCAGTGCCATTCACATGTGGTTTTTTAACTGTATTCCATATTGGCCCAAGTTTGATATGTACGTTTTCTAATGGTATTGTGTGCTTATGCAATTGAGTGAACAGTTGTGAGAGTTTATGGGTTTCCATAAGCAAATTATCAGAAAAATAGTGCTGAAGAAGTTAGGAATTTCAGCAGAACAGCCCTGGGAATTGCTGGGCTGAAGGAGAGACTGAGAAGGTTTTTATGGTGTTTTGGGTGCCTGTACAGTAGAGTCCCATTTGGATGTTTACCTCACCTGAATTTTGAATGGGAGTTTGACACCAGCTTAGAGAATGTCCCGTTTGGATTGCAGTATTGAGCTCTGTAAAGTGTTTGTTGTAATAAAGCTAAATAATTACTTGTTTTCAAAAATCTCCAAAGACCCATTTCCACAGGAAGGAAATGGTCAGACTTTATATAAAATGTGCATGCATTGATCAACAAAATTGTAAACCACCATCTTGTTAGCACTGCATGTGTTTTTGCCACCAGGTTCTCCTCTCTTTCACAGATCAGGCAAATTTCAGCAGTGTTTTTTACGTTAGCCAATAGAGGGAGGCTGTGTGCCCTTCTCCTAACACACATTGGCACAATATAATTGAATTATATTAAAAATGCTACAAAATCACATTCCTTTACAGTATGTGAAGCTGTGCCTCCTTTCTGTGACAGTGCCATGGGGCCCCATTGTGCAAATATAATGGGAGACTTTGTCTAGCACAACGTCTGCCTCAGAGCTGGTGTGGAAGGCAGGGGTTCACGGGAGCTGGAGGGAATTAGGTGGCTGGCTCCTTGCAAGTACTGACGTGGGTGGGCAAGGAGGAGGCAAAGCAGAGGCTTTACAGAAAGGAAACTTGAAATTAGCCATCGATCACTATCAGAAGTGATTCTACTCCATTTTTACTCTGTCCATCCATCTCCAGAGTGACAGAGCCTTCCTTGTAAAATGAATGAAATTCAGGTTTGCTTTATTTACTCCATGCGATGAGTCAGTGATGACCATCAGAACCTGTTTCTCTTAATCACTGACCTGCTATTAACTGAGGTGCTGTTCTTAAAAGTAGGCTTGCACAGAGGCACCAACTCAGCCCTTTCTGAGCTTGCACTTTGTATAAATAAATATCCCAAACTCCTTTAAAGCATTCTTCTTGTCAAGCAGCTGAAAAAATGCGTGGTCTTTTCTTTGGCCAGTCTGCCTGTGTATTCCAGAGAAGAAGTTGCCGGGGATACTTTGGTTTTATTTTATAATAGCTAAGAACAGACCCTATTTTTGCAATCCTGTGATTACTGCATCTCATTCTATTTCTACCTTGCTACTGAACTGCTTCCCTCCAGAAAGACCTCATGCATAAAATGTCTCTTTATTCCCCGAAAGGTTATATTTCCATTTTTGTCTGGTTTTGGATTACTGGGGTTTTTTTTTTGTTTTTTTTTTTTTTTAGCCCAGAACAGAAGATTGTTTTACAAATCTTACACTTACTGGCTTTTGTTTACTTGCTCTGCTTAATGTGTAAAACTTGCTAGGAGGGGTTCATGGTCCAGTGTGCTTTTAATGTGGAAAGAGACCACAGCCAAGCCTTGTTCCCTTGGAGAAAAATGCAGAAGTATTTCCTTTATTAAACCAAACAGGAGGCACACACCTGGCTAGATCTGTGAGTCTTTGTTCCTGTGTGGGCTTACTCGGCACCTGCAATACATCATTCTGTGACCGCTCCGTTCTGCACGCGTGAAGGTCAGCCTGAGGTGCGGAGAGCCTTTGACAGAAGCTGAAGTCAGCGGGAGGGAACTGCGGTCCTTCGCACTTCAGAGGAATGTGTGCTTAAGCAGCTGTTTACCTTTGTTCTGAGCAAGGTAAAATACTTTTTCTCCTATAACTAGTGACTGAGCTGAAACCTGAGCAAGTGTGACTACAGGGTTGTGTCCTAACATCAGTCATAGAGCTTGAGGAAGGCTTGCAGAATGTGTGTTTGAATGTCTCCATGCCCTTCACCTAAAGATCAGGATTAGAGACGTGTCGGTATAGTGGTACCCACCTTAATGGAGAGACAGGTGGTATCTTGTGCTTTGGCTCTTTATGTATTTTATCTTGAAATTGTATTTGTGCTCAGTCACACTAGAAAACACACAGCATTTTAAATGTTAATTAATGTGTTAAAATCCTCTTCTGAGCAAGGTCTCTTGCATTTTAACATGTTGGCATATTTAGGCTTGTAGAAGGGAACGTTTGATTTCTTTGGTGAAGCAAACGTATTCCAGCTATAGTATCAGCAGAAACCCAGATGTCAGCAGTACTAGGGTGAGGCAGTGGGAAAGATACTTATGGCAATTTGTTCTTTTGCGGTGTTACATAAAATAAAAAAATTACAAATTCTGTGTCCTTTCTGACTCTATATCCAATGAGCATGTTCCTGTTTCAGTGACATGGCACAGCAAGCAGGGGTTAGGGAGGGCAACCTGGCTTAGATGCGCTCTTCTGCTGGGGCAGGTCACTTCATCTCGACATTTCAGTTCCGTCCCTTGCAGGTATAGTTTGTAATTTTTTTTTTTTGTGCCTGTGGGTACACGTACAATACCGCAGTCCTGATTTCCTCATACAATTCTAAACTCAATAATAATGAATTCCTAGTTGGTTGTGGTATCTGTTGTAATATGTCTGTTCTCTTTTTTTCTTACTAAGATGGTTCCAGTATATTCGCTCTGCTCTCTACCCTTCTAATTGCAGCCAAACTGCAAATTTAATCAGTGGTGCTGTGAACTGACTTCACGATCCAGGAGGAGTACAAGACCTACTTGGAAGTGTAAGCTGGATGTATAAATTCAGTGAGACTTAGTGCATTATTAGGTTATGTCACTTCCTTATGTTTTTGGTAAAGCTGCAAAGTGGGCCTGAAGTTTCTAATTGAGAGTTATGTTATGTCTTTTGGCATTCATTGACTTCATTAGGATTGTTCTGGAACATCCCAGTATCTTGTTTGGTCCTCCACTAACACTGATAATGGGATAAGATCAGGATTGGTGGCTGGTGACCTCTAAACTGAACAACATGTTGAAAGCAGAGCTTTATACATAACAACGTATAAACCTGGTGTATAGCTATAGCTAATAGTATAAGGGCTATAAATTTAGGACCTGGTGAGGGACTTCCCAAGCAAGCACTTGGGAAAGTCACACCCTCCCTTTCTTTTGCCACATAAGCTTTTAGAGAACACATTTACTTTTATTGAGCTTTTACTTGGCTTCATTGTAGATATTCACACCCCTTCTCAAGCATTGTAGCAAAGATGGCACTTAATAAATTAAGGTGGTTTTGTTGTTTTTTTGGGGTTTTTTTATAGTCGAAAGGGTAGTTAGCACATTGTGATGCCTGGAAGCAATTACACTGGGCTTTTTCTAGGTTGTTTTGCTGTGTGCCATTTCATTCCAGAGGGACCCTCTATATTTATTTTGTAATGTAGATGGTATTTCATACAGAAACTCTGAGGGTGTTTTACTTGAAAAGGAGAGGATGTAATTGTCTCTCCTTAGATACCTGCCACAAGGGACCATACTTGTTCAGAACAAAGCAGTGAGAATCAGGAGATTTGAATTCTGCTTCAAACTCTGCCTTGGTTTTCTGCAAGGAAGGAACATAACCCTTCTTCTGTTGCAGCTGATGGTCCTGCAGACTTAGTACTATTTTTCAGCAATATTTGAAGGGAGGTGAGGGAGCCGCATTGCGTCCTATGTTTTGTCCTCACCAGAGAGAGACTGCTCTGCATTAATGAGGAGACTGGCCCTGGACAGAGTTGGAGTTTCTCCAGACCTCCTCCTACTTTAGGGAGATTCTTCTCTAGCCCATGTGGGTGGAAAGAGCTGTTGCTTCTTATGCATTTGAATTCGTCCTGCTGTCGCTCTGAAGTTTGTGGTGTCTGCCACGCACAGCACAGTCTCAGCCGTGTATATGTTACGGTTCTTCCTGGTGCCCTGAATCATTCACTGGCTCATTTCATCCCTTCCATGTTTGACTCCCAATGGCACCTAAATGCAATTGTATTGTCATGATGACTCTGATGTCAGAGGTGTCCGACAGCTCAGCTGAGCAAAAGTTATGCTAAATACGCTCTTTCTGTTTATTTCCTTGAAAAACTACTTTGACCTCCAGAACAGTAAGATTGAGAAGCTTTTGTGCTGCAAAATGTTATGCCAGTTCCATAAGCACAGAAGCTGAGCTACGCTCGGTCTCTGAGCCCTCTCCTTTTCTGTCTAAACTGTGAATCCTTTCCATCTATGGAAATATCAATAACGGATGAAACGGAGCAAAGAAAATGAGAAATTAGAGGCCCGATGCCAAATGCTGGTAAACAATCCCAAATTCTCCCACAGATGCTATTATCTCAAGCTTTGACTGAGCTAATATAAAATATAGTATGCAGTGAAAGCGACGCTTTTGAAACAGCTGAATGCTCAAAATGTGCTGCCATGACCCAGAGTCAGTGATCAGGCTGGCAGTGCTTAATACTAGAGTCACACTTATTACAAGCATTAGCTGGTCTTCCAGTAAGCATCTGTTGACATCGAGGCTCTGGAGCCTTGTTAGGACAAAATTCCTGCATGCGCAACATCTTCCAGCTTCACGATTTCACCAGGCTGCTGAAGATGGCCTCGCTTTCTTCTTGGTGGTGGCAACAAAGGCCATGAAGCCCTCTTCAAGGAATGCAGAAATGCTGCCCTGGAAATTGTTGACTCTGGAGACAAGGGGAGGGCCAAGTGTGTGTGGGTATCTTCAAAATTTCAGTCCCTTTCCAAAACTCACCTTGAATTGAATCTCAGCTTTATCAAGGCAGCCAACAGCTCCCTGAGGAGTAAGGTTAAGGCCTGGCAGCTTTGTAAGGGTGTGCCCTGTTGTGCCTATTTCTATAAGCTCATAAATACTCTGAAAGGTTTATTGCAAAAATAGGCAAGAAAGCATTTGCACCAAGTCTTACCTTGCCCAGTAGGCTCTGTGCAGGGCTGGGGATCTGCCAAGCAGTGCAGACTCCATTGTTTAGGATTGTTTGGGATCCAGTTGTGCCTTACACCAGATCCAGACGTAGGAGTTTTGCTCTGGTTTCATCCTGGAGGAAAGAACAGTGGATCTGGAGAACACCTTACAATGTACCTCGCTACTCTGGTTTTCGTAACAATTCACAAAGACAACAGGAGAGGAATTTGGTGGAAACACAAAACTTTTTCCTCTTTCGACATTAATGTGGGCTGCCTGACAGTCACAGTGGCTGGTGTCTTCTTTCTTGTACTATTTAAATTGAGTTAGGACTACTGTTATTAATTATTATTATTATTATTAACTTACATGTAACTATTTGTACCTCTTCCAAGTTAGGAGTGCACACTGATGAAAGAAGCCCCTTCTGCTCTCTAGAGAGATACAACCCAGGGTAAGTGTGCAGCTGGAATACCACTCCAGTTCCCAGAAGAGAGCCTCATGTTCTTTCTTGTTTATGCAGGGTGAGGTGGTAATTGTAAAGAAACCAATCAAACTAGATTTATTCCCTTGAAAAGATGAATGGTGAGTAATCCTTACTGAGATTTCAGTCTGTGGTTTTAAGGAGCTGTGATACTGGCATGGGATTTTAGTGTGATTGAGGCAAAAGGATTTAGCTGGAAGTGACTAATGTGAGTCTTTGTAGCTATAAAAACAAAAATTGCTAAATAATTGGATCTTGAAACTCCTAAACTCTGGTGAGAGAGCCTCTGTGTTTTTGTTCTGTGGGCTTCAGCTTGGGGTTCAGTATAGAAACCAGTCCATTGTGAACGCCAAACTGAAGCAAGACCTGTCTTAGGAAAACACAAATGATTCTTTAGGAGATATGTAGCTGTTTACTGGTATTTACATCTGGTATGTGCTATTTTGTTTGTACTTTACAATATGCAGTTGGACTTGAGCACCAGCTTATAAAATGGGATGTGTGGCTGTTGCTTTCTCTTTGGTGCAAGTGCTGTGGTGACGGGCACCAAGGCAAGTTTAGGTTTATGAATGCAAGTTTAGGTTTATATATGATGTCTTTATCAATGGCTCCCAAAGTGCTTTACGTGGCAAAACTTGTGTACCTGATCAGTATTTGTATTTCTCCTCCAGAGCTAGATCAAGTGGGCTGTCAGCTGTGGATATGTTTGCTGCCCTTTCTCTGCCTCCTTCAGCCAGCTCGAATAAGCAAATTGGGGAAAACCTACACATTTATGGGTGTGATGTTCTGCTCTGGCTCCCAGCGCAAAGCACCAAGTAACCAAAGACGTTATGAAGCCAAAAATGCAGGGGCCCAAAAGACTGCCTGGTTCTGGTCCGTCGCTTTCTGGTAGTATTTGTGAACCCAATGTTCAGGGCATCCCTGTGATAAGATGGTTGCAATTTCAATCTGTTATTTCACAGGGTGCAAAAATACCTGGTGAATTGAGTGGAATTAATGGTATCTCCTGCTTTCAGTATGTCTTATTTTGTACTGAGAAAGAGTGTGTAATGCCAATGCTGCACTGAGATACTAACACTCCTCATCTGGGCACAAAGCACAGCCCCAAGCCCAAGCATGGTAAGGGGATTTTGTACATTTGCAGTGAGATGTAGTGTCAGGTATCGTGTTTCTTTGCATAGCTGAGTTGCTGTACGTTAAGTGAGGGAAACCAGAAATGCTTTTATAACTGGATCTTGATGGGAAGAGAGTGTCCTGGCAGAAGAGCTGCCTGGCTCCAGCTGGGTATGAGCCGTCTCCCATCTGATGCTTTGGAGTGCTGCATCATCACATCTTTGCTCCCATGGGATCTGTCAAGGGCACTCCTCCCCCACCACCTTGTGAGTGACCCAAAATGAAGCATTTCTCACACAGGAAGAAGCTGAGAGCTGCAAGGTAGGGAAGCATCTCATTTTTAATCCCAACTTCTCTGCAGGCTGCATGTGCAGCCTGGGATGGGACAGTCTCTTGAGGTTGCTGTCTTTTGTGAGTCTTGGTTGTTGGTGCTTTCTCTAAAGCAGCAGCTTCTGAAGAAACAAAATTGTGTAAGAATCTTACCTTTTTTTTTTTTTTGGTCTGTTTTTTCTTTCCTTCATAGCTGCAAAGGAAAACCTGTGATTTGAACACTTGAAAGAAATATCCCTGTGAATGTTGATACTTACTCTAAATGTTGTGATTTTTAAATGAGCTCTTGATTTTTGGAGCCAGCTCCTGGTTTCTCTTTCTTCCATTTGCTTATCTAACCCCAGCTGTGGGCTCGTGAAGTTCTGGTCCTCCCTTTGAAGGCTTAATTTAAAGGTGGACAAGGAAGGTACCTGCTTGCCAGCTTCTGGCAGGAGTAGGTTCTCCAGCTTTGAAAATATTTCAGCTGTAAGACAAAATCTTTTGCCCTCTAGATCTTTCTTTTTGTCTTTCCCTCTGGCAGACCCAGCAATAACAAGCCGGTGTTCTCTGTCCAAGCCCTGCTTCTGTCCACCAGTGATTCATTAATGAGCTGGTTTGCTTTAGCAATGCCTTATCAGTGAAATGCGTAGAAATGTGCCGTGCTGGGGTTCTGCAGAGCCAGCGATACCTGGGCTCCATGGCTGCAGATGTGCGTTCAGATCAGTCGGCACAAGTTTTGTCCTCCAGGCTACTGGAAGTGAAAGGCACCCGCGTTTGGGGGGTGAGAAAGGTGAGGTTCAGGGTTGCGCTGGAGGAAGCTCAGTCCCGTGGAGCTGCAGGAGATGCTGATGTGGAGGGATGATGGGGGATGTGGGGAGGCTGGGGGAGGCTGCAGGAGAGCAATGCACCGTTCCCCACGAAGCTGCCTGCTGTCATTGCCTGACTTCTTGTGTGAAGGTGTGTGTGGGACCTGCAGCAATCCTTACTTCTCTTGCCCCAGCTGGTACAAACCAAGCATTTGAAACTCATCTTGCCAGGAGCCGCAGCTTTCTAGAGCTGTCCCTAAAGAAAAGCTGTCATAGTAGAAAATCTTAGATCTACGCTCATGTCACTGGTTGTCTCTTACCAGTTTCCAACTCAAGCAAAACTCCAGGTCAAGGATGCCAGCCCAGACCCCCCACCCTGGACTTCGTTGCCCACATGACACAGCAGAGACGGGCAGGAGCAGAAGAGTTTCACTGGACCAGCATGTTACAAACCCAGCAGCATGCGGAAATCCCTTCTTCTGATGAATGCATTAGGAAACGTGCAGATAAACACATCTTGTTACACAACCCAGTGGTAGCTGACTAACTGTTACTTGTGAAAGTCCTGAAAAGGAGTTAGGAAGTCCTTATCCCACCACGCAATCTATGCCAGCTCAGACAAGGTCTGGTCTGAGGATTCAGAGGTTTAAATCAGAAAAAAGCAATAATTTATAGATTCATTTACAGTTAAACCTTCACTCTAGTGAAGTCAGCCATCGATGGAAGCTAGGTAGCCACGAGTGATGTACTCTGGTCTTCCCAAGAAATCCACTGCACGTGTTTATGGATCATTATGAAGCTCCTGTTGCTGCTTTCCCATACGGAGGCAGGATTTTGTAATGGGCAGGCTTCATCCATGTTTCAGGTTGCTTTATAATGGAGGTTGGTGGTGTTAGTTCTGCGTGCAGATGGGGAAGCTGAGATGCCGGATGGGAAGGGGGAAACGTCTTCTGCACAGCAGCTCAACAATCGTAAACCATGAATTGAGCCCAGACGGAGGGCTCTGCAGATTTGTTAATGTGGTTTCCTGGTTTCTGGTGGAAGCAGCATCAGGCCCCAGGCAGGGGCAGATCCCTTTTTGTAAGCATGATTTCCACATGAAAAATGCAGCCAGGGATTGCGGTCACACGCTTCTTCCCCACTCATTACTGGGAAATGCAGAATAAAGCCAACTAAGTACAGGTTGAAGGCAAGGCAAGGATTCCTTCCCAGTTTGATCCTTTTACTACCGAGAAGACAATTTTGTTCCCTCTTTGGGATGGATGCGTTCGGGATTCTTCTCCAAAAGTGCTGGAAGACCTTTGGGCACTGGAGTGCCCCGTGCATCAGAGGGTCTGAGATGTCCCCGTGAGCCCGGTCCGGTACCGTCTGCCCCCCGTGACATCCCTCCCCCGTGGTGAACCGGACACGGGGCAGTGCCGAGAGCGGGACGTGCACCACTCTTCCCAGCAGAAAGGTCGGAAAGCGCCTTCGGGTTTTTCGGGAGGCGGCAGCTTCTCCCTCAGTCCCGGACCCGGGGCCGGGGCTGCGGTTCGGGGGCTGTTTCCCCCCCCAAGCCCGGTACCGGGGCTGCGCGGGGGCAGCGGGGTCTGTTCCTTAAAACTGCTCGACTTCGCTTTACGTCAGCCTGAGTTTCTGCGTCAGAACTCCTCTCCCTCTTCTTTCCTACGGGGGATGGGGGGGGAGGAACGACGACACAAGCCGGGGCTCCCCCCACCTGCGCCGGGGAGGCGGCGCCGGGGGCCGGGCTGGGCGGCCCCGGGGGAACCACCTGCCGGTACCGACACCCCCCTGAACCCCCCTCCCCGGGTCGCAACGGGGCAGGGCTCGGCTTCCCCCGACCCGGCCTGGCGGGGGAAAGGAGCGTGGAGCCCCGCGGGGGAGGGAGAAAGAACGGCGGGGGCCGAGCCGGCGCCGGTCCCGGTCCCGGTCCCGGTCCCGGTCCCGGTCCCGGTCCCGGTCCCGGTGGGGAGGGAAGCGCCGTCCACAGCCTCTGCGGGAAAGGTCGGTCCGAGGATGAGGTCCTGAAGCCCCGCAGCATCCTCCTGTGAGTAAGTCTCGGTAGCTGGGTGGGTAAAAGCTTGCGGAGGGTTGGGTATACGTATGTAGCTGGAGTTGGTATAAGTTTAATTCTTCTGCTTGAAAGCTCCGAGTTTAGTTTCTGCTGCCAGTGAAATGGCTGGAACTCGGCGGTTCAGGGAGGTTACTCTGGGTTTATGTGCCAGTGATCGTATGTACCACAGTAAATGCTTCTACGTGCAGCAAAGTTCTTTATTGGTAACTCTAAACGAGAAAGAAATACGGAGCAGATGTCCTCGTACGATTCTCTGCTAAACTGGTGCTTTAGCAGTTGTTTCATTAATTGGAAACCTTCAAGGTACAGGGTCTGGAACTGATCTGGCAAGTTGTTCCCTCCCCAGAGAGAAGTCTGCACGGCTGTTGAAAGATTGTTCTCTCCCTAGCGGTGTCCTTTCATCACTGGGGATATGCTGAATCTCTTGTCCTGACTTACTCACCCCCAGCGCTATAAATAAGGTTTTGTTGGTGGGTTTTTTGTTGTTTTTTTTTTTTTCAATCTGCTGAGCGGCGTACTAGAAAGGGCTGGCAGGCTAATATTTAACATGAAAAGAACTAGAAAGCTTGGAGCATTGTGTTACAGTTCGCTGAGCGTCTCCAGCACAGAACAAAACTATACTGCTTTCATTATTTGGGAACATGCTGAAGTTGCTGAAAGGTTTGAACTGCGATTTCTAGCTTTTCATGGTAATTAATGTATTTAATGCCCTAGGAAGTCCTTGTTAAAGGAAGCATAGTATTGTGTAAACAAATTTCACTAATGTGATACATTGTGCTGGATGGAGTGTTTGGGCAGGAGGGTTTGATTTAGTGATTAGGAACCAGAAGACAAAGGCAGTGCAGTAATCCGTGACTTCATGGCCCCGTAAGAATTATTGTCTTGCTGCATGGACAGGTAACTGGGCTGTGAGTGCCAGGGTTAGACACTGAGGGCTTGCCAAGGGCTTTGAATGGTTCTGATGGAGGATGGGGTGTAAGCATAAAGTATCGCACTGCCTACGTGTTTGTCTACACAGCGTTCTTGGAAGAGGTGGATGTGCCTCATTGATTCAAGAAGTTTGCATGTGCAGCACTTAAAGAAATCTTGCGACTGCTTTCATCCTGCTGTTTGCAAAGTGAAAGGAGTTGCATTTCTGTATTGCATACAGAATGCTCTGTGTATTTTTTAATACAGGAAAAACTGAAGGATATGAAAGTTGCAGAGGTTTTTACCACAGTACTGAGATTTGCATTTTTCTGGTAGATCAACAGCTTCAGTTGCAGAAGAACCAGTCCGGTAGCTGGGCAGTACATTGTACCACATGCTGAGCTGCAGGCAGAGGACAGCAGTCCTAAAACTCCAATCCACAACTGGCAGTAGACCTGGCTCCCTTGTTGGCAATAATTCATGAAGGTTTCCTGTCCAGCCCTGCTCCTATCTGTCTGCTGCTATTGAAAGCGTGACTTTTATTAGTTACGCTAAATTCTTCTTCTTATGGTAATAAAGAGTGAATCAGTCAGGATTTAGTGCACAAAGGAGCTGGAGAAGCCCGTGAGTGACACGCCGAGTGCCTACAGCGGTCTTAGATCAGCAGCTACTGTGCTCATGGGGTAAATCCATCAATGTGGAACACCCTGCGGGGTGCTGGAGTCTGCCCAAAGCAGCCCCTGCTCCCCAGGGTGATATCTCACGTGCTGGGTTCTCATGCCCTTGTGCCAGGCTGGGATCAGCGTCGCTGAAGAATGGCTGTGTTGGGAGGGGGCTTGGTCGGGGCCGGCGAGTGAGCCTTGACCTGGCCTATTGTTGGGGATGTGGGAGAGGGGAAAAAAATGTGGTGGGGATGACTGCGCTGCTTTTATTGAGTCACAGAAATCAGGAAATGCAGCCAAACCTATAGTGTTCGTTAGGCCTCTTGCAGGGAGAGATGATATGAGGCATGAATGGAGATCACAGAGGAGGAAAGCAAGAAAAAAAAGCTGCTGGGATGTCTGAGTCATCTAGTTTCCCACTGACATACATAGCTTAATGTTTTCACAACCACCTCCATGGAGAAACAAAGTTATAACCTAATTCCAGGGGCCCTGGAGTCACTGTTCTTCCTCGCCATCAGCAGCTCAGAGCCAGCTACCAGCTGGGGATCCCCCTGCCCAGCTACCAGGTTGATGGTGCAGTTGCTTCAAGTACCAGGCTGGGTGAGTGGGCAGAGGAAAAGGGCTCTGCCTTTATCGCATCCTCCCATTAGGATGGAGACAGCCCCCTGGACGAAACACACACCTAGATTCATCCCACATAACATCAGCCCTTAACCACTCAGCTGTGGGCTTGCAAAGAAAGTGCTTTTTAGTGGGATTTGGCAGTGCTCAGGCTGAGGAAGGTAAATGAGCCTGTGGATCGTCACAGCAGCACTGGGGGACTTGGGCTGCCCATCACGTGCCGTGCCAATCAGCAGCACCGCAGCCTTGCGTGCTGTGTGGCTGTTTCGTGCTTCTGCTCAGAGCAGAGTAGAAACCCAAATAATTACTTGGAAAGACAAAGTTTCCTATTTACTTATTAGTCTGTAATAGAAGCCTCAAAACTCTGGACCTAGCAGATGTATTTGTCTTTAGAAAAGAAAAACGAACACCCATCTGCCAGCAAACAGGAGCTGGGTTGATTCACGCGCTACGGTTTGTGCTGGTAAGTGCAGAGAGCCCTTCTCTGACATGAAAGGCAGCTCAGGGTGCAAACTCATTCCAATCTGCTGTGGGTCACAGTGCGAGCCACGGGTGTTTGCTCTGTCCCGTGGGAATCTCGGTGTAAGGGAAATCCAGAAATAGCTGTTGCCATCTCTCTGGCTCTGCTGGACATAGCAAGGGGTGCCTGAAGGCACATCTGGGACTGCCTTCCTCCTTGGATTTGTTCCTGGCATCAACGTGCCATTGGGTAAGCGACTTGCCCACAGGCAGTGAAGGGTTCAGAGAACAGAAGGCCAGGGAGGCACCCGGCCTGAACTCTCCAGAACTGAGAGAAGTGGTTTTCTAGTCTGGGAAGCCAGTCCTGGTTTGGGCAAATCGGTCACGAGTGATACTGGACTCCAGCCATGGTTTGGCTTGGCTAGGAAGGAAGGTGAAGGATAGGCTATAGATTTCAATGCATTTGGCTTGTGCGTCTCTTTTTTTTGATTGTTATTGTCCTTATGAGTCTTAATTTGCTCCAGGTAACTCCTTTTTCCTTCTCTTGTCACAAGCGGCTGACAGTATTTTAGTAGTTCTTTGTTTTTTAAGGCAAATTTCCCATATGTCTAGGCAAAACACAGGACTTTTTTGCTGGGGTTCCCCTCTTCTCTTTGGGTGTGCTCTTCACGAGAGGTCACTGATACTCAAGTCTACACAATATGGTTATACAAATACATTTTGGTGTCTCTAAAATACTCATTCTTGTTCTTCATTGTCAGAACCACCACGGAAAGCTGCTTTGCTGCGTGCATGTAACTTGGCCAACCCTTTACAGGGAAGGGATACGAACTGGCCAGACAAGATATAAAAACTCCCTGAACTCTGGGAAACTTTTCAAATTGGATCTGATTCTAGATCTGCATGCCACAGCAGGAGCCCAGATCTGCCCTGTGCTACTGATGTTAATTAATTTCATGCTGTTCTCCAGCTGCATACGATGCTTTGACATTGTTTTTGTGGTTTCTAATGGTCCTGTTCCAGTAACACAAAATGGGCCGTCAAGTTCCTCTTCTCTGAACTGCCCGTGAGAATCAGGCTGTGCGACATCTGTCCTGCAGTGCTTTGCAGTGGCAAGTAAAAGATAGCCAGGCAATGCGGCCGGGGGAGCCGAGTCCCCGGGAGAGGGGACATGTGTCCCACTGCAGGCAGGGCACTGCCAGGGCTGGCGGTGGGATGCTGAGCTCTGAGCCCCTCTTGGGGAGAAAACTCTCAAACCGCTCTGTGAGAATGTGTGAACACATTTCTTCTCACCTACTAGCCTTCTTTCCAGGCTTATTTCATGTCTCAGTCAGGGGAAGGTATTTCAGCATGTTGATTAAATGCCTGTATGTCCTGCATTCAATCTCTGGCTAAGGGGAGGCTATGTCAGATTCGATCTACTCGGCAAACAAGCAGCACATCACCATCCCCTGCCCTGTTTTAAAAAGTGTGTTGAAAACTGCCTCTGCTGCCTAGTCTTTTGTAAAAGAGAGTGGTAGAGTCTTTCTGTCCCGAAGGCAGGTGCTGGCTGCGCTGCCTGGCTCAGCATCCGCAGGGCACCAGCTCACAGGGAGCAGTGGCTGCCCCATTCAGCTTGTTCCCAGGATTTCCAAGACCGTCTTCGCCCCACTCCGGCTCCTCTCACCTGCCTTTTCCTCTTCGTCTCTGGGTTCTCCAGATTCCTGGCTGATGCGTAAGGGCCTCCTTGAGTGTTCCTGTTCTGCCTGGTCACATTGAGAACAAGTGCCAAGCCCAGCTACAGATACCAAGTGGTGACAAGGGGCCTGATGTCCTCGACTCAGTGGAGACTTTCTGCTTGTAGGAGAGTGGTGCTGCAATATCTAGTTTTTTGACATATGTTTCAATGAGCAAAGAGAAATGTTTTGTCTCCCAGAGCAGTTCAGCTGGCCGGAGTGGTGGTGTTTCAAAGGTCCAGAATGACACTGAGATGTGGGTTTATCCAGCTCTGATCCTATTGCTGGTTCTTTTTCTTTTCTGAGCAATCTTTGCCTTGTCTTTTCTGAGGAGCTCTGGAGCTATAGGGAGCATGCAGAAAGCACACCTTGCGCTGCAGAGCAGGAATGCAGATTCAGAAGACTTCAGTCTGGGTTAGATCCCAGAAATCGGGGCTGATCTGGAAGTGGGGGGACATTTCCTTTCTCTAAGTGATTGTAGTTACATACTCCATTTTTAAAGTTACATTTATTGAAGACTTTGGCCCTAAATGAAACCAATCTCTTCTGTGCTGTGATTCCTTTTCCATACCACCATCCCTTGGGTTTCATTTGGATTTTTTCTTTCTTCCTTTCTAATTGGGAACTATTTGGGATCTTGCATTTAATACTGGACTTTCAGACAGATATCTGTTTCTGACCTTTAAATAAAAGGGTTAATGCTGCAATTCCCACACTCAGAGTTTCAGTCCTAATCCCCTCTCTCCTGCATTGGAGCATTTATGGGTTGTGCCTGGAGTAAAGCAGATGCCCTGATGGAAAATCCAGGTGAGAGAGGATTTCTACAACAGTGTGATCTACTGAATGGCTCCAACCTTTCAGTAAATGGCAGATCCAGCAAGGTACAGAGCCTGATAATCATTTCTGCAAAAATATTGCTGAATCTGCAGTGTTTTTTTTTAAACTCTTTTCTCTAGGAATCTGAAGCTGTAGGGAGTTTTCTAAAGATACTGCTGAAGAGCTGAAATGAGTCCTGCAGTAACAGGGCCCTTTCTAGAGCATTACGTGCACAAAGCAGGGTTGACTTTCTGCTGCAAGAACAGAAGCAGACCGTCCTCAAGGGCAAGCTGCTTTTTTGTGGTTTATTTGTCCAGCTCCACTGAATTTGCCATCAACATGCAGTTTGCTGGGACTTCTTTGAACAGCAGAGACAAATTGTTGGGTAGTGTGACCGCTGCCAGACTCTAACTGAGGGTTCAGCTCAGATTAATTTTCTTGCTTTCCATTTGAGTGCACACGTTGATGATTTCTAAAATTTGTCACCTTGAGTCTCATTCACCCTCCCCCATGAGTCACTCCTGCACTGAGATTCATACAGGTGCCTGGAGGCATTTTTCTTCTTTCCAAATCATTTTTTCTGGGTAATATGTAACTGCTAATCGCACATCCTTCCCTCCCATGTCCCCCACCTGAGTGCTCCCAGGAACACGCACGGTGCGTGGGACCTTATCACTGTGCAGCAGGGAGAGGCACCTTATTGCGAGCAAAGAGTCCGGAGTGTGTCATCTTTGGGGAGCCCGTGTGGACTTTGGGCTCCTGTGACGCTTTGCGCCTGCTGCAACAGTCATCGCTTTCTAAGTGCGTGAGTGCGGGTGGATTTTCTTTGCCCGTTGCTGTGGTGAGTCTTGTAATCCACCAGACTGCATTTTTGATTCTCGAAACAGAGCTTAATTATGCTGCCAAGCACCGGTGGGAGCTGCTGCTCAGAAGTATGCATCTGCTAATATCTCTCTGCACGGAAGGGACTTCCAGCTCCTGCTGAGTCCAGATGAGCTGGGAATCAGCCTCAGGCTTTGTTTTGTCCTATGAATTGGCTGTCCCTCATATCCCTCATGTTGATTTTCCTGGCTGAATTGTGTGCATGGGAGTTACCTCTAGCACACAAGCAGCACTTCTGGGATGCAGTGGTGTATCTGTAGCAATTTGCTGTAGAACGTAATACAGAAGTTCACCCTATCCTTTCCAGAAAGCACGGGACTTGCTGCACAGGGGATGTATCCCAGATTTCCAGCTGTGCAGCCATACTTGCAGAGCTACTGAATCGTTGCAGCGATGGCTGAAACGGAGGATGCCCAGATACCAAGGGATAGAAAACCCTCAATATCTGCTTGGACAAAGCCTTCAGGTAGAAGAGCACATCTGATGAAGAAAATGATGTATGGTCATCTTGACATAGTGCAGAGAACCGTGAGCTAGCTCCAGCCCTGAAGGAGGTACAAATCACTCGTGTGTCGTGCTGCAGTGTTAGAAAAGGCTTTCCTGATTGCAGGGGCAAACCAAGAGATATTAGTGACACTGTCTGAGCGTTGGAGACCACCTCATGAACCTGGAAATCGGTGTGATCCATCTGTGCATTATTTTGCTTTAAGTCTTGAGACATGGTTCTGTTGTTGGAGAGTAGGCAATCCTTTCTCCAAAAAAAAGACCAAGTGGTGTATTGCACCTTTCCCTCTTTGTTATAATAAGGTGGATCACATGAGACTTACTTGCCAGCTTTTGATTACACCACTTGTAGTTTGTTAATTTAGCATATTGTGTGTGCACAGTCATACGTTGAAAAGGTAGAATAAGAGCCTTCTAATAATAATTTTAAAAAGCTGCCAACAAAAGAAAACCTCTAGCATTCCTTTCAGGACTAAGCTGCAAAATTGTTCCCAGCTCTCCTGATATCTGATATATCATCTGTGCGTTGCATGTAAATGGCAGTTTTGTTTTAAAATGTTACTCCATTTCCTCTTAAATTAATCACTTCAGATCTAAATAATGAAGTAACTCTGTCTTCTGCAAATGCAACCATTGGACCAAATGATTTATTCTAAATGTCTTTTAAAGAGCCTTACAGCACATTAAACACACCATTTTCTTTTGGATGATATATTAGTTTAAAATTTCAGTTTTGTTTAGCATTGCTAGATGGAGGGGGTTTTTTGCATCCCAACTTTCACGGGTCTGCCTGGAAACCTAGGGAAGCAGTAAAGCATGCCTGGGTCCAGGATGGGAAATCCCAGACAACTGGCCAGAGCTAGTGGGAAGCTCTAGATGACACATATGATATTTGTCAGTGAAAGAGGGGTAATCTGAGTGTTTAAAAAATAAAAAATTCAACAACAAGCATCTGAGCTCAACCTGACAGGCCCCACTGAATAGTCCTGTAACCCCACTGCAGGTTACATTTGAGCAGCGCAAGCTTTGAGCTGCAGGAGCTTCAGGTGGTGGCACGGTGGGGTTTTTCCACTTAAGTTCAAATCCTGGTTCTGACATATATGTCACAAGTGTCCGAGCAAGTCTTCTAATCCGAGTGTGCCTTAGATCCTGGCCTGTAACCAGTGGGAAAATACCTCTGGCTTGTTTTGCTTCCCTATCCTGGCTTGTCTGCATAGGCAGTCCTACCCTGAAGGATCTAGAGTGTTTTTATGATATGAATCCATTTTGCTGAACATGGTGGAGTTAGTGTAGCTCCCATGAATAAGTGCATTCACACAGAGGGAGAGGAGAAATGTGTGTGGCCCAGCATTTTAAGGCAAAAAATTAGAATTGTGAAATCTGCAGTTCACAGTTCAGTTTAGACATTGCTCCTGGGCAGGTCAATGACAAAGTCTCTCTGGTTCGTATTTCCAGGCATGGCTTTTGAAATGAGGGCATTCCTTTCTGGGGACCTGTCTTCACCTTCTCAGTTCTTGTCATCTGTGTGAGCTGAGGGTTTTTAGCCCTCTCAAGATACAAGCCACGCAGGTAGAATTGCTGGGTTTTTTTTCTTGGTGCCGCTACTGCACAGTAGAGTTGACTGCAGTTTGTGTAACTTTCTGTGTCTTGGCAAGGAAATGAAATGCTTTTAATATGTGTTTTAACAACAGCTAAACCTGGAGAACTCATGCCAGAACCTGAGACAAATGCTTATATAAAAGTGCTGGTCTGACATCAGGACACGTACTAATACACAGGCTCCATACAGAGCGGGGTTGTTTGCCTGAGGCCACGTTTATGCCTTAGCTCCTGCTAGCCACTTTGAACTTGTTTTTTTTTTTTTTCCCTCCTTCCTCCCTCTTTAGAGCCTCACAAGGTAAATTCAGACAAATTCAGGTCTCACTGAAGCACACTGTGGTTTTATTACTTTCTGAAATTACAGTTTGCCTCAAACCCCCGGCCATGTTCCTGGTTCTCATGGCTCATGATGCTGCTGGAAGGTGAGCGCAGGAGCATGTGGCTGCACTGCCGCGAGGCTGTTTGGATCGAAGGTGGATGGTTTGCCGGGTTATGGGGAGCTGAAGCTGAGTTTGCCACTCTTAAATATAAGCCTGTTTCCTTTCTGCGCTGTGCCATGAATGCTCAATTGATTCTCCTGCTGCTGGAAAACAGCAGGGAACAATGAAACACGCAGGTTCAAACCACTTGGTGTTCACTGCGATTAGGCAAGGTAAACCTTGCTGCAAAGACAGGGAAGGTCAGGCTGCTTGGGTGGAGACAGGAGCAGAGCTGAAGCGTCCATCCGCTTCCTCTGGGGATTGCTCGCAAGCCAGGTCCTTGCTCTTGAGCTCAGTTACTTTTAGGAAGGGGGAAAAACTCTGGACTTACTCAGAATGATTAAATTCTCCCTTGGATGGGAGTGAGTTTGCTGCTTAGGTTGATGTGCGAGCTGAGCTGAGCCTGGGTGGTTTGAGCTGAGCCTCAGAGGTGCCTTAGCACAAAGCTCCTTTGGAGCCGTGGGAGGGTGGATGTGGATGGTAGCTGGCTCCTCAGCCTCTTCTTCTGCAGGATAAAAGATGGTGATGAGCCTGTGGTGTGGAATTCTTGCAAGAGAACAAATATGAGATTCAGTTGACTGTGAGGACATCTACCATTCATGTGGTAGAAAGTCCTTCCCCCTCCACTTAATAGGGTCTGACTGCTTCTTGGGCTTCTTCGATGACATCTTGGCATTTGTTTGTTGGAATTAATGCTTTATGCCTCTCATAATTTGCCTCTCCTCACAGAGCTGCAGCACCCTGGTAGTGTTCATGTAAGTTCAGCTCTCAGTGGCCTTTTGATTGCGTAAGGTGGTTCTCACATGGCACTGCTCATTTACAGTTGCAAGAGGACCTGAGGAAAGAGAATAGCACAAATTCCAGTCTATTTCTAAATATTCTAGAGGATATTCCCTTTCCTAGCAGCAGTCATGGCTAGTATACTGAGAAAGAAAACCAGAAATCAAGCAAACCAATGCTGGGTTTTGTCGTCCTATTCCTTAGTGGGTTTTGTGACTTAAGACTCTGACCTGTTGACGTTTTTGGGAGGGGAATCAAGTCACAGAGCTGGCAGCCAGTGCTCTTCCTTAGACCTGGATAAGTAAGGAGGGAAAAATCACCTGGTTTTCAGCCTGTGTTTGGCCACAATATAAGACAAAAATGCTATCTGTGCAGCAGTGGAGTTGAAAGGATGAATTAATTCTCTAATTGAGCTTCTGGGTCAAAACTAGTATATATTACTGCTGGAGAAACAATAGCTGATTTTGTGTCTAGTTTAAAGCCTGCAACACAGCTTGATGCAAATACGACCTTTTTCTAGGTGGCAAAGCACTGAATTTGTGTGTCTTCCTAACTGGCACCTGCCTTCCCTGGCAGGGAGTTGGCTCTCAAAGTCCAGCTCTCTGGGAAAAAACTCAAATAAACCCCTCTGTTCCCCATCACCCCTCTCCTGTAATTGCCAGGTGCTGCACGAATCGCTTGACAGATGAGCTCTGATCCCCATCTCGTCGTAAATGAGCACGGCCATTCAGCTTGAAATTTGACAGGGTGGGGAGGGCAGGGAGGCTGTGTAAATGGGGGCATTGCTACCGCTTGCCAAAACAACCTATATGCTGTATCTGCAAAGGTGTTTTAAATGGAAACCTGCCCAAAGCTTAACTTTATGGAAACACTTCCAGCTCCATCATATGGGGATGCAAAAATAACCAGCAGTGTGTGCCCCCACCCCCAGTCTCGAGAACTACGGAGGAATTACTGGCTCTCAAAACCCCAGGCAGGTGTGTATGCACAGGGGGAAGTGCATGCTGTGTGTCATAAAGAAAGAATGTCTTGTGATTGCTGTATCAAAGTCCATTTCTTCTTCCCATGCTATATAGCTTTTATTGAGCACTCCTGATTTTCCAAATGTTTTTCTAAACAGAGTAGGATCCAGCCTGCAATACCCCGAAACTGGTAGGTTCCCATGGATTTTGCTGGGCTTTGCTGGGTCCTTGAGTCTTGCAGTGCAGGCTTCGTCAGGCGTAACCCAGCTGATTCACAGGGGAGGAATGGAGCTGGGACTTGCTGTAGGTAAAGTGGAGGACTGGCACCTCCCACCCTGGCCTGAGACACAGACCTTGAACCTATTTACTTGTTAGACAATGCAGAAAAAAAACAGATTTGATGCATTTTTCAAAGTGCATCTTAGAATGTTACACCCTGTTGGCTGAATTTCATCCTTTTTGTAAACAGGCAGTTTCACTGTCAACAATAAAAATTCTTTAGTTATAGGTGACTCATGCACAAATAGCTCACCATTACCAAGGTAGTTTGAACCAGATGGAAGTTAGTAAGTATGAATATTATGTGGCTTAATATTGAAATATTCAGCCTTATTTATTTGGGATTTTTATTTTAGTAGCCAGAGGAGGAGAAAAAACACTTCTGTCAATCTGGAATCTGTGCTCTCCTAGTCAGGATCAACAAGGTAAAAGTTGGACGTGGCTTTTTCTGAATTATGTCCATAGTCAAAATACTTGCTCAGCTTTCCCCAGCCTGCAGTGTGACAAAGAGTCTCTTCAGCCTCTGCTTGTCAATGGTACAACCTTCATCAGCACGGGTTTCAGATGGATGGGTGGGGAAAAGTGATGGGGACAGTGCTGTTACCCGAGCTTCCGTGCCTCTCACAGATTTCCTCCAAGGCGTGTGTAAATCCTTTCGCTGTGCTATACAATAAGGCTGGGCAAACTCGAAACACAAAATATTTCTTTCAGCGTGGAAAGATCTACGGCTACAGTTGATGATCATGTTGCTGAATTAACTTGGCCTTGGCTAAACAAAGGAATCATTCAGTCAGAGGAGAATGACCCAGTTACAGACTCGAGACAGAGTTATTTTTGTTTTTTAAATTAAAAGAAAAAAACCCGACCCTTTTTAACTTAAGGGGATCGAAGTATTTGATAAATGGACCTCACAGGTCTGATCCTTCATACCCAGGCAGACATTGAGTGCTTCCCATCCTGCTGGTTACTGATCTCTCTCATTCCTCACAGATCTGTTAGCGGAGCCTCCCAAGTACACATTGTGTGTTGACTCAGCTACTGGGCTCCCCACCCCGAAAGAACACCCTGCCTGTCAAGAGCAATCAGAGCTCTCCCCTCCTCGCCTATCAAATCTGTACCCTGCCACTACATGTGTTTTATTTGATGGATGCTACTTTGCAGAAACCTTTAGGAAAGCTTCAATAAGGGGCAGGGAAGGGAGACTGCCTTTCACATTTGCACTTCTCTTTATTACCGATTTACTTCTATCCACTCAATAATTTTCTGGCTATTCTGTATCTTGTGCTCTGTAAAATCAAAGCTACTAAGAACATGCCACATGTCCACAATATCCCAATGGAGTGTAACAGACAGCAGGGCAGAGTCCTGCCTGGTTGTACTGGGCAGCATCTGAAACGGGAAACTCAATTCCAGAATCAGGTGTTGAAGAATAATTTAATTTTCGATGGATAGTTTAAGTGTATTAGCTTTCTGAATCTGGGGGCTGAAATGGTTTCAGAGGTCTGTTTGAAGTGGTATTCACACCCTTCTCAGACTGAAGGAGTCTTTTAATGGCTAAGGTTACTAGTCACATTTAGAAAACATTTGGAAAACGCTTATAAAATCAGTAAACATACAGGCTGCTCTTTCTAGATCTACAGTTTTATCCTACCAAAATGCAGAAGCAGGCATATTTTCAGCTATCCACTTGCAGGCTTGTGCGCTTCAAATAATAGACCTGAGATGACGCTGATGTGAACGAGGTGCTGGTTCGAACTCTGTAAACTTTCTGTCATGGTCACATTGCGATGTTTTTTTCTGTTGTGGGATAGCTGTTGTTTGACATGTAACTTTTGGAGCTTCGAGTTAGGGGATTAAACTGTTTTTCTGCTCCACGTTAGATGAATGAAGCTCCTTCAAATTCTCTTGTATAAAAGAGTTTTTAAACCTTTCTGTGCTGATTTGTTTTCCCTTACTTAAAGACATATTACTGAGTACTGGGTACAGAACTCTTCATGCTTATTTACTCAGTGATCTGAATCTCACAACCTGAGACGATAGTCTAAAATCCTAAACCATTTAAAATACATATATTTATCCAAAACTTGTATTACAGCAATAATGTATAGGTAATAATGCATTATTCTGTTTATATCTTATTTTATCCTATTAATACTGAGCAGTGTATATTGTAAGGCAAATTGCTCAAGACTAGATTTTAGCAAAATTTCCATCGACTTCAGCAGGGCCAGATTTTCACCACTAAGAAAATATTAAAAACCCCAGTTCAGTGAGCCTGCACTTGGTAGACTCTGAGTCTTTAACGGGTAGTTGCCTAATTATCACTGTGAAATTTTGGTTAATATTTTATAAACTCACTCTTCTTTTTTTTTCTTCTGTAGCCGAATCAAGATGACAACAGCCGCACCGCTGATCAATAATACTCAGTTCTCAGTAAATGTGACCACAAAGTCTCAAGAACAAAGTCTCTATCAAAGTAAGAAAAGTAGCGAGGTGGTACCTTTTTTTTTTTTTTTCCTTAAGTGGACCTTGAACTTGGCAAACTTCAAACTGTACAATGACAACTTTGTAAATAAGGCTTTTTTTCCCCTTTCTGCTTCCCTGCTAGGTTCTGGAGCAATAGTTGCTGCCATCGTAGTAGGAGTGATTATTATTTTTACAGTGGTTCTGCTCATACTGAAAACATATAACAGGTACGTGGCCAAGTTCTATAATTCGCTAAGACAAGACTAGATGAACCAAAATCGTCTGAGAGACCATTTCAGTATTTGTTGCTGAAAATTTCCAGGAGAATCTAAACTATAATGTGCTTGATTGAAGTGTGCTGAAACTCAGCGTCAGTGTTCTGTGATTGAATTGCCAGGAAGCAGAAAGAGATGCTTGATGGAAGCTCTTTGTAGGGATCCCTGTTGACACAGGGGAAAGGTCTGCTGTGCGCATCAAGGCTGGCAGAAAAAAGCTTGATTTCTCACTTTCAGGGCATTGGGTTAGACTTATCTGCTCTAGAAGCACTGACTTGCCATTTAGTGTCTTTGAGATGAAATCCTTGTTTGTATTGACTTCTCAGTAGCTGTTCAACATAACCTGCTTCAGCGGGAACCTTCCCAAAACTTTCCATGGGAGAGACCACAACATGCACCAGCATGAAGTGACAATTTCATTTTTACCTTTACAGACACATGAGAGTGAAGCGGGAGTTGGAACCCAAAACCACCAAAACAGCAATGCCACCTGCTTTAGGGCAGAACAGCAACAGCCTTTCTCAGCACCCAACAGTGACTTTCATACCTGTGGATATCCACATGCAGAACAGGTAACTGGGAACGCTCATCCTCCCTGTGAGAGAAGAGAGATAGGAATTCTTATTTACGTGGACCTGGGACTCCACAGCAAAGCGACGCTGCATTTGGAATAGTGACGAGCTCTTATTTTGTCTATAGATTGTAATTAATCCTGCTTTCTGTCTTTGGGAGGAAAAATAAAAAGTCTGGACGCTTTGCGTATGACTGAAATCAACTGGTGGAGGCATACAAATCATCAGAAACTCAATGAGCCTTCTTACAGAGCTCTGGATATGGAGAGACTGATTAAACCAAGCTCATTTGTTGGAAAAAAGATGCACACTCATATTTTGTGGAGCTTTTGCTTACTCAGAGAGTTTGAGCTTTTTCTGGTCTGCAATGATTGATGATAAACTGGAAGAAAAATTTGGATGTGCAAGCTACAACTCAGGTTGAACCTGGGCTTGTTATGATTTATGTGAAACAGGTTTGTAGTCGGTTTTATATGTGATGGATAGTACAGGAAGTATCAAAATTGTATTTATCTTTACTCATCTTTCCTGTTGCTAATGCCACATATGTATGGTTTGAGATTAAAAAGTTACCTTTTATTTTCAAGTATTTCTAAAATATTTCTATGAACTTGGTAACCTATCAATTTCCAAATGAACTCAACATCTAAGGGTTTTCACTCTCATGCCAAGAACTGCTTTAGTTTCATTACTGGAGTTGGGTTAGAATGTTTTGTCTTAACACAAAATATGAGAAGTTCTTTAATTGAAAAAGTAAGCATGGAAAGGCAGTATAAAGCAAGCAAGGCTCTATACAGCTACTGTGTACAATTCACATCCTGAAATGCTTTGCTCTCTACTGCAGACTAGGCTTGAACTATTTTTAGATTTTTTTTTTTCTAGAAAGTAACCGAAAGTGATGTTGTTTTGCAAGTGTGACGATTGTGGGTGTACAGTAATGCAACAAAGAAATTCCCTAGGATATTCACAGCCCACTGAGTGCGAACACACAGTAGCATTGTCAGACATTCAGTGGCTGATTGTCTCAAGTGTGTGTATCAAAGCAGCCCTGAAACACTGTCTGACAGGACAGATAGGAAGGATTAGGAAGAAGTTGAGAAGTTAAACCCTGTTTTAAATAGAAGTACGTGAGGCTCTGAGAAACAGCTCTAGTCTTTGACACACACAGATTTTATGGAACCACTCACTTGAATGGCTGGACAGAGTGTGAAGGGAATACAGCAGTATCGTAGCAGTCTGCATTTATTGTATGGTGGGCATCTTGCGGTTAGCTCTAAGCTACTGGGGCCATTAGAGGGCTCCAGCCTGTTTGTAGACCTTAGTAAAACTGTTAGTAGGGTATTTTTAACTCCTTTTTGGGAGCTGTAGAGAAAGAAATTCCTGTTGTCTAACTGAATTGATCACAGAGAGCCTCCAGCTTTAAAGCTTTTTGTCCTGCAGCGGTTCACTTGCTGTTCTTCCCAATACTGTCACACGTCACCACTAGTTACATTCTTAAATCACGCCGTGCCAAAACAAAGCTGACCATTCTCAGAGTAACAGTGGTGAAGGACTGGGGTGATAAGTTGATGTATTTTCTCCAAGATGTGAAGCCATCTCTTGGAACAGGTCATTTTTACTAACTGGTATTTTTGTGCAGAAACTAAATTCAATTACTTTGCAATTTTTTTTGTATGAAACTAGAGCACAGTTTGAATTCCAAACTAAATATTAAGACAGCTGTTTGTGAAGTTTCTAAATCTTGTTGTAAATATTTTACTTGTCCTAGTTCTCCAACTTATTTTTTGCGGCAGGAATGATTGATATAATCATTCAGAAGGGACTGCAGCTGCCAGTTTAATTTTTCTCCAGAAAGGTGAAGGAGTTGGCCTCCTGCTCCTACCTCTGGACAGCTAAGGATGTTTTCTGAGCATGTTCCACTGTATCAAAATCAAGATCTTTTGAAAAGATAAGACCCATCTTACTGTTATTTTTTAACGTTACCAGCCAGACCTACTTATAGAAAATTTTGTTTACTTTCCATTTACAGAATTTCAACACAATGAAGTTCACTTTGCTTCACTGAAGCAGAATAAGCAGTACTACTATAAACAATTCTGGATCGGTAGAATTACTATTATTGGCAGGAGAATTACTGCTTTGACCACACTAGCATTGCTCAATCTGAAAAATTCAAAGCGTGCTGCCTTACCAGTAAAATTTGCCTTATATTGGCACAGCCTGGGAGGCCCCCACAATCCATTCTGACTCCTGTCAGCAAAATCCAGAGCTTATGCTGACCAAGCAAAATCACCTTCATAAGAAACAAAAATCACTGTATTTCCACTGCGCTACCACTGTAATGCTTGTATAATTTTCTGTGGATTGAACAGTTTTCCAGGAACAATCCCACGCTGTCCTTGCCCTGTAATAGCAGCTGCTTCAGCGCTGATTCAACCCGCCCCATCTAGGCACCTGGCTTCCACTTTCAAACCCCCCAGCTTTTGGAAAAGCTCCCCTTTAGCTGCCTTTGTGTCCAGACTTGCCATCAAGTAAACCTCCTGGTTAAAAAAAAAAAAAGATGACTGAAAGATGATATTGCAAATTGGTCTATTAAAGAAATCCCAGACCATGTAAGCCTTTGGAGAGAATAGGCCATGTAAGTATAAAGCATTAATTGTGATTCATACTAACTCATTAGAGATTATCTATGAAGCTCTGCAAATTAATACAAAGTTGAATCCTTAGTGACACAGTGCCTCAGAGTGCCTTTTTGCTCAGAAAGGTGGTGCAAGCAACGTTTCTACTTTGTTACTCTGTTCTTTGGTTATGTTTCTCTCTTTACAAAACATCAGGGGGGCTGTATTTGGCAGTGACAATGAGAACGTTTGGTCTGCAGGACATACAAGAATTGTCACTAAAAATTTTTTCTGAGGGCACATTCAGTAGTTGGTCTGCAGTGGGTCTTGCAAGAATTAGTATTTTTTTCTTGCTCCTAAAAGTCTTCTAGAATTAATAGCTTCAGCAGGTTGGATCCTTCAGTCTCACAGTTGGCGCTTTACTGATGCAAGTACATTAGTAAAATGTTTCAATTTCCACTTCTAGGCGAGCCCTGTTTCCCAAAACTTCTGCAAGGCAGCTTTCACCCCTCCTGGATCCTCACCCACCTTATTTCAGCAGAGAGCACATAGCTCCACCTAGTGTCCGCCCCCCCATCTAGCTGGTTGCAACTCGTATTTCTCAACAGACAAAACCATGAATTCCTAGTTGCCAGATGTACTAAATTTCAGAAACTACCTGCACCCCCAACCCAGTCCTCCTTCCCCTTACTCCACGGTGCCAGGACTGTTAAGTGGCCGAGTCGAACGCTATCCCAAGTTGGGCTGTGCAAAATGCAGAGGTATGATCATTGGAAGTCTTAAGATAAAATGCAATCATGTTCTTTGGGTCTTAGCCTGTGTCCCATAACCAATTTATTTTCCAAAAACATATATGTAAAACTTTATGTTTCTCACCTGTGACACTTACTAATGACTGCTGATAAAGCGGGAAGCAGCTGTTGTGCTTTAAGTAGAACCAACTTTATTTAAAGGGACCTAGTAATTCCTTTTTAAAGATAAAGGACATAGGAGTTTCTTTCAGATAAAGCCCAGGGCTGTTACTTTGGATGGATTTGTATTAACCCCAGTGAACTGTGACTTTACTCTCCCATCCTCTCAGGTGTCTTTCAGCCAGTAACATGCCACACACTTTTGTCTGTGCAAGGCACACACCAATTTGTTGTGAAGAGGGACGGAGGGCCAGACCACTCACGGCATTTTGCAGCAGCGTAACTCAACACAGCCCATCGCGTTTACTGACCAGGCAGAGTGCTGAACGCGCTCGTGGACTAGGCGAGCACTACAGGGCCGCAAGCAGAGGCCTGGGCCGTTGTGTGGGGCGGCAGCGTTGGCAGCACCGTCACGGCCCCTCACGGGCCCCGGTGGTGCAGAGATCCCGCTGTCTTCTGTGGGGCCGCAACGGCCCCTGTTCTGCCGAGGAAGAACCCGAGCTGATATGAGGAGACAGCTCCTGAGGAGGGGAAAAAAAAGCCGGGAAGGAGCTGACGGGGCCGCGGTTACCTCAGCCCGCCGACACGGAGAGAGGCGCTCACGGCCGTTACTTCCCGCGCGCGCATGCGCCGTTGGCCGCCAGGTCACCTGCCCCGCGCGCGCGCCCCGGGGCCGCCTCGCCGCACGTCAACATCTCGCGAGAGGAAGAGCCACACGCACAGACAAGACACCCGCGCGCCAGTGATAAGGACGCCTTACAGCCCCCCCCTCACCCCCCCGCTTTCACCTCACCCCGGCGGAACGCCGCGCTTTGCGATTGGCCGTCTCCCGCGCGCGCACCGACCCTCCGCGGCCTCAGCTACCAATCAGCAGGCGCCGGAGAGCCTTTGCGGGGCGCCCGGCTCCGCCCCCTCCCTCCCTCCCTCAGCGCGCCGAGCGTGTGAGGGGGCTTTGCGGGCGCGCGGTGCACGCCGGGACGGCAGCGCGTTGCGACCAGGAGGAGGCGGAGGAGGCAAGATGGACGCGGGGTTCTTCCGCGTAAGTGCCGGCCTCACGGGGTAGGGGGGGGCTGCTGGGCGGGCGGGGAAGGCGGCGGGGCAGCCCCGGTAGGGGACGGGCGGTTGAACCGAAGCGCTGCCTGTCCCGCCGCCGCGGGCGAAGGCGCTGGTGCCGCGCTCCCCCCCTGAGGAGCGCCGCCGTGCCACCACCCCCCCCCTCCACCTCCCCGCCCCCGCCCTGCGCAGGCTCCTGTGAGGAGCCGCCGTGAAGAAAATGGCGGCGGGAAGGAGGCCGGTGCGACTCGGCCCATCCGCGAGGCCGCGGCACCGTGGGGTTGAGGGAGAGGGAAAGGAGCGGCCCGGAGGGGATTTGTCGCCCCGGGACCGGGCTGGCCGGAGCGGGCGGCTGCTCGGTGCGCGGTGGGAGGGAGTGGGGGGGCACACGTGCCCGCAGTACGGGGCTCCGTCGCCGTCTCTGGGGGCCGCGTTCGCCCGACCCGGTCCCGCACTCCGGTGCGGCTTGGGACCACCGGTTCCTGCGTTAGGCCCTGGGGGCGGGAGGGTCTCCGACCCCGCCGGAGGAAGAGGGGTCCCACTGCGTCGGGGTCTGCCCCGTACCGGCTTGTGTCACGGCTGCCTGCCGAGCTGACGGGCCTTTGCGGGGGAGGAAGTGTAGGAGAAAAGGCCGAGGGGCAGATGGGAGGTGAACCTGGTTTTGCAGTGAAAGGCACTTCGATGTCCACATTCAAAGGAAATAGACAAAACTGCCCCTTTTTTTAGAGAGGAATTTTTAAACTGTGACGTGAAGATTTTTAAGTGTATTCAAAACAAAAAGAAGTTATGTTTTATTTTTAGGTTGGTATTTGATATTTTTTTTTGATTGCTGCCTTTTTCTCTTCTATTCTTACAGCTGTGCTGTATATTTTGCAGAGACTAGTAAACAGTAACCTACCTAGGGTATATTTATTTTCAGCTTTTTCTTCCATTAATTAAAATGAACCTATTTTAGGGGTGTTCCTTGACAACTTTGAAAACCAATTTAATTTTCCAAGATTCATTCATCTGTTCAGCCCTATTATTTTTAGTCCTGCAACTAGGATGGTTTTAAAACATGAGGACACACATAACTCTTCACTTAATTCAATTTTGTGTTAACATACTAGCTTGAGAAAAATAATTAACAAGCTAAAACTACACTTGTTCTGTTTAATGCAATTTTTAAAAAGGTTACAAGTAATTGTAATTGACAGCAGAATTACTGGGACTGAAAACACTGAATTAGAAATCTAATGTTCTTTTAAAGTGGCCTGTGAAAGGTGGCTGTTTATAAAAACAAAAGCAACATGGCACTGAAATGGGGCTGTAAACAGTGTTCTGTTCTGGTTTTAGTCTGGGTTCAGGAGAAGCCAAAGTTCTTGTGGAAATGACAAAAGTGCAGCAGAGCAGCAGTTTGAACTCGCCATATTAAGAAAGCTGCTGTTAATAATTCTTGCAGTTCTTCACACTTCTGTAAAGTCAGTGTAGACTGTTTTGTCTCTGCCTTGAAATTCCTGTGACACTGTTCTCTGTCTTGTTTGGTTACCCTTGCTGCTTGCCATGTGTTATAAACAGACCAAGAAAAAACTTGTTCCTTTCCACTTTACTTCTCGGTTGTGAAAGACAGAATAAAAAAAAAAGTATAGAACATTAAATTCTTGAGTGATCTGACAAGTATTGCATTTGTTGCTAGTGTGTAAGCCACACAGTAGGCTGCAAATATTATTAAGAGTTTTAAACAGACTTAATCCTGGCAAGTGCCTGTGCCACAATCAGTCTTTAGGATATTGTTCCCTTTCAATATCTGATGACTTCATAGCATGTTATGTTGCTTATTCCAGGTGCTTTCTGATCAAATGAAGTGGTTGGAGTTACCTTAGAATTTGAGCTCTTTCTTATTTATTATCTTTTGGTTCCTTAGCAGCTGATATTTTTACTGGTACTCAGCTCCTTCTTCTGTGCATAGG